>NW_026136705.1:2979739-3339739 GCF_905237075.1 Dicentrarchus labrax | reverse complement strand
GGTGGCGTGAAACCAACTGCAAAAACCTGATCAAGGTACGGTGGTTGCTGGGGAGTGGCGGGGGGGGGAGTGTGTCAGGTGACTTTTTCCCAACTGACCTCCTTCAGGGCACGAGAAGCGAAGCCCGCTTCTCGAGAGTAGCATACGTATGTGACGGCGGGATTTAGGAAGGCCTAAAACCTCCGTAGGACCTGAGCTCGGGCAGCACTGCATGGTTATGCAATCAGAAGGAGTGAAACAGTCTTAAAATACTGTATGTGTGTGTCCACTGATGTGTTTGAAATTAAGTGGTGTGTGGATAAAAATACAATGAGCTAAATATACACAACGAATGACCTTGAGTATTCTCAATGAGCTATCTTTGCAGTCTTCTCCCCCCGACAGGAAAAACAAGAATATTTCTTCCCTTGAAATGTATTTTGTTCCCTTGATCTGATGCAGATTAAGTAATTAATGAGTTTGTAGACAAGAGTGCGCAACAATAATTAACTGTTATGTGCTGGAATTGAAATTAGATGGTGTTTCACGATCGCTACCGAGCCCATTCTGTCTTTTCCCAATGCCAACAGCACAGTGTGCAAGGGAACACGTTTTTAGGGGTGCACGAAGTCGGCGAAAAACGTGTCAGGATTCAGAGTGAAAACAAACTCCTAATCACAAACCATCCCTCCTCAAACATTCAAATCCATCTACCAGGCTCCTAATGCATAGATAACCCCCCCCGCTAGTCTGCAAAACCTAGAGAGGGATTTCCATATTTAGGCCGGCGTGTGTTGTCCTTGCCGTGATGGAATCAAATCTGCTCCCTGTTGGAGAGAAAAAAAAAACAAAAACGGGTTTCTCAGCCAGCCGCTGCGCCGTGACTGTGAAGCAGAGAGAGCTGAATTCAGCACCAAGGACAGCGCCACTGCAGAGCGCCGCTACCCTGGGAATGCTCTCTGCTGCGGGGGGGAAGAGAGTGCTGTAAAGTAGGCTATGCTGTTCTCTACACCATCTTGATGTGGGGGGTGTGAGGCGGGCTTTAAAAGGGCCATTCCAGCTCCATTGGAGTTTCTTTTGCTCGTTTGCAACCCATTCAGTGGTAATTGACAGTGTTCTCATGCATACCTGATGGCTAAAGGTGTTTTAAAACCCTTTTAGCTCTAACTTTCAGGGTCATTCGTCTGGAAAGACAAAGAAACAGCATTTATTAGAGTTTACTGCTTGAGAGCAAGACCACCAGGGGCTAATGTCAAGAAACAAAACTCCAGTAAGTGTTTGTAAAAAGCAAAAAAAAAGGGGCTTTCACTAGCTATCATTTGTGAAATCTTACATATTTGTGGCTGATTGTTGACTTAAAAAACAGTCAGCATGTAAGCAAAAATTACATAAAAACTCAAAATCATTCTACAATTAAGTTTTAAAAAAAGCAAGAAACCACAGAAACTGACTCCAATCACGCTCAAATCGTGCTCAAACATCCACTGTGGTCCTATAGTGCGACTATGACCCTGTCCTTTCTGTCATCCCACCGTTCTCTCGCCCTCTCTTGCATCTCAGCAGCAGAAATTATGCATGAGGAAAAGCAGTGTATGGCCCCGCGCGTGCCAGTAAAACAAGTCTTCTGACACGGGCAAGGTGAAGGCGGCTGATGTTTTTCAGAGGCAATAGGGGACCTCGATGTTTAACTGCATCCGCACGCCACCGCTTAGGGCCACGCACAGCTCTAAATCAACAGACAGCATTCTAACTCTATTGTCCGATTGATTATCCATTAGCTAGAGCTGAGCATGATCCTAATTGAAAAGGTCATTTTTCATCTAGACGGCTTTGGTCGGCTACAGTACATATTGCCGTCGCTCTCCAAAAAACTACTTTTACATCCTGACTTCCCGTCTTTATACTTCGTACCATTGTCGGGGAATAAATGATATTTCAGGGTAAAAGGCTATATGAGAGCAGAAATCTATAAATACGCTGTAAAAGCATCATATGGTCTAAATTCCTCTGACTTCTCTACGTTCTCTTCGTCTTCCATTTTCACCTCCCTACTTGCAGCCTGTCAGCAGTAGCTGGATATTCACTGCACACACACACACACACACACACACACACACGCCCCGCCTTGAAGAAGCAGCGGAGCTCTGCCCCCGGGGGCCCCTCTGAAGGCTCGGCGGGTTAATGAGAAGCGAGAGAGGCGAGGTGACGCGGCGTGAAATAGAAACGCCAGGCGAGACGCGCTTTAACGTCACCTCGGGTCACGTCCGCCACCACACACCCAATCAGGATGAAGTTTATTTCCCTTCCGAAAGGGCATCATGTAAGTTAAATCCAGCTAATGTTATTAACATCTCGGTAATAATGGCGCCGGGAATTGGCCTAACGTACAGAGGATGTAGTGAACACTGTGAGAGGGGATTTATTGCTAACCTCTATCTGCATTGAAATGATATACGGAGATGGTTTTCACTCTTGTGTTCCTCTGCACAACCTCAGAGAGAGGTACCATGACTAAGCTATTGGCATGCTGCTAATATACTAGTGTGGGAGGTGTACTGGCTTTGGGAAAATAGTTCATAGAAACTGTACGGGCTGTTTAAAAAAGAAAGAAAATACAGGTTGTTTCTTTAACGACAGGGAGTCACTTCCAAATTCAACGCTTTCTACCAAATAAACCACGACGATAGACGACAGCAAAGAACACATATACACAGAGAAACTTTGAAAATGGCGCTCAGGAGACGCAGGTATTAAGATCATCGTTTTTTTCTATAGTGTAAATTCAATCTTAGAGTAGAGGTGTTTTCTATTTTTCTTGGCAGCAGCAAACAATCAGTTGTTAGCAGAACAACAAGCTACACCACTCTGTCAACGACCTGTGTTTGAAAAAGGCAGACTCTCTCGTGTCTTTCGGTTTTTGGCCTTATTGGAACAAAAACTCCTTCGCAATAATGTCCAACTGTATTTTGCTGTGTACAAAAAAAAAAAAAAAAAAAAGCCACAATGGAGAGAAAGAGAGAGAACAGGCAGACGAGAGGTGGTGGGATCTGAGCGGTCTGCGGAGTAACTCGAACTAAATATCTCAAAGCAACAAATAGCACATTGTGTTTGTAAGAAATACGGCCTGGCTGGCCGGGGTTCTCCAAAACACATTCAGCAGTAGTGAATCATGGAAGTAGGACAAACCTAAATAGGAAGCTCTATTTCCATTTATAGGTTGTGCAGACATCTTGCAATATTATTTATTTTTCTCCCTAAAATTAGCTTTATTTTCATGTTCGCAGTCAACAACGACGACGGCGATTATCTGAAGGTTAAACAGGTCGACCGCCTCTTTCTGTCGCTCTCTCTTTTTGCTCGATCACTGCATTGATGGAACTGCCTGATGGTAAAAGACTTGCATCAATTATTAAGTGAAATACTTTGAATTACTCTGAGGCTGGAGGCATGAGATGGATGGAGTTTGGTACTTTTGACTAGAGAGATCCCAGAGAGTTAATTAAATCCATTTCACATAGGAATCTGATGCAGATCCTGTTGGCACACTGTTCTCCTGTATGCACAATGATGTGTGAGACTTGCTTTGTCACCTGTGTTTGGAGATGCTAGATGGGACACGCAAACAAGATTAACATTTTAGGTGAGCTCAGCGCCGCATCCGGTACAGTCGCTCACCGTTACCGTGGTTCCTCTGTTTTACCTCCCTGTTAAAAATGAATCAAACTAAATTAGGATCATGAACCAGACTTGGATTTTGGCATTTCAGGCTGGAGCAACACCAAAGAAGCCTGTGAAATCCTGGAGGGTTATTGTGGCCGACTAGTGCTATCATGTTGCCGGCTGGTTAGCATGTTAGCGGTTAGCTCACCAAGCTTCTAGAAAACTGTAATGGCATTTCAGGTGAAATGAGTTTAAAATTTTATTTATTATATTAATTATTTATTTATTTGTCCGTTTGTCTCAGTTTCACAAGCCGTTGTGGATAGATAAATGTTTTTTGGAAATAAAAAGCCACCTTTACACTTTTTGGGAGATTCTTTTGGCCTTTTGGCCTTTAGCAGTAAAATGTCAACTATTTTTCATTTTTCCAGGGTAAAAAAACCCTCTATTTGATCCAAGTCTGGAGGGAGTCACGAGCCCCAAAAGTAAAACCACAAATCAGCCGTTTCATGACGGAAATGTTAAATCCAGCGTTGCCCAGCTGGAACTCACCGAACAGCTGACATGAAGTCGGTATTTTAAACTCTGACGGTCCCATCTGGCATGTCCATCTAGTGATTGTTTTAACAATTAATAACACTCATCTGTGAATATGCCACCACTCAGTCAACCATTACTGGGGCAGGAGTGGAGCGACCACTCACTGTGTGTGTGAGTGTGTGTGTAAATGTGTGTGTGTGTGAGTGTGTGTGTGTCCCCCCCCCCGGGATCATAGCCAATTGTAATGAACCATAACTCAAACCAACGCTCACTGTAAACACAAACACACGCAGAATGGTTTTGTCAGCCGCTATACAGGACTAAAATTCAACTTTAAAAAAAAAAGAAAAAAAGAAAAAGAAATACCGTACAAGTGAGTGTGTGTGTTATTTTTATTATGCAATGCTGTACAGAAATGTATATTTTTGTAATGTTCATCAGGGCATGAGTTACAAGACATGGTCGCTGTGAGCATGTTGTGAGCGTGTGCGTGCGCGTGTGTTTCTTCCTCTTCTTCTGTGTTCTTCCTATAAACAAATGTTTCTTTAGGAGGGTGGGGGGCGCGGGGAAAAAGAAGTTGTGTGTCGGATATGCTGAAAAAGTGCCATATTTTTCGACTTTCTAGTGTCTTATTTGTTTTGGGTTTGTGTACATACACGTTTATCCGAGGGCGATTCTCGTGGCGGAATCGGAAGGGGTCGAGGTTCGAGTCTGCAAACAGAAGACAGCAGTGGTCACAAGCAGCAACCGTGAGCAGCAGGGTAAAGGAAGGAAAAACTGGCTGTTATGTGAAAGGACTTGACCTTGATAATATTGATCACTGTACTGAGCAAACAGCAGAAAATTCACCAATCTAAAACTCTTTATTTCTCTCTGTAACGTCAGACTTTTTTCTGGTTTTTCGGGCTGCAGCAACAACATGGGAGATGATATCAGTGTTTCTGTAAAACGTCTTCTTGACTTAAATCGTTTTTTCCATGAAAAGACAAGCACTAAGCGACAGACAGACAGACAGAGAGACAGATCGAGAGAGAGACTGTGCGTGACAGCGTTGTACGTCACAGAATCAGGTTTCCAGTGACGTCATTTTGTCTGAGTCGTGTCTAAAAGAGCAGGTCGTTTCAAAGACATCCCCCTCTCTTCCTCTTCCTTTCAAAAACGTCCCCCTCACTCCTTCCTCCCACTCGTCGTCCTCATCCCTTCAACGGCAACTGCCTCTTTTCCCCTCTTCATCCGTTCAGACATCTCCCTCTTGTCCTCTCTTGCGGGTTTCAGACGTGCCCCCTCTTTCGTTCCCCATCACTTGTCTACCATCATCGTCGCGTCATCTCTTTCTTTTCAGACATCCCCTCCGTCCATCGTTTGCCACACCTTTATCTCTTCTTTTTTTTTTTACCTCTTCTCCCCTCCCCTCACTCTGTCTCTTTCTCTTGTCTAACATCCTTGGCCTGCAGGAAGCTAGTCGGTCAGGCTCCATCTAAAAATAGTTACCCTGAAAGCAGATAAAAAGAGTGGGAAAAAAAGAACAGCAGGAAAAAAAGGAAAAGGAAAAAGGGAGGGAGGTAGTAAAGAAGTAGAAATCGACCCTCCCTCCCTGAGCGCAAACATTCACTTTGCCTCAGTAGACAGAAACATCCACTTCATCCTTTTTTTACCTCCTCCTTCCACTCTTGTCTCATCTCCTTTGCACACATTCATCTTCATCTATTTTTGTACCACTCCTTATCCATCCTCTCTCTTTTTTTTTTTGTCTCTTCTGAGCACAAGCGTTAACACAAGGGTTTTTAAAAGAAAAAGCAGGGTCCGAGGCGGGTGCCCACAGCAAATAAGCAGCACCGCCCCATCCCACCCCCTACCCCTCTACCGTCGGTCAGTCAGGCTAGGCTAACGTTTTCCCTCTGTAACCTACAACCTGGCAACACTTCAGGCAAGCAGAGATTGTCAATCAAAAAAAAAAAAAAAAAAAACCATTACAGAGCTAATTTTTCTATCGGACCGAGTATGGCCTTCATAGAAAAACATTGTTTTATGCATCGATATTGTTGGTGTGGATGAGGAAGCAGCAGCGTGTGCACGAGCATCACAGGTTTTAAACCCTCACGGCGAGGAGGGCGCTATTGGGTAACGATACTGTGATGTCAGAGAACTAAAGCGGTGTCGTTGAATCATGTTTATTTTTATTTATTCTTACTTTTTCTGTATTTTCTTTCATTTTTCCTCTTGAGTTTGTGTTGTGAAACAAAGCCGGTTACGATAAAAAGTACAAATGCACTTTATAAGATGGACATGTTACACATTGCACTTGTAAATGTCGAATGTAAAACCTTGAAGAGAAAGATTTATTTTTACTATTGTAAATAAATGAGAAAGAAAAAAAAATTAAAAAAAAGACTGCAAAAAAAAAAATAAAGTGGAGAATAATTTGCCAAATAAACTGAGAACAACAAAATAATAAAGTTCTAACGTGTTTTTCTGTGTGCTGGAATGGAGTCGATCCAGTGACGTCAGCGCATGTGTGTGTGTGTGTGTGTGTGTGTGTGCTTTTGTGGGTGTGTTGGTGGATGTTTGCGTGACATTATTTGTGTGTGGGTGTTATTACGAGTGTGTGTGAGTCAATATCGCAGGTCGCTGGAGTGTTAAGGAAAGCCTGGGCATAAAAAGAGATGCTGCTGAATTATTAAACCACTCCCTGCTTGCATAACAGCAGAAAAAAATGGCGAAACACAGAGTGAGAAGAGGGAAAGAGAGAGATGAGGAAGAAGAGGAGGAGGAGGAGGAGGAGGAGGAGGAGGAGGAAGAGGGAGAGTCCAATCGCAGAAAGGTGAGACACACGTGCACGGACACAAACGTACATATGGGAAACAGAAGAAGCCCAGAAGGAGAGAGGGAAAGGAAAGGTGCAAAGAAATGTTCTCCGAGGGACAACTAGAGCTGTAGTGAGGGCACTGTTTGTTTGTGTGTGTGTGTGTGTGTGTGTGTGTGTGTGAGGGTGGGGTAATGGGACACACACTAACACTAAAGCTTCTTAAACAAAAAATTTTCAAAAAAGCAGCAGGAGATTTCAGTCACCCAAATCTCTGACGCAGGTGAGTGTGTGAGAGAATTTAACCTTTAACCAATCAAATGTGCTTGTATGTCAATGAAAGTGTGAACTGCAAGAGTGTACGAGACAGTGTGTGTGTGTGTTGTGTGTGTGTGTGTGTGTGTGCGTGCACTGTTCAGCTCCTTGACTCACCTCTACCCGGTCTCTACATGGAGGGGAAGAGCTCCATCATGTGGCCATGTGGGAGTGCTGCAAAGACAGGAGACAAGGGAAAAGACGCAGCATCCACCCACCCACACACACCACACACACACACACACACACACACACACACACACCTCACTTCTTTTACGTCATTACAGCAGCTCTCTCAAAGCCAGCAAGCACGAAGCCAACCCTCTCTCCCTTTTTCCAACCTTACTGTCTCTATCTTCCTCTACCCACCCAATATATTCACTCTATCCCTCTCCCACCCCCCCTGTCTGTCTCTCTCTCTCTCTTTCTGTATGAGTCAGAAGGCTCTCTCCACCATCTGCTGCAGGATGCTGCAAATCACCTCCGTGTACGTGCATGTGTTTGAGAGGGGGAGGAAAAAAAAAAAAAGAGCACAGAAGGTGGTGATATGCCTGCATCTGTTGTGTCTGACTCACACACACCTCTTCACCCAGATTTAAAATTTTAATGACCGTTTGATTGAAACCTGTGAAGATTATTTCCTCCATGTGGCCAGGAAATGATCCATGAGAGCGCTTCATGGGCACCGGACATTATTATTAGCACATAATCGACCTGGCGTGTTCAAAGCTTTCCAGGAGTTATTTTAAATGTTGACCGGTGACTGTAATGTGATGTCCTACATTTCCCAGAATCTCTTGACAACACATTGAGAGACTGCCAGCTGTGGGTTTTACTGCTGGGAAGGTAGATTTAATAGAAAATACGACCTTTATTAAGTTAAGAATGAAAAATACTGCTACTATGACACGCAAAGACAATCACCTTTACAATCACATAGAAGGGATTTAGTACACATGACAAGGTTTTCTGTCAAACTACACATCGACAGCACATACTAAAGACCTCTCAGAGAAACTAAACAGCATCTTAAGACGTCCACCTGCTGCCTTGATGCTCTGCCAAGAAGCTTCCTTAAAAAGGTTTTCAGCTCGTTGGCAACAGTCTTGCCGCAATTAGTCAACCATGTCTCCTCTCGTTATTTAACTTCCCTAATGTTATGAGAAGCAACGCCATCAAGCCAAAAAACAGTGGCTGATCTTATGTGATAAGCGACAGACCTACTCTGTACTCTCTTATTGTAACTCAAATTGTAACTCTGTTCAGATAAACTGATTTGGGCAAAATTTCAGTCCTTCAATCAGATATTTCTGGTGCCTTTAACATAGCTGACCTAGTCTCGCCATACCAGACGATCGGAGAACTCATCGCCTACCAATCATCTGGGGATTTCTAAAAGCAAAGTAGTCGCTTGAACGGCGATGAGAATGACTGCAAACAAGCGTATGCCCCTGACTTCAAGGACACACCTTACCTGAAACAATGCTTCTCTCCCATTTTCCTCCATAGTGAAACACACTGGAGATGTAGCTAATTACTTTGTAACACGGAGAGAGCTTTTTAAAACGTTGAAAATGGATGTCATGATGTCATTTGGATTGGTTCTGCAATGCAGGTTTTTTTTAAACTAATTGTTTTCACCCAGTTTTAGCATCAAAAGCTGAAACAAAGTCCTCAGTGTTTAGAAACTGACTTGTGAGTCTGTGGCTGAAGAGTCCTGGCTGAGGACTATCAGACGTAAAATGGTAAATGGACTGTACTTGTATAGCGCCTTTCTGGCCTTCTTTTACACTACATGCCACATTCATCCACTCACACACATTCATACATTGAAAACCCATCACAAACCAACATTCATCTACATTCATACACCGATGTATAGCATCGGGAGCAATTTGGGGTTCAGTATCTTGTTTAAGGACTGTTCGACATGCAGCAGGAGGACCTCTTGAGCTACAGCCACCCATATAAAATTGCGGTAACTCTCCCATCTCTATGGCAGTGATTCGGCATGTGGAGTTCCCCAGGACTCAATGTTTTAACCTCTTATATTTAGCCTTTACATGCTTCTATTAAGCCACATTATGCCAAATAATAAACTGAACAATCATAATTATGCCGATGACACGTTATTCTGTCAGAAAGAGAGAACTCAGTGCTTATCTTGATAGTTGTGTCCTTGAAAACCAAAATTCAAGCCAGAAATCTTGGTGCAGTCATGGATCTAAATTGAGTCATACTTCACAACTTACCTCCCTGTGGTCTTGAATTGCTTTAGTTGAGTCATAGGCTTTCAGCCCTAGCTCTGGAAACAGCACACTGGGATAATGGTTTGGCAATATGTTCTCCACCATCTCTTCCTTGAAAATAGTGTCTTGCGGCACTATAAAATAAGTCCTTGAGGTATGTATACAAGTCACGTGGGGTCACTTGCGTAGTTGTGACATAATAGTGGATCCACTGTATTCTCAGCACAGCAATCTACGACAGGATCTTGTCCTTCTGCAGTATCTGCAGGATTCACTGCAACAAAAGCAGTTCCTGTCAACACTGGAAAGAGAACAGCTCAGTCTTGACATGGCCATTTGTAAATCTCTTTAAGAAGTGTTCAATATACTTACGTTATTGTATATAAATAAATAAATAATAGAAACTGAATTCACTCAATATGGCAAGGCCAGTAGCTATTTCAAATACTGTTAAAGAGTTTTTAATTTAAATATTTCTTAAAATAAATAACATTATTACATAAGGGGCTGTACTGGTGATTTGACAGAGGCTAATAAGGTTATTGAATGTACACTGTGATGTACAACAAGATAGTTAAAGGTCTCCACAGGTTAATTTTCATAGTGTAGTTGTCTAAAATTAATAGTAACCATAGAGAAATCAATTTACCAGTTTGTATGCTTCGTTAAAAAGGTCACGAGTAGTTTACTTGCCATTTATTAAGCGACATGTCAAACCACTGGCATGATCTTATAATTATTCAAGTCAACACTGGATGCACTCTGTGACTCATGTCACTGCTACTGCTACCAGCTTAATACACATTTTTGCCTGATATCAATATATAAAAGTAGGTGACATTTTAGTCAATGAATATCTTATTTATCTCTTCACAGGAAAATCAAATATCTGGACTCAAATGGGAGTCATCTTGAAAATTGGTTGCATGCACCCCATACAACATCAGATAAATCGAGTGCATCTTGTATTTAAATAGGCTCATCTAAAGTCTTTGATTCCAGAAATAGGTCCAGACTAAAATTAGACACTAGCAGGAAAGAAGGATGCAAGAAAAATGTGGTCACTGTCACCTGAAAAATTTAGTTTCTTTAAACTGAGTCGTCTGCATTTTTTTGAGGAACACATATTTTCTCACCATTATGTGTGTCTGTGGTGGTGTTTTTGTATTTTCCACTGACCTCTCTCTCGAATTCTCTCTGCTGTGTCACCATCTGTGTCCCAAAATGACTCCTCTCTCCCAAACAGCACCCTGCCAAGGCCCAGAACAGCACGGTGCTGGAACGAACCATGTTGACACTGGTGGGCGTGTCGCAGCGCTGAGAAAATGGAGCGCTGATTGCTGGATTTACGTCATCGTTATGAGATGACTGACACTGTTGAACAAATGTTACCATTTTAAGTCTTCAAGTGAGAAGGGTTGGTAATTTGTCTTCCAAGAAAATCTATATATACACACATAATCTAATAAGCAGTGCGTTATGATGATATTGAAGAACTGATGCTTTTTATGGGAAATTATCATATCCTGTGTGTTTGTAAATGAGATTAGTGTTCAAGTATTTAGTCTCTTCTATAAATATAGTCCCCTAGCTATGTTCTATGAGGAATCTTGATGTGTTAGGCTACGTTCACACTGCAATCTTTAGCACTCGTTCTGATTTATTGCTCAGATCAGATTTTTTGGTGTTTGGCAATTCACATTATTTTTAAAAACTGGCCCTTGTAAAGTATTACCAATTATTGGTCTAAGGAAGTACCTCACTTCTAATATGGAAATTTCGCATACGAAGTAAACACAACTGTCCCAACTTTGGCAGAAATAGTGTGTTAATTAAGGATCCTCATTGTGCATAGGAAGGAGAAATGTGTTTGAATTATTTTTTTGTGATTAGCAAAATAAACATGCATTCGCTCTTGGCATCAGTTCAGTGATTACATGGGCAAGGAGCATGTCTAATTCTTTCAGAAAGAAAGAGTTCTGTACCAGCATGCAGGCAAATTTCTGGAAACTGTACGATTCTACAATCAGATGAGCTCAAAAAGCTTATTGAGGAGAGATTTTTAAACATGGATCAATACGAAAAAGTGTCACACGTATGTCGACGACATACAAACACTTATCTAAGCTTTAAAGTGCTGAGATGTGTCACAGACTATATAACTATTAACAACCTAAAAGAAAGGAAATTATGATTCAGTGGTTTGCAAATGTTAACATCACAACCTTAAGTCTATGTTATGCACATGATGATTTATGACTAATATATTAAATGTAAAAAAACACAGGATAACAATTTTGTTCACCATTTATTGTCTATAGTTACATGCATACTTGCTTACAGTTGGTTTTAGTGTGCAATACACAGTTTTATTTTGTTTCATTGTCTATGTTATATAACCCCAAATGTATTTTACTTTACAGGCTGCCTTACCAAAAGTCTATACAACATGATTCATTTCTCACATTTTCAACACATAATGAAGTATTCTCACAAGCCAGTAGCCATAGATAACACAAGGTACGATTGATTTGAAATCTCGGCCTTTGGTGGCTTTGCTGAAAAGACTTTTGATGTATTCAGTCTCACGTATTTGGTAATTGTGGGTCAGTATTTCCAATCTGGAACCAGCACATCCAACAAGACGAGATTTTACAGTCACAGATTTACATTCTACGACGCTGAAAAGGTCACGAAGTGCTGCGGATCTGTAAATGCCTTCCACGTATCAGTCAATGCATCTATGGCTCTTTTTGAGTTAAATTTGGCCCCAGGTCTATGGCAGATCCATATTCTAGCTGTTCAATGTGCTTTTTTTTGTTATAATAATGTCAGTAAATGTAGGTTTTGCCGTAGTTGGTTAAATGCTGCACCAAACAATCGGGGAGGACAACCGAGAACCCATCGACAGTCCATCCGTCGTCCAGTCCTTGATCCAGCTGTAATTTGTATTCTCCAGCAGAGTGCAGCTATTGAGTGAGCCGTTTCCTCGACTATCACGTGGTATCTATATACAACAAAAGAACTTCTTCTGAGCCCTATCACTTGTTTTTTTCTATAATAAACCAATACGGTAACCTGTGCAACAACTACGCAGTCAAAACAGTCTCAGATATATGACGGACACCTGATCTCTCAGGTGGTTTAGTTTCGTCATTTTCATCTATTAGATTTAATAATAAACACAGATTTTGGTGATTTGCAAAAGACATTTAAATGTCTAGGTCTACATTGTGATGTTTTTATAGACATCAAGACTACATATAGCTTGTTTTATCAGGATTTTCCTTATTATTTCAATGTGAAGCTGGTCCTAACTACACAGTGTAGTCTGTTTGTTGCTTTTCTGATTAAGTGCTAATATTCACTTTATAAGTGAGTTGAAGGTAAACAGTGCAACTGAGCTTTTTAGTGGGACCGAGTTCCCAGAATATCAGAAACCGCTCCGAGTGCATGTTTTGCCCAGATCCAATTCTCTCTAGATAACATAAATGGAGAAATAGAAACTATCGCTAAAGTCCAGAAATTAAACGGTATCAGTGAATATCTTTAACATTAAAAAAGGAGGAAACTGTGCCTCGTCGGGGCAAAATTTTAAAATCGATGAGAAGTACTATGCTTCCCAGAATGCAAAAATCAAAAAAAGACCTTCAAAATCTTTAAAAATCAGGTTACTCTGGACAGGAAACTGAAACAAACACATATTGTTATTAAGAAACACACAAATCGAGCATTGAATGCTGTTTGAATCCTGTTTTTAAGCTGGTCCTTTGGCTCGAGATTAGATTAACAACAGGTGCATCTGGTAGAAACAATAAAAAAACTTTAACTGGCTTCTCTTGTTTTGTCCGCTAACCTCAATCCTGGCCTTGAGTAGAAAAAACCCTAAAATAAACCAAAGTGAACAACTCACTGCAGCACATTTTAAAAGGAAAAACCACATTATAAAAACACTACAGTCCAATCAGCTCATACTGAGGATTAGCCAAACCTATATTGAAAAGAGATAGATAATATACTGTAGATTACTGTTGCAAGTCTCTTACACGTATGTATTTATAGTCCAGGGGGCTGCGTTCACAAAGCCTCCACAGACAGCAGTGCTGACCCAGCGGTCGGCTGAGAGGTCATATGAAGGAGCGGACGCGACCTTTGACCCTGGGTCAGGATGACAAGCTTTGTGAGTGCGGCTCCAGTGTGGTTAAGTGTAGAAGCGTTTATAATAAGACCAATACCACAGCACACAGTCA
Organism: Dicentrarchus labrax; assembly: GCF_905237075.1. Classification (NCBI taxonomy): domain Eukaryota; kingdom Metazoa; phylum Chordata; class Actinopteri; family Moronidae; genus Dicentrarchus; species Dicentrarchus labrax. The sequence goes on along the minus strand of NW_026136705.1, from coordinate 3,325,943 downwards.
CTGGCTGAAATGTTAGGCTTCATGTTATGATTGACTACAAAAAGACCCAAAGTAAAAAATAAAAAAAAACCATACCAAAATAATGGCGTAAGCTCGCTCTCTTGCTTTTTCCTGTTCAATGCTGTGATATGGAGGCAGAAATGATGAGTCGTCACTAAGCTTCAACAAGAGCCGGTGGCGCTTGTTTTCCCAAATCGGTGTAAACCTGGGCGGGGTGGCGTCTTTCGTCACAGTTTCAGTGGGAGAAGTATTGTATGTTGAAATGTTTAAAAAGGTGAGAGTTCGACTACACTGGCTTTATGAGAGTTCGGCCTTCTGATTGATTTACCAAAAGAGAACCAGCATCGCTTTTTCCCTGTAGATCCTCCCGGTGTATGTTCGGTAATTATAATGCCAAGTTACAGGACATTTAACATAATGCTTTTTTCCAACAAATTGGGGGAAAAAAAAAAAGGTTTTTAAATACAATAGTCCTCACAAATAGATTAAGTTAGATTTCAAATCTTTCATTTCTTGTAAAAGATTTTCAAATATTACTCTTGTAATTGTTTTTCTTAATATATATATATATATTATATATTTATATATATATATATATATATATATATATACACATATATATTTCTTTACATTATATGTTACCTGGTTCACGGATGTCATGTTTATCTCAATGAGTTAATTTCAACAAATGATTAAATGAAAAAGTTAATGCAAAATACAAGACGTACAGAATGTTGTAAACACAGTCACTGTCCCGAAAATTTAAAAGACAAAATAGTAACTTGCTATTAGGGTTCAATTGATTTATAGGTCTTGTATTAAACTGACTAACAATCACACCTAAATTATTAATGTCACATCAGTTATAGCCGTAAAACTGGTCTGAATTTTGAACTGTTAGCAGTAGAGAATCACCAAATTAAGGATTTTTCATCAAAGTACAAAATACAGATTGGATCTTTGAGCAATTCTGGAGGATTTTATCCCAAATATATTCATTCTGTGTCTTATTGTAAATTCATTTCTTTAAATAGAATCTAAATCATTACATCTTTCACAAACCAAAAGCAGGCTATATATTCAACTGTACTGTCCTTTACACAGACATAATAATTGTGCTGATTCTATCGACTCATGTTGGTGACCAATGAGCAAAACTCTCACACCGGCAGTGTAGTCTCTTAAGGAGAGTGCGCATGTTTCATGAAACAGGCACGTCCTGGCGAGGCGGAGTGATCCTCTTAAGGAGCTATTCTTTCCCTGATGACGTGTTTTCATAAATTCCTTCTCGACATTTGGCAGATAAGTTAAGATTGCACTATAATTAGTTTTTCTTGTGCTATACCATGTGTTTTGTAAACACATTACCTCCCCCGTACTCACCGGGGGTCCACCTACCTACAAGTTTGAGAGCTCGTAATATTGCTAATTATTATCACTCAAATATGTAAGGTGGGGTGGAAACGGGCGCGATTGCTTTTCACAGCTGAGTGTTAGTGGTTAAAAATGAGCAGACGGGGGCGGGAGGGTGTTGAAATGGTGCGAATGTGATTGGCCCTGGGTGGTTACACGCACAGACCCCCTAGGGTTTCAGTTCAAGGATAGGCGTTGTCAGGGGCAACCAAGCAAACTGGAACTTCCAACCTGTTGCCGCAGAAGTGCTAAACGTTCAGGGAGGCTGCAAGTGTGTGTGTGTGAATGTATGTATGATTAATATTTTTATTTTTAAAACACCCCTTCACTTCCACCTCAGTGTCTCAATGCCCCCCCCCCCCTCCAACCTCCTATTCCCGGTCATTACCACCCACCGAGCCCCCGTCTCTTTCACGCTCTTCTTTTCTTTTTTTTTTTTTTACATATTTAGTCAGACCACTCGTTCTCGTCGAGCTCGGAGTCGTCATCGGACTCGCTGTACTCCACGGCGATGCGGCGCGAGAGGATGGTGGCCACATCGTTGCCGACGGGCTCCCTCTTCGCCTCCTGCTCCCTCTGCTCCTGCACCTTCCTCAGCTGGATGCCTGGAGGGGAGGAGGGGAGGAAGGGAGGATGTGGTGGGGAGGGAAGGAGGGACGGAGGGAGTGAGCAGGGGCATCAACGACCGGCAGAAGCTCAACAACGGCAGTCAGGTGTCATGCATGATGTTTTATAGAGTTTTAAACCCCTCAAATTTCTTTGGTAAAGCTTTATAAGGTTACTTCTGTTACTTTTATTACTTTACTTAAAGGGAAAGTAAACTCACCTTAAGTCAGTGAAAATAAAGAACCTTTGGGTATTTGAGGACACCCAAATTTGTCAATAATTACATTTTTTTAAATTATAACAAGACGTATACTTACACATGTGCCTATACCAAGGTTATTAAAGTGAACTTAAACTAAATTAAAACTAGTTTTGAAAATTATTTGAAACAATATTGTGTACTAAAATAGAAATACACAGGCAATATCTTTGGTTTTAGTCTTTAGTCAACATTTTTAAACAATAAAATCTCAACTAAAATGAGTAACTAACTGAAAATAAACTGAATTAAAAACAAAAACAAAAAACCAAACAATAAAAAAAACAAATATATGTGGTATAAACTCAATTTTTATCACTCAACTCAGAACATATACAGTATATGTAATAATAAGTATTTAATACAAATAAATATATCTATTTATATAGAGTGTTAAATATAAACTGTTTAAAACATTAACTACACACATACCTCTACGTATGGCGGCCAGCAGGTCGGAGCGGGCGTCGCTCATCGGGATCATCCCCAGCATGGTGGACTTCCTCGACGCGGGCGCCGCATCCACAGCCGACTGTCCCAAGGCGGCGTGCGGTGGCGATGGGTGAGCTTGGAGGCCTGAGGGGACTCCAGGCGGAGGAGGTGGAGGAGCGGCGGGGGGCGCACCTGACGGGGGGTGGGCTGGGGAGGGCACGTAGTTGGCCGGGGGAGGAGGAGGGGAAGGGGAGTAGGGACGGGAGAGGGTAGAGGAGATGGGCGGGACAGCGGAGGCGGCGGCGGAGGGCGGGGCGGTGGTGGAGTCGAAGGCTGTCTGGGCGGAGGGGATGGTTGGGGGAGGAGGGGGAGGGGCGGGTGGGATATAGTACTCTGGGATGGTGGAGGGCTGGCCGCTAGAGGGGGAGAAGGAGAAAAAGTGCATCAGGTTAATATAGTTTATTTCGAATATGTGATTAAGAGTAAATGTGGGACTTCATTGGTCTCACGTCACTGGTTTTTATGGGCCTCAGGCCTAGGAAAAGTCATGAAGGGACATTTTGAAAAGGTGAGTTGACTCCATTTTAAGATTCGAAGCGGCAGGCAGTTGACATTAACTTGGCCTTTACAGTTTAAACATCATGTTTCACTGCAGTCATTTAGCTATTAAGAGTACAAAAAGGTAAAAGCCAAGAGTCTGGGCTTGAAATACTGCTTAACATTCAGTTATTTTGACATTTTATGAATTCTTCCAGCTTCTTCCAACACCATCAGGACACTGGTTGCTCTCAGATTTTAACCAGAATCAACACAAAAGATTGTAGAAAAAGATACTTAATCACAAAAATAAAACCTCATCTAAATGAGTAAACCTACCCGTGCCCAGCCCGGTATTCCTTAACCGACTGCTGCCTCGGCCCGTTAACCGTTGGATCTCCACCACCCTGGACCCCGTGTCCTGATGGGGCTCTGCCCAGGGAGGCCGCGTGTCGCCCTGCCGCCGGTGGCCCTCCGGTTCCCGGGGGCTGGTTTGCCGGCCTGAGGCCCCGATCCAGTGACTGAGTCTGGGCCGCGGCGCTGAGGTGGTCCCTGGCGTGGAGGTCGGTGGGGTGGACGGCGCTGGGGGCCTGGGTGGAGGGGTGGTTGGGGCTGGCAGGGTAGGAGTCGGACGCCATTGACCTGTTGGAAGGAAGGTGAGGACATGGTTAAATGTAGAAACAAATACTAATAAAAAAAACAGAAATAACAGCTGTGACAACTTTTATTAAGTAAGTTAATATTTGCACTTCAGCAGCAGTGATCCAAATTCTCCTCAAAGTTTGATCTTTTCTTAGAAAGACTTAAAGTGTGAAAGCGTAAAATCCACATGAAATATAAATTCATATGCTCAGAATCACTTTCTCCAGAAGAGGGCAGCACAGAGCTTTAAATAATACAGCAGATAGGCCTCTCGGTTTACAAGTATGAGCTTAAATGTGTGTAATTCTTAGACTTTGAGTGCTTGTGTAAAAAAAAGCTGCACCACTATTTGCTATTTATAGCATAGCAACACTATTTATAGCTTTATAAAGCTGAGGAGAATACTGACAGTGTGTCAGTTTGTAAAATTACAGTTTGTATATCATCTCAGTGCAGAAAACCTCACCCTCAAACACCAATACTTAACACTCTGACCCAATTGTGTGAACACGTATTCTCACTCAAGTATTGTCATCCCTGTTCCCCTGAGGAGAGACGACTCCACATAAAAAACAATGACGTTTATGTGTTGTCAGGTTAGATTGTGACAAGGCAACAGGACCCTTGAGGAAAACCTCACACATATAGGGACAATGTGACTGTTTGTGTGTGTGTGTGTGTACCTGCTATCAGGGGACAGGGAGCCTTCAGAGGACATGCCATGGTAAGGGGAGGGGGTGAGCCTGGGGTCTGGTCTGAACTCTTTGTCGTAGGCCAGGACGTTCCACTCCTGGCGCCGGTTACGAGCCTTACGCACCTTCAATAAAGGTGGAAGAACAGTGAGTGAAAGTTATGGTGTTGTTAAAGCTTAGACTGAGAGGACTACAGTACATCTGTTACTGTCACTTCAGTATTCACTAGCTGTGGTCTGGATAATTACCCCAGCTGTACCTCTCCAACACCCCATTAGGGACAGTGTAAATGGGCATTGGAGAGTATCTCAATGTCTTTACTTTAGTAAATTGCTTTAATATACTTTTATTGAAGATGGTTTTAGAGTAATAAAAGTGTTCAAGTTCAATTTTTACTCATAAAAAGCAGAGTTCACGGAGTTCACTGTCCGCTCTCTTAATATCTGTGTCACATCTTCTTCAACCCCTTTGCGATTCTCTCAATTCAGCCATTAGCTAATGTGTAGCACCAGTGAGTACAGCAGTGGTGAATTAAATATAAGTCCAAATTAACTTTAGTTCATTGTTATAATGTAACTGTTAGACTTAGTTTACTTTTTATTCCTTAATGGTCTCTATTAACTATCCTAAAGCCAGCCTCTAAATTATTACACTCAGCTTAATAGAATGTCTTTAAATGCAATTAATTTAATTTGTTTAGGCAACACAAAGCATTGTCAAACATCACTTCCATTAAGCTGTTTTCAGCAGACAGGTCACAGGTAATTAACTTGGCATTTCATAATATTCGCAGCTATAGAGAAGTTCAAGCCTGCAGAGTTTATATTATATTCATTCAAATGCGAATTAGCATAAAAGCCGTTCTTTTGCCTAAATGATTATTAATATGACCAAATAATACACTGAGGTTTATGCATAATTCTCTCTCCATTTAGGGTTACTTGTAATTTGACCAGTGTTCAACCTTAAAGGACCAGTGTGTAACATTTAGGAGAATCTATTGGCAGAAACTGAATAATATCCATAGGTATGTTGTCATAAGAATGACGTTTTTATCTACAAACATCCCGGGTCGCTTCCATGGAGTCCGCTATGTTGAGCCATTATGTTTCTACAGTAACCCACAACGGACAAACCAAACAAACCCGTTCTCATTCCCAGGTCGTCATATACTACTGATGTGAGCAGTATTTATTAATTGCAGTCTGCAACTTCACCACTAGATGTCACTAAATCTCACACACTGGTCCTTTAAAAACAAGTGCACTTCCCAGGATTGCTGGGATAGTGTGCCTCTGTTCCCAGGACAGAAAATGTCTCATATTCAGGGAAAAATATGAATCCCTATTGCCAGTTTGATAATGATAACCGTGTATAAAACCTCACTGACCTTCTTCACCTCTCTGCCCGGGTCCTCAACCTGCTTCTGCTGCTCCTAGAACCGAAACAGAGGAGGACAGATAAGATAGAAGAGTGGAGAGAATCTTAATCATCGATTACTGATTCCTCTCGGGAAGAGGAAGAGAACAGGACCCCATCACCAGCTCCTTCACCATGGGGTAAATTCACCAACCACACACACATACACGCACTAGTCTACTCACCACCCAGTCACTATTACACACACACCAACAAACACTGAAAGGACGATGGACAACAGAGCCAAAAACCTCTGGGAACACAAGACAGGAACCAAACCAAACACAGAGGGTTAGAGAGAGGGTGAGGTGGCAAGCTAACGCAACGTGACAAACACAGACACAAACAGAAGGGAAGGTGTGTGTGTGTGTGTGTGTGTGTGTGTGTGACTGTGTCTTTTAATATTACAGAAATACAACCACTTGCTTGTCTTTTGTGTTTCTCTATGCATGCGTCTTGTGTGTCTTACCTGAGTTCGTACATCCCCTATAATAGGTGAGTGTGTATTGTGTGTTAGTGGGGTGTGCAGGGGTAAAGTCAGGGGGGGGGGCAAGAAAAGGGGGGCAGGGTAGGGGTCGGGGGTTGTCTTACAGAGATGGACAGGGGGCTCCTGGGTGGGGCCTGTCTGGAGTGGGGCCTGTCAGGGTGGGCCGGACAGCCCTATGGAAACATGGGAGAAAGACAAGCTGGTGCGTTAGACTGAGCAGAGGCGGAAGAGGAGGAGGTGGACGTGGAGGTGGAGGTGGAGGTGGAAGTGATAGGGTGGGGTGTGTGTCTTGGAAGGCAAGGTGACTCTATAGATAATTAGAAAAAGGAAGGAGGAAGAGAAAGTGTGTAGAGAAAGGTTGACAACTCCTCCTGCGGCTGAGCGTCTCCTCGTATTCAAACCTGTTATTTCTGAGAGTGAAAACTACTTTGTTTCTGAAGCGATTTTATTCTGCCAACTTTCCAGGTTGAAGGGAGGGAACAGAAAAATGTGAGCAGCATTAAATTGAACAGAAATATTGACAAAGTGCAGCAAACACATACAGCAGCAGTCGTTCAGGCGTTTTCAGAAATGATCTGATGGAAACAAGTGTGGCACTTTGAAGTGGCATTGAATCAAAGGGGAATACCACTGAAACAGAGCTCTGAAATATTTAAACCTCTACGCCAATTATGTTGGTCTTCGACGTGAACACACAAAAGAGCTTTACAGAGAACTAAATGGAAAAGACAGAACTGTCAAAATGATCATTTTCCCCCCTTGAATTGAACAAATATCCATGGCTGGATTAACTCACAAGGGTGCCAACTGAGTCCCTGCTGATTAGTCAAACCCCCCGCTGCTCCTGGAGATCAATGTCGCCCACTCTGTACATTATCTGTATCCTTTAGTACCCAAAGAATACAGTGTCTATTATCCACCATTCAGATTGCTCTAAATTCCAGGAGAGAAAACTTAACCTGAACTAAAAAAACATGGAATTCGGTTTAAATTAAGAAAACATCGGAAAATACAGTATTGCGATATTTTGTATTGTGATACTGTATCGATTCTCAGAAACACTGTATTGATTTTGTATTGCAAACGTAAAGTGAGGACTATGATGTTCTGGTTGCATAAAAAAAGGAAACCTTTGTTTACTCACACTGCTGACAGTATTGCAGTTTATCACAATATATTGAATCGTAACCCCTGTATCGTGATATGTATGGTATCGCCAGATTCTTGCCAATACAAAGCCCTAGTTTAAATATATAAAAAAACAATACTGTTTACCCACTGATCCCATGCCTCTCATTGCATGTAGAAATGTAAATGAACATTCAAAATATTACCTCTGCTTTCCAAACTGTATATTTGAAAACTCTAAAGGTCCCTAATTATATATTTCCATATTACAGAGCTACATAAAAGTATATTTTATATATGTATACAATATAAACACAGCATATAAATCATGTGAGCATGTAAATCATAACAGCGTGAGCCAACATGAACAATACGAGGACTAAAATTGAGCAGCTAAATGGAATTCAGCCATCATTTACCCCTGTGCTCCTCCTGCTGTAGCACATCAAAATAACCAATGACTCATTTCATTTGTGTGAATATGGCGTAACATTATAAACAGTTTAGAGCTGTATTCCCCTTAGGCCATTTATTTGTCTCTGGATAATGAGCCTGCCCAACTGCTGCTGTATCAATAACCAATTATGGAACAAAGCAAAGCTAAATGGTGAGTACAGTAAGATAGGAATGCATAAAATGAGATAACATCATTAAAATAAGACACAACTAGGCAGGAAAAAAAAAAAGATTAGCAAATTAAAGCAGATGAGGAGTTTATTTTACTGTTCTGTCACGCTCCCTCTCACATCGGGCCCACAGAATACGCACAAAGACACACATATGAGCACGCCAACGTCCACCAACTTGCACTCACAAACACACATTCACGTACAAATGAACTCCACTGACCAGCACACACAAACACACACACACTAATACACATCCGTACCTTCTGCCGTCTCTTCTCCTTGCGTTTGTCCTCGGTGGCCTGCAGCATCTTCTCCTTCCACAGGTTGAAGAAGTACGAGGGGTCGGTGTAGAACTTCAGTGCGTCCTTCTTGTCGTCCCTGCACGGAGGAAAAGTGGGTGGAAGAGTAAATAAAAAGGCATAAATAATGTTTGGATACACGTGTTGCAAAGGAGGTAGGAGGGGATTTGAGGGAGGGGGGGGGGGTGGAGCAGGATGAGCAATACAAAAATTATAAAAATGTATTTTTAATAACAGGGAGGTTTGTTGGGATTCAAAAGATGATTTATGAAGCCACATGAGAAAAAACCTAAAATAAAGAGGGAGCACTAGAGAGCTGAACTGCCCCCTCACCTAGCGAGCCTTTTGCCCTGCTGAGTGTTTCTTGAAGCATATTGTTGAGCTTTCCTGTCCACATTCTAGGCTAAATGGGTATTTTCTGCTATATTAGTAGTAAAATATGATCAACTCAGAGGTTTAACCAAGATACGACAACAAGATATTACAATAACAGTCCAAACTGTTGAAGTTAATCAAAATACCTGTGTGATCCCTTCCTGGAAGGTAGAAAATAAACATCTAGAACTTACTATGACTTACGATAAAATGCTACATGTGCTCCCCTAAATCTCTACAAATAAGAGTTTTACACATATTTTGCAAGACTCTGCAAGCTAAATAGATTCTTAAACACAGTTAGGCTAAGTTACCGACCTATAGGGGCTGAGGATGTTGAGTGGAGGAGGTTTGTCACAGCGGTGGTACATCTCCACCACGGGGTTGGGGACGGAGGTCCTCGACACCACCTGCTGGTCCTGGATGGTGCTACTCTTAAAGGCCTTCCGCATGTTAATATCCTGCAGGGAGACTGGAGGGGGGAGGGGGAAACAAAAACTGTCAACAACTTGACAATTAGGCTCCAAAAGAAGTATTTGCTGTGTATCATTTACAGTGTCTGACAACATAATCCCCCCCCAAAACAGCTGTTAGGTCTCAGTTAGCGGTCATTAATGGAGTCAGGATTTGTGGGAATGAAGGCGGAGAACATGATCTCTTGTTTGTGTGTTTAATGGATGAAACACTATTAATCAGCCAGGGCACGGCTACTTAACTTCAAAGTTTTGTGCCACCAGCTTGAAAGATGAGTTAAATCAGGGAAAACTGGGCAATTTGTCATAGATTTTTATAGCAATATTTGTTGCAGGCTGAGCTTCAGTGGGTGATTTAGAGAGTTTTGATGTTTCTATAACGACATTAGGGACAATCAAGCAGTAAAAAGGAAAATGCACTTAGATTTTTCAGAGCAAAAAGAGGTATTTTCATTGGATTTACAGTAGAGGAAACAGTTATTGTGTTACTGCAGGTAGATGAAATATATAAAATCTTGTTTTACTGTATTGTATTATTAATTTCTCCAGGTCTCCCAATGCAATACTCAGCATACACAGCTCTGCATTGCATTTGTCGTCTTTCCCAGCAATGAGAAGAGAAGCATATTTTAATAAATTCAAATTACTAACAAAAGTTTTTTTTGTCTTATTAGATGAAGACAAAACTACCAGTCCTACTAGGGGAGGACTCAAAGAGCTGTGAGACAGCAGCAATCTATGTTCTATGACAGTATTTTCAAATTAACGTTTCCCTTTTTTAATGTCTACACGCTTGTTTCGGCAATATGTACAGCATTAACGCCATCGCCAATAAAGCAAATTGAATTTGAATTTGAGAGGTGGGAAACATTCATTATAATAATTTAGAGTCATACAGAGCGGGATGGAGCAGAACAGATGACCCTCAATGTCACACTGGTCTGCGTGGCTTGGACCCTGAGATTTACGGGTTTATGGATTTTGCTGAAAGGCATTCTGGGAATGTAGGAAATTGCTTATGGGAGCAGAAATACAGGAGATGAAATACTACGTGACAAAAGTTTAAACAGAAAAAAAACGTTAAATTAGAACACTGGCTGTAACTTTTCAATTTGTAGATAATTATATAAAGAACTGTTGAGGTTACAGTAACATGCATATAGGCTAACACATGATACAGACAGCTTACATACTGTATGCACTGACACACACACACATACACATAGAAGGTGATAATAGGACAGCAGGGACAGATTAGTTTTAGAGCTTGTTGCACCGGCTTAACACACACACACACACACACACACACACACACACACACACACACACTGCAGGAGCAACACAGAGGCTGTGTGTCTGGTAAAATCTCCAAATGCTTTGTGCGTTATGCAGTGTGTAGGATGGTGTGATAATACGATTTGTGTACGTATAACAGGAGTCAGTATGTGTGTGTGTGTGTGTGTGTGAGTGTGAGACAAAGTGAGAGGGTGAAAGGGAGAGTGAGAGAGAGAAAATACTCTGTGTATGTGTGTTAATCCCTTAACCCCAGAGGAGATTTAATGCTACAGTACTGCAATGCTATCCAGGATCTACCAGATGGCTAGACACGCACACACACACGCGCACACACACACACACGCGCGCGCACACACACACACACACGCGCACACACACACACACACACACACACACACACACACACACACACACACACACACACACACACACACACACAGGCAGGTTCAGCGTACATTGGCCCAGTGTATAATAGGGTCAAAGCATGTCAATGTGACATATGTTCCTACCAGTGATCTACTTGACTGCCTGTACTGTATGTACAGTGTGTGTGTGTGTTAAGTTTAACCTCTGCAAAGACTTATTCCTCAAAAACTAAAGAACGATTGTGTGTGTGTGTGTGTGTGTGTGTGTGTGTGTGTGTGTGCAGAGATTCTGCAGTCAAAGCACTCCTCCTGTCTGCTCGGTGTTTGATCATTCCTTCCTAAGCTTCTGTCCCTGCGGCCAAATGAATAATCCACAAAACTAGCAGCTAATGCAACTTTCATTCAGACACATCTTCAAAGAGACCTCAAGCTCTCCCTCTCTCTCTCTTTTTTTTAAACACACACACACACACACACACACACACACACACACACACACACACACACACACACACTCACTCATCTCTCCATCTCCTCTAACTCCCCGTCTTGTGTCTCTGATTGTAACATTCCTCTCTGCCCATTTAAATGCATACAAATATGTTTGTTAGCGCCGATAAAGAGTTTGCAGTGGCCCTGACTTCCACAATAACAGTCACCTGAATGTACAGTATGTGGATTGGCTTAATAATAAATAATATTAGGTCAATAAAAAGAGAGTTGTGTTCCTTGAGGTTTGACGAATATAGCGTGATATTGCTCTGCAGCATTCCTTTCCCATGGACACAGTGTGAAAATGAGATTCTCTACATGTGAAAGTGAAACACAATGTACAATCTGCCTTTTGTCGGGCTGTACACTCACATGAACTCGTGTTAAGTTCACATCTATTTGCATTTTTGAGCAGCAGTTGGCAGAGATTAAACTCATGTAACTCAAGACGTGTAGAATACTTACATGGAAACATAATTATGGATTGAACCTTAGCTGATGGAGCACCTACTAAACATACAGTATAATATAAATATACTGTATAATATAGATATACTGTATAATATAGATATACTGTATAATATAAATATACTGTATAATATAAATATAGATGCTGTATGATATAAATATACTGTATAATTACTGTATATTACTTCAGAAGATAAAAATAAAAATACATATGTGCTTTTTAGGACGCAATCGTAGTCAGGCATGGCTTGATAAGATGTCCCCTCCTTCCTCCATTCTCCTTCCATTTCCCCCTTCCCTTATTCTTCCATTCTTGTTTTCTTTCTCCTTTCATTATTCATTCATTGTCCCTTCCCTCCTTTCTTCTTTCCTCCTTTTTCCTTTCATTGTCCCTCCCATATATTTTCTCTCTAATTGTCAGAAGGATCAGGGTCAGTGGAAAAGAGGAAGGTTTTCTTCCTTCATCTTTCCACTGACCCTTCCTCCCTTTCCTACTTCTTCCTTAAATTGTCTCTTCCTTTCCTTCTCCTTCCCTTATTCTTCCTTTGTTGTTTTCTTTCTCCTCTCCTCCCTACCTTTCATTGTACCTCCCTAGTGGTTTCCTCTCTTCTTCCTTAGACTATTTCTTCCCTTCCTTCCCTCCTTTCTCCTTCTTTTATTGCACCTTTCTTTCTTTCTTTCTTTCTTTCTTTCTTATACCAAAGTGTCACTTGCCTGCCAGTCTGGAGTAAAAAGGAAGAAAGAGGAGACGGGATCGAGAGATGAAAAAGACGGAAGAAGAAAGAAAAGATGCGACTGAGATGCGAGAGAAGGACGAGTAACAGATGACAGAGTGAATGTGAAATGAAAGACAGACGAATTTGCCTGTGCGTAGGAGGAAGTTGCATAGAGATGGACAGAGGAAGAGACAGGAGATGAAAGAGTGTGAGCGGGGGAGGCGGAGGAGGAGTGGGAGAGGAAGAGGAGGAGTGGGAGAGGAAGAGGAGCATAAGAGAGAGGACTGCTGAGCTTTTCCTTTTTCGTCCCCCGTCTCTGCTGCTCTATCTGACGCTCTCTGTCTGAGCCCGCCGTGCTGCAGAATGACTATGCAGTATCAGCACGGGGAGAGAGAGGGAGGAAGGGGAGAGACAGAAAGGGGGAGAAATAGACAGAAAGAGTGAGAGAGAAAGCAAGACATAACCAGGAAGAAGAGGGAAAACATGGAGGGAATGAAACAGAAGCAGGAGGAAGAAAGGGAGACAGTGAAATGGGGGAGGAGGCTAAGAGAAGGGGGGAGAGAAAGAGAGAAAACAGTGCACTGGAAGGAGGGAGAGAAGAAGAGGGTGTTACAGAAAGTGATAAATGGTTTGGGAAATAAAGAGAAAGGAGAGGGAGGAATGGAGGGATGGAGAGAAACGAGAAAGGCAAACAGTGGAGAGTAAAGAGAAAGGAAAGAGGGGAAGAAAAAAGGAAGGACATAGAAGGGAGAAAGAGGAAGGAAGAGAGAGATCAGATCAGAGAAAGAGGAGAAAAAGAAAGGATAACTAAAGACAAAGTAACACAGAGAGGAGAAAAGACCACTCCATTGTAGGTTTCTCACATTTGAGCTTCTGGGGCTACCGTAGTCACATCTGACCGGTGTGTGTGTGTGTGTGTGTGTGTGTGTGTGTGTGTGTGTGTGTGTGTGTGTGTGTAGGCCTATCAATTACTGCATTAGAAGAATTGACCTTCAGTGTTAGTAAAAAGCTTAATGATGGAGATAATGATTCAGACTCCCACTCTACACACACACACACACACACACACACACACACACACACACAGACAGACAGACACAGACACAGACACAGACACACACAGTGTAATAGCCTTTTAGAACTCTGTGAGTGTGTTGGTGATGGTACGTAAACACACGCATAGAAACACACAGATTTGGAGATCGTGACATAAGTATAAAGCAGATAGACTTCAAACAAGGGAACAGGTTGTTTACACACACACACACACACACACACACACACACACACACACGGAGTAATATCACAGTTGCAGAGACGTTTTATCAATAAATCATCAGCAGAGCCATTAAAATGCTGCAGGCTAGTTTGAGGGGAACACACACACACACACACACACACACACAACGATGGAAAATCCCACTGGAGCACAGTGTGTGCTCATACCGTCAAACCAGTGGTGGAATGTAACCAAGTACATTTATTTTTGTATAATGCCCTATTAAAGAATACCCTATTTTTTTTTACATATTTCAGGGTCTATACGACTAATAGGTACAAAAAGTTTTGGAATGGGTCCAGTAGATCACCTCCGAGAAACGTGCTACAATGGTTGCAACGTAATCGTTGGGGGCAAAATTTGCACGTCACAGTACGTCCGCTAAAAGGGTTTGTTTTTGCCACTGACTGTTATTATAAGAGTCTGTTAACATTATGGAGCTCTACAGTGACAGACCTTTTTGTTGAAGGGTCAGATCCCTTTTTGTTTAACCACAAACAGCCAGTCTGTTCAACGCCACCAGACTCCATTGACAAAAACTGTCATTTTACCTCGCAGGACACAGGAGTTGCTGGCTTTTTTGACGACCACTCTTTCCAGGGGTCGGACATGCTTGCAAACCCCCCAATCCAACCAAAAAAAATACGTCCCTACCTTCCTCCACAGTGGAGTCGAGCTGGGTGACTTTCACGGCCAGCTGGTCCACTCTCTCCTGCAGGCTGCTCATCCTCAGGTAGAAACTGTTGGCTTCATTAAACAGCTCTCCGAAAATGTCCTCTGCATGGCGACCTGGACGGACACAGAGACAGACACAGACACACACACACACACACACACACACACACACACACACACACACAGTTGGGTTTGATATTGTAGTTGTAATAACGTTCTTTCATCCCGGGAAAGTTAACAGAGTGAATTTACACGTTCACATTCGCCAGCTGAGCTCCGCTTCACATCTCCCCCTCCCAACGGTTTCCAGCGAGGACTTTCCCAGGTGGTTCTGTGTAACAAACCTCCTGGCCCAGTCGGGTTAGTGGCCAACAAATAAGACTGTTTGTTTGTGCTTCCAGCCATATTCAGGTTTATATCTTTAAAAAGTGTCATACAACAGCACTCTGTTCAAAATAATGGCCTTTTTTATTTGGAAATAACTCTGGAAATTGTTCTCTTGGGCAGCTGGGGCAGCAGACATAAAGGTTTGTGGGCAACACATATTATTATTATGTCTTCCACAATTCTTCCACAATTACACCCCGAATAAAAAAAAAAAAAACTGTCCAAAAATAGCCCGATAAAACCGGAGATGGATGAGAAGAGGAATTCGCTCAGATAGAGGTCAGTTGTTGCCGTTCCTTCCTCTCCCCCCCCCTCCCTCCGTCTGTCTCAGCAGGACAGGCTGCCTCCTGCCGTGCACCTGTCGGACTGAATACTTAAAAGGACGTTTCTGTCTGCGAGTCAGTGTGTGTGTGCATGCGTGTGTTGTGTGCGGCAGTGAGAGAGGCGAAATATTTAAATGCATTTACTGAGATGTACTGTAGAAACGCAGCCTCCCTCAATAACACTGCCACCTTTAAACCAAATAAAAAGCACACACACACACACACACACACACACACACACACACACACACACACACACACACACACACACACACACACACACACACACACACACCTGCTGCACGCCCTCAATGTCCCTCCTCTCTTCTCTCTCTTTCTGTCTCATTTCTCAGCCCACGACATGACAGATGGAGCAGAGGCACAGCACTCACTCATTCTCAGTGAGCTGTCGCTGAATTTAATTTAGACCCTGACTGTTAATCAAATCTGAACAGCCCTTTTTTTTTTTTTTCCCCTTCTCCCCGATATTTCCAGTGAATGATCTCTTTTTGTTGTACGTTTATGCCCTCGAAAAACAGCAACTTATGCTGTAAATATCTGCGTGGCTTTTCAGAATGAACTGCAGGGTGAACAAAAGGTAGCGGATACACTGATAATGATGCATCTGACATGCAGAGTAGTGACTCATCATATTAGGTTGTTTTTTTTACTGTCAACGTTAACAGCTGAGTCACAGTGAGCATTTCGGCAACATGTTTACTAGATTTCATAAAAGATACACCTTTTTTTAAACAGTCAGGTGTTTCAAGCTTCCTCTAATGGCGACTCCTTCCTCTCAGCACACAACTGCTGGAATACATCTAGTTAGCATGTGCAGACGTGGCCTTGTTTGCACTTAAACGCGTCTCGAGAAATCTGTTGTGGGTGTGATTGCACCTCCTTGATTACCTGGAAGGACCGCCTGGCAACGCTTTGTACGAGTTTCTTTCTCCTTTTGAGCTATGCTAGTAGCCCGGCTCTAGGTATGGGACTGTTGGTCAGTCTGAAGCAAATGTTGGCATCCTAACAGGTTGTAAATATTACATTGTGAGCACTAACATGGCTGTAGACTCGTAAGGCCTGGTCACACCAGAAAGTGGGGAAGCGAGATGAATCTGCGCATCACGTGAAATATTTTTTCTGTTTAGATGATGAGCACGTAATATTGTACAATGTTCACCATCTTAGCTATTTCTATCTTTTTACTTTAAAGCTCGCCACTGTCCGGATGGCTAGGTGCAAATTTGCGGGTCAAAGTTCACCAAAGTTAAACTTAACAAAAAAAAAAAAACGTATTTCTTATTTCGCCCACGCAGGCGAATGCACAAACTGCTGCGATTACACTGCACCAAATTGAAATCTCTGAAATTACACAGTTTTAAATGCTGTCTTTGAGCATTAGTCGAGATAAGACACGAACTTCTCATTCTCGTCTAACAAATTAATTCATTACACATGATTGTAACGAAACTACTGCGCCGTATGAGCACGAATGGAAGAGAAACGCCACTCGTATCCACATGATACTCACTCAGACTGCCCAGCTGTTTGATGATGGCCGCCAGGGTGCTGTTGGTAACACACTCCAGTTCACTGGTCACCCCATCTGGCAACGCCCCACGGCACAAGTGCCTGGGCTCGATGTTCCGCTTCACCAACGGCATTCTGGTCTACTCCTGAAGAAACGAAAGAGAGGAAAGAGAGAAGATTGGTTTATGGTGAGGCTCAGTTGTCCATCACTGCTACCTGTATCGTTTATGACTCTAAATATGCTCTGAGATACTCAAAACTGTTTCTGAGTGATGCTCTGATCTGTTCACGTGCTCTACGCTAAATTCCCTTTAGGGAAAATAAGTAAATGAACAGCTGAGTTCTGCACTGACATGAAAGAGAGAAAGAAAGAGAGAAAGCTGAGGAAAGATGGCCTGACGGAGATGGAGGTGTCATGTCCGCCGTGGGGCACAGTCGCTCATCACACCGCTTAATGTCAACGCGGCTGCGATGAGCCAAGAGCCAAATGAGCCGGAAAGAAGTTTCTAAATGGTGCTAACGAGCCGCAACCGCAGCCAGAGAAACCACGAGGGACGGAGAGAGGGAGACAAAGAGAGGAACGGCGAAGGGTCAGACGATGACAGAAAGATGGGAAGAACGAGAGGTTAAAAAAAAAAAAAGGAGTGACAGACAGCGTGAGAAGAGAAAGAGAATGTAAGAGAAAGGACTGTGTCAGTGTGTGAGTGGCCAGACCACAAGGGAAGGGCTACATATAGATCCAGCATGTCACATGATGTGAGCCCGGTGTCCTTGTGTCGGGTGAAAGAAATGCCTCAGCTATCAGAAACAAAAGAAATTTGACAAAAATTGAAAGAAGGCAGATGTAAGTACAGTGTTTAACCACATTTATCAATATAGATTTTAACACTGAAGCAAATTGTGACCTCCAGAATCAGAATCGTGGAGAATTAACACCAACCTCTGCAGCTCTCTGGCGCTTTTTAGCCACTTTTAGCACATTGTTTCGGCTTTATGGCCACCTGAAAACGTAACTATACTAACCTACCCAGAGCCAAACAGCAGACAGAGTTACAGAATGGCTGGGAAGCTAGTCAAACAGCAAGCACAGCTGTTTCTAAAATAGAGATAATTGAACAGAACGCCAAAAGGATAAAGATAATTGTTGGCCAGCAAATTTATTTAATCTTTAATCTTCCTCTAAAAGCTCCAGAATCTGCTCACTTTCGTATCCTATGATATCTGCTTCTTGGTGAGTTCATCTTTTGAGTTGACCTGCACTCTTTTGGTTAAAACTGTGTACTTTTAAGGTTCAAACGTGCAATGGTTGGGTTTAATTCTGCAATTCCTACGCTGAAGAATGAAACTGCTGGGTAGAGATATACAAAAATACACATATACAGCTGTTTCACTGATTACTTGGGAGAAATTCTAACCGATTATCAGATTACAGACCAGAAACAGGCGGTAAATGTAGACTCAGCATTAACTGTAGCCGTAGCTCGTAACGTTAACAAATTATTGTGACAGAAACAGAAAGAGAAAGTGAGAAAGAGAAGCTGAAAGCGAGTGAGAGCTACCAACGGAGCCCAACACGTGAGAGGAAACTGCTCAGCTCTTCTCAGTTTGGAGTGAACTCTCTATGTGGGACACGCTTGTTATTTTTGGGCCGCGATTTTGTGTGTGTGTGTGTGTGTGTGTGTGTGTGTGTGTGTGTGTGGGGCACGTGTCTGTGCGCCTAACAATTAAAGTATGTGTGATATTCTCGCCGCGTGCGTGTGAAAAAGCGTGCATATGTGCATGTGGGAGGTATGTGTGTTCCCAGGTCAGCCACTCTCTCACCGTCTCCCACGCTTCTCATTTAATCATTGGCACAATTAATACTTAAAACCGGGATGAGAGGAAGGAAGCTGAGACAATGGAGGTAAACAAAAACATTGCATGTATTGCCAAAATATGTGTGTGTGTGATCGTGCTAGACATGCTAACACCTAAAAGGCTGTGTGTGTGTGTGTGTGTGTGTGTGTGTGTGTGTATTCACGTGCTCCTTAATTTGTTTGTTCAGACTGAACCACACATGCCAACTTTAATAAAAAGTGACTAGATTGTCCTCTTTACGTCTCTCTCTCTCTCGCGGTCTCGTGCTCTTCCTCCCTCTAATAGCTTCTGACATTCAATTACACAAACCACCTCAGATTGCGCCGACTCGCCTTAAGAGTGTGACGGAGCTTCGCAGTGTGTGTGTGTGTGTATGTGTGTGTGTGTGTGTGTGTGAGCCAATATCCACCCCCTCCCTCCAGCTGTTGTAAATAATCTAACACTGTGGCTCTTAAATAATACATACACGCTGCTCCTCCTCCTCCATAGCCGCCTCAATAGCTGCTTCTTCATCTCTTATTTGTCTCATCTGTCCGACCCCTCCCCGCTTTTTTTCCTCGCTTTTCAGCTTATTTTCTCGCTCCATCTCTGCCTGGTTTCATTAATAAACCAGTAAGGGTGAATATCTCTTCCTCTGACTCCCCGGTGTCTAACACGGACTGGGTATTCCCCATCCGAGGGCGTTTCTGATGACTGAATGTGTGTCCACTGCGAGATAACGGAGGGATTGTGTGTGTGTGAGGGATGCAGGCCATGCATGAAATGATGTGGATGTTCCCTCTCTCTGACACAAACACACACACACGACTTCATTTTGACCCAAAGGCACTTACTCTCCTCACACAGCCCGTTTCAGGTCAGCTCCAGGGCAAAGTGGCATCAGCCCGGTGTGCTACACCCCTGATACAAAGACTGGAGACAAAGGAATGAAAGGGGGACTCGAAGAAATACCTGTTATTCTGTAATGTTTCCTGCAATTTAACAGCTAATTTAATGTTATTTTATAATTTTTTGTCTTATTTTAAAACACCAGATTTAACCAGAATACACAGTATGTTTCCCAGTCTTTCCGGGTGGTCACTATGCCAGAAAAGGGGACTTGGCGGAGACACGGGTCAGACTACAAGTTGTACACTATCATCGTTAAACAAAGATGGATCAGGGTACGAGGGGCAGATTTCCAGGTCAGGAAAGCCAACAGTACAGACGGAGACTGGGAGGTATGGTGGAAAAATACACAAAACAACAAAAACTCAAGTACTTTGTGCTCTCGGATTATTAATTTGTGCACAATTTATGACTTTCATGCCAATAGTCTTGTCTTGAGTGTACAACATGGGTCGCTTGGATCTAATACAGATTTTATTTTGACCTCAGACAGAGATATGTGAATGTCTGAACAAAAGCTGTTAAACAAAAAGCTGTCATTTTTTCAGACCCCTGAAACATTTTGGAAATTATAACGAACAAAAAAAAAACAGTGTGGATGTTGTCCAGTCATCTTCAGAGTTCTGGAGAGCTTTAAATGTCTCTTTCAAAACTTCTAGCTGACTGAATGCATTCGCTGCCCTTTGGAAGAAGGGAGGAGGCAAAACACACTGAACATGCTGAATAACTAAACCCCCAAACCTCTAGTTATATGGGTATTTAGTTGTGTTGTTGATTGCTTCAGGTCCAAATCTTGACATTTTGGTGCATAAGTACATTAATTCTTCATACTGTGATATAAATATGCATGGGGACCTCCCTTGACTGGTTATAATCCAGCTACTACAGTTAAATTTTACTATTGCAGGTGAGGTATGTGGTGGAAGCATTCATCACCAACCAGCAGTCTGTAGCCACAGTGCCACGCCCGCTATAAGGTTCTCCTGGGCACTTCTTGGCTACATTCTTTGAATTTTGCTGGGAAGGGAGGGAGCTATCAGAGGCTTTAGTTACACTTTAAATCAAATTATTAAATCAGGCACACAATGATTTGTGTCATAAAGCAAGCTCTGGATAAAAAATCTGACATGATAATCTTTCTGTTGGGGTCTTGTGAGACTACTTACATACAGAACCAGTTGTCTTCTGCAGTAAAACACACTACAAGCCTCAAGTTTTTGTTCCTGATAGTCAGTTTCATTCCCAACAACCTCTGTCTGTCAGATTGCAGCATTTATACGTTGACATTGTGTAGTCTGACCCAGACTTCAGTTACACTGAGAGGTAACACGCGTCTGAGCAGGCCTCATTTAGCATTGATCTAAATGATCGAATGTCGGCAAATCGCTGACTTTAAATACTTAAATACTTTTCCATGCCAGTTATAATAATATCTAAAAGAATTTGCACATAAAATTCCCGTACTTCAGGGCGTTGGAGACCATTTACAGCCTTCAATTTAGTCATCTTAAAGAACTTTTTGGGACCAGAGGACACACAGGGAAGGAGAAAATTAACAAGACGACAAGGCGGGGGAGAGGAGAGGAGCGAAAAGTGTGTCGTTGAGCCATGGGAACGTTGTCATGCCAACGCGCTGAGGAATCCGCTCCGCTGCTCGGAAAAGTGGAACTCGCCGCCACTCCGAAAATAGTATGAAAAGGGAGACGGAGGGGCGAAGGTAGGATGGAAAAACACTAAGACAGAGGGAGGTGAGGAAGGGTGGACATCCCTCATCTTAAAACTTTAAAGTGGGTCTCCGGAGGATTTGTTGCAGTCTGACACCTGCACTTATACAATACTGGAGAGTTTCGGGCACAGAACTGGAAATAGCAACAGAGGATCTCGTCTAACAGTTTCGGGATCTCTGAGAGGCCACTTCAGATCAAAGATTCATGACAAGATGAAATCGTTTAAGGACAGTGCAGAGAAAAGTTGCAGCCGCATGAACTTCCCCCGTCAGAGGCTGTTAAGACGTCGGCTGCTAGCGTCACGAAAGACAAGGAGGTGGAGACGGTTCAAACTAATGCGAGTGAACAGTTGGAAAAGTTAAAAGTGGATATGATAGACCAGTTTCAATCATTTTGGTTTTTCTTTGCAAGGTAGCAGCCAGTTTCAGCTCTTTCTTAAAAAGGAACAGGTTGACGTTTTAGGAAATACGATTGTTTACGTTCTTGCCAAGAGTTGGACGAGGAGATCGATATCACCACCATACCTGTCCATTAAATATGAAGCTACAGCCAGGAGACAGTTTAGCTTAGCTTGGCAATAAAACTCCGATGACTGAGCTAAAAGACAAAAATTGTTGCATCAGAGATCCAACTTGTGATCTTTTCATTACAGGATCAACTTCCTACAGCAACCAGCAGGAGGCTTTTACACTCGCTGCAGGAAGGTTACACCACGTAACGACTAATGTCTGGGAAGAGTTCACGTCTCGGTCTCGGCCTCGGCTGTTTGTCACACTTCTGCCTCGTCTGTATCTACATTTAGCACCTCTTCCTCCTCTTCTACGTGATCTCTCTCTCTCTCTCTCTCTCTCCCTCCCAGCCTCCTCTCCTCCTCATCATGTTTTGATGGCTGTGGGTATAATTAATGTTGTAATCAGATCAAGGCTTTATCCTTCTGATCTGAAGCAGACCGGAGCCAAACATCCCCCCTCCAGATTAGGTGTTGCACCCAAACATCTCCACGGGGGGCGCATGCTAATAGACTTTGTCCGTGCAGTAATGCAGCCATCCACATAATTTCCGACCTTTCGGGTGCATTGCTTTGTATACAGCACTGTGTGTTTATGAGAGACAAGACAGATAAAAGAAGAAGACGGTTTAATTACTGTCCTTAACCAAACTTATCAGTCCTGCAGGCGGTCAGGCAAGCATCAGCTAATGCTATTACTGCTCCGTCTGCTCGGCCATATACACACACACGCAATCGCAATCACCTCTCCCACTGTGCTACACCGAGCCTCTGTCTGTTCTGTGAAAAGGTTAGCAACCCGCCTTCCACCTTTTCACACTCACCCCTGCCCTCCCGCTCCATAGGAGGGACTGGTATAATCACAGCTAATTAGCTTTCCACAGTAACTAATGGAAATGACAAGCACTGATTCTTTATGATGATATAATTAGATGATAGACTGCACAAGGGACCGAGTTATATTCCCTCTAATGCAACACAGCTATAGCTGGTGCTGTATAATGCATAAATTAATGTGAATGTGACACGCGACATCCAAGGATGCATATTTCAAGGGGGTTACATGTGGTTACAATCAGTCGCACAGTAGCTTTCTGAACAGTGCAACTGGTTCTTGTGGATTTCTAAATAACAATCATAATACTGATTTAAAATTAGTACAGATTTACTTACAATTTAAGTTAAAACATGAAAAACACTAAAATTGATGCAAGTTTTCAAATGAAAAAGCCAGGATACTGCTTAAATCAAATAGTCTATGTTTAATATTGCTCAATTCTTTTGAATTTGAAGGTAGAAAATAGGTCATCACTGGGGTGGTACCTCTAGAAACAACATGTCTGTACCTTTCCTTTTCTGTTTAATATCTTATGCCCAAATTATCTTATTTATATATTAATTAATTCAATTTTTACAGGGTGCATTCTTTGTCTTAATAAGATTGGGACAGAAGACAGAAGCAACAAAAGCGAAGGAGAGATGCAACAAAGGTCCTTAAACTGGGAACAATGGGGGTTTCATTTAAAACACAGAGTCATGGGAGCACCCCAACTATTTATGTCATGAAAGAAACACAGTAAGAGTCAGCAACCAACCATAGTACACAGTCAGACCAATGATATACTCGACACAAGCGACACAATATACAGGTTCAGATACATCTCCTGGTAGTAGTAGTAGTAGTAGTAGTAGTAGTAGTAGTGTGGAACATGCAGGCTGATTAGCACAAGCAGCGTCGCTCATGTGTGAATGAAGACGTGAAGCTTATGGATGCTAAGAATAACACTGGAAGGAGATTCCATAATTAAGAGTGTTAAGTCTCTTGTTAATGTAAATGAATTAAAGGCAGCAGAACAATAGAGGATTAATGGAGGGCTGTGCTGTATGTGCTGTGACACCTACTGTTTGCCACAAAGGCCTAAATATAACGTGTAGTGCTGTCAGTTAAACGCGTTATTAACGGCGTTAACGCAAACCCATTTTAACAGCGTCAATTTTTTTATCGCGAGATTAACGTTCTTTTTGGCCTAGCACACTTTGTAGTTTTTTTTCACATGCTGTTGCAACAACTAGTGACGTTAGAAAAACTACACAACACCACACCGGATCTAGCTAGACCGGAAACAAAACAACAGGCACGCCGCACACACTTGTTTAAGAGTAGTAGACGTTATGTTTTGAGTGGATGGCAAGCGTGAGACGCCGAAATGGATGCCAATAATATTCTGAATGGAAAGTTTACTTTTAAAAAGTCGCCAAATGGTTCGATCGCAGCACGTCCAGTCTGAAATAGCACTTGGTGGCCAAGCACACAGCTGATGCGAATTCTCCGCCCCCTAGTCAAAGCCAGGCGACAATGGATGACTTTTGTGCGATTAATTGCGAGTTAACTATGACATTAATGCGATTAATCGCGATTAAATATTTTAATCGTTTGACAGCACTAATAACGTGTTATATTTAACGCTGTATTATTTTACTAAATGTATAGCTTTTTGGAAAGCAATCATGCTTTGGAAACTTGGTTTTAGATGAAAACCTGAAACCAATTCTAACCTTGTTTAAGCCTTGTTTTCAGCTTGAAACTCGTGTATTTTCAGCCTGTGAAGTGGATTCCCGAAAAGCAGAGATTTTTTTAATCCCACAGAGGGTCAAATATGAATTTTTTTAAATTTGAAGTTGCATGTTTTTCATTGAAAGAAGAAAAAGTGGTACTCCAAAATCTGAGGCAGAGATATCAAGCTCCAAAAAAAACACTGGATCCTACATTTCCCAGAATGCAACTGGAAAGCATCTTTTCATTAGACACTCGCTGCTTTCTAAGTACCCTCACACCCACTCGTCCAGTTTGTGAGCTGAAGCGCAAGCGAGCATTTCAATTACCCCCGGAGTTCAGTCGGGTGGCGTTAGAGGAGGTGGATAACAAGAGGAAACAGAATCGCGCTTGCATGGCAACTAAGATCTGTGAATACATCAAACTATTTATATTGGGGAAAGTAAAAATTGTCTTTTGGGCAGGTAGATTGTTTAAAACAAGTATATTTTACAAAAATATCGATAATCCAGAATTAAAACTAGTAATGGTTAACTACTATTTAAAGAACAGCTGGAAACTTATGTTATATATGTTCGGTTACTTGTGCCTTTGACAGAAATATTGTATTAATTGGTGAGAATTTGCTAAATATGGGTTGTTTTTATCCTTTGAGATGTCAGTTGGGTGAATTTTGCCAAACCAGAGAAGGGAAAATGGTCTAAAAGATCTTTTTCATGAAAGACAAGTTTTGCATCTCTGCTTTTCCAGCTCCTCACTGAGTTAACAACAAACAGTCTGAAATCCATGTAATATAACAGTAAGGGCTGTAAATCCAGGCCTTGACTGACAGTCGGTGAGCGCACACAGCTATGAAAACAGGAAAGTGAGCCAACACAGTGAAACAGAGATAATGTTTTATTCTGAGTCAGGATTACTCTGGTTTTGCTCTGCGGGCCCGGGAAGCTCTTGGCTTGGTCGTACGCCAAATGTCAGCCGACAAAGGCGTTAGCGAATGAAGAGCAGAACAAAGCAGATACAAAAAAAATAAAATGAAAAAAAAAAAAACTGCAATGAGCTCTCAGCTGTATGAAAAATCACATTGAAAAAAAAGAAAAAGAAAAGCTGCCTTGTTTTGTTTGACGACGGTTTGGTTTGACGTCGCTCGAACCAGACCGAGAGAGAGCATTTAAATTTGAACCGGTTACAGCTTCATCTTCACCCTGACACCACCCCCTCCCCTCCTCCTTCAACTGCTCTGACTCTCACTTCCTCCTGGCCTCCTTTTCTCCTCCTCTTATAAACCCTCTTCCTCTGTCCTAAACTCTCCATCTCCCTCATCTCTCTCTTTGATGTCTGTATTTACTGATGCTCTTGGGTGAGGAGCTTTGTGCAAAATGATCACAATTACGACGGCACTTCCCCCCCCCTCCCCTCCCCTCCCCCCTCCCCTCCCCACTTCTTTTGCACTAATCCTCCCTAAAAACAAATTATGCGAAACGGAGCGAGAGGAGACGAGAGATTTTACACTTGCCTCTTGCTTCCGTTCTCTATCTTTTTTTTTTTTTTTGGCTCTCTGGAGCGGTTGTCATGGTTTCTTTGGAAGTATTTTCATTTTTTTGGCTGAATAATGAAGCGATCGGAGCAAGACTGAGAGAGACAGACGAGAGTTTAGTTTGGGGCGATGAAGTTCTGCAAAAGATCGCAGTCACTTTATTGTCTCTTGGTGTGTGCTTGTACGTGTGTGTGTGTACAGTACCTCCTAACTGAGGGTGAATGCAGATTAAGTGTTATGAAACAGCCACTTTAATGAATGGTGAATAAAACATGTGAGACAAAAGAGCCAAAGGCAGAAAAACACAGACTCGCACATACATACACACACACACACACACACACACACATACATACACACACACACCAACCTGACAGTCAAATAGTATTTGCAATTCATTAGTGGTATTTGTTTTTATCTACTTGGTGTATTAGATGGGTGAGGTTTACCACGATTATTCAGTTACTGCAGGCCTTATTCAGGGTTACACTGACATTGAACACAGTACAAGTGAACTGATTCAGGTGGGATAAATACTTTGTGCTTCTGTATTGGTCTTGTATTAAATCGCAGTCAGTCAATGTTACCCAGCTGTTGGGATCCGTTTTTTACTAAGAGGTGTTGGTCCATAAAACCTGGATTTAAACCTGCCTCATGCTGCTTTAAATCTGCATAATGGTCCCCCCGTTGTTTCAGCTCATTAACCACACAATCCAGTGTGTACTTTATAAGGGTGCCAACGTTTTTTTCTAGCCATGTGTTTCAGTTAAACACACTAGAGCACACAAATTCTGCAGGTAATCCATCAATGAGCTTTTCCCGGTCTTTAAAAAGTTACGTTCATCTCCTTGGTGGTGCGTTCAAGGACAGTGACATCTGAGCTGATATGCTGTGAAAAAAAGACACTAGCTCTACAATAAATGAGCCTTGTTGTTTGCTGTGATTAATATCTTACAGGATCTGAAGCTAGCGAAGAGGCTAAGGCTGAAAGTCGATTTTCATAGTGTGTTGTTAAAAAACAGAAACCTTATTTTCAGGTAAGTATACACTACAAATATTACACTCTATTTCTGCCAATAGATCCTGGAACACACTGGACCTTTAAGTTTCTCTAATGAGGATGAACTGTTGACTAAAAGGCTGTTATTCACCTCAGCTCATGGGTCAGTGTCATTTCTCTGAATGTGGTATTTTTTAATAAGGCTGTAAATAAAACAGCACAAGGCTTCAGTAACAAGGGTTAGGGGCTAACTGGAAGTAGCATTGGTTGCTGCTAATATTGTATTCTGCTTTATTCTGTTCTCTGCTAATGTGGTTGGTAAACAGGTCAGCCACAGAATGAATGAAATGTTTTTGAACTGCATTCAGCCCTCCACTGTGTGTGTGTGTGTGTGTGTGTGTGTGTGTGTGTATGTGTGTGTGTGTGTGTGTAGTGTTTGCGTGCCGTGAGAACCCTCCTCATGCCCCTCTGTGACCCCGTCTCTCACAATTAAATGTGTCGGCGTCAGCACGATTGCAACAAGTCATCCGGCAGAACCATGTGACCCTGACACACACACACACACACACACACACACACACACACACACACACACACCACACACACACACACACACACACACACACACACACACACACACACGGTAAACTGGGTCTACTGGTGCGGGGTCAGTGGACAGTAGGGTCTGGGCACTGGGATGAAGGCAGGGAGAGACAGGTCATATTAGAGCTGTGATGCGATGTGTCACAGTGTCCCAGTTTATGTGCTCCCAGTTTAAACTGGAGAGGTGGGACAGAGACCGACACAGAAACCAGTATACTTAAGAGTTGTTGGCTGGTAAAGATGCCAAAATAAATCATTTTCTACGTTTAAAACGACAATAAAACAACAATATCTCTCTAAACCAAGTGTGAACATATGATGACGTCACCTGTTGGTTTGTGGAGAACCGTTCTGAAGCCTTGAGTTTGGCGTTATGGTCGTCGTTGTGACAGTTTGTCGGAGGCAGCGGAGGTGATGTACTGTGAGTTGAGCTGCTCTCATTGGCTGCGCAGTTTCGACTCATCCATAGCAGAAAAACAATAGCTGCACGCGTCAGTGCTGATCAAGATTCTGGTACTGACTCACTGAGAAACACTTGTCAATCATAAGGTAGCCACGCCCAAACTGCTTTATCGTCTATTTTACTCTAAATTGGAGCATCATTTACTAAATGAACATCATGCTGTATGGAAGAAGACTTGAAACTAGAGATTGAGACCATAAACTCGTTAGGAAATTGTTTACTGAACTCATAAATCAAGTGAGAAGTCGGCTCATTTCTCCATAAGACTGTATGGTATCATGTTTTATTGCAACCAATGGAGCTGCCCCCTGCTGGCCTTAACATAGAATGAGGTTTAAGACACTTCCGCGTTGGCTTCACTTTACAGAATATACAGTAAATAAAAAAAAATATCAATGTGTCCAATAACTAGAATGTCTGTTTTTGTTAAGACAATAACTAAAAACTCAACAAATCAAAGTATTTCATCATAATAATGTAAAAACCATATAAAAGACAATTTTGATTTAAAGAGGCCTGCTTGTTCACCCGCAAAATTGCCCACAATTGCCTAATAGCCCCAGATATGTTTAAAGGAAAGCTGCCACTATATAAATGCTCTAACAAATCATAGTGTTTCGCAGTAAATATCTTCATATAATGTGTAAACGGGATGGTACATGTTGTCATATTGCTCAGCATACTGAAAGCTGTGTGTGTGTTATGGGTGTGCGTGCCTGTCTTGCCTTGAAGCAGCTCATGAGATTACTTTATTGACTGCTCCACAACTGACTCCCCAGACAAGTTTCCCCATCACTTAATGCTCTCTGACAGACTCAAAGGCAAACAGCAGCTTGGGATTTTCCTGCTCAACATGTTGTGTGAGACAACTTAAATCTGCAAGTGAAATATTATTCTAAAAACACACCAGTTTTAACAGCCTTAATCAAAAAGCTGCAACAAATGAGACTAACAAACTTCCAGTAACAGAAAACACAGATTTGCTCTTTAAAATGAAATCCTGCTGCAGCGTAGGAGCTCTTCTGCTCACAGGAAGCAGGGAATTGAAACTTGAGTGAAATCCAAGCTGTCTGCTAAGCAGCAGTGAGGGGGGAAGCTTCGCTCGCCAACGCTACATCTTCCACTTACTTTTGTGGTCCCGGTGGTATAAAGCACCACAGACCGACTGTGCTGGTGAGCCTGAGCCTGCTTGGTGCCGTTTACTGACATCGTGTTACATGATTTCTGGTTAATGAGGCTATGTGGACTGGATGGGGTGTAATTGATTGTTTTCTTTTTCATCATTTATTAATCTATAAAGTTCTAAACGATGAGGGTAATGACTTCAAATAGCTTTTGTTCCAGCAGTCCAAAAGAAAACAAAAAAAATTATATGGAACCCGAAAGGATTAAGCAAATCTGCACATTTCAGAAGCTAGAATCAGTAAACATTAATTAAAAAGGTGCAGTGTGTAACATTTAGGAAGATCTATCGGCAGAAATGGAATATAATATTCATAACTATGTTTTCATTAGTGTATAACCACCTGATCATAGGAATCACTGTGTTGTTGTTACCTTAGAATGAGCTGTTTTTACCTATAGATGCTGCGGGTCGCCTTCAATGGAGGCCACCATTGTTGAACTGCCATGTTTAGAGAATAATAAGCAAACACTGGCGTTTTTTGCGCATTTCGTGGCCCCTGCAGTTTCTCTGTGAAAGCGAGGGAGTTTCAAACTGTACCACCAAATCTTACACACGGGTCCTTTAATGATTAATCAATCATCAAAAGTATTTCTGTATAGTATATGTGTACTGTTATTTCATTAAGCTGGTCGACTCCTGAGAGACGGATTTAAAATTTAAAAGATATCGCACCAGATCCTACATTTCCCATAATGCAATTCAGCAGCATTTTTTCCTTTGATCACAGGTTAGATCCTCATCATACAGATACATATTTATGTGTACAGACTTGCTAGTACAAAGTGTGTATAACAAGATTTCAGGGTTATAACTGAAGTGCCTCTGAGCCAGGCACTGAACCCTTAAGGCTAGCTCTGACCCCCTCTGTTAACGGAGGACCGAGAGCTCACCGCTTCACCACAGGAATCGATAAAAGCATCATGTTGAAGATGTGGTCATACCAGCGTCCATTTACATTTCCCTCATTTTAATCACACTGCTTAACACAGCACACACACACACACACACACACACACACACACACACACACACACACACTCAAATTGACGCTTGGGGCCAACGCTGGATCGACAGCTTCATCGACACAACCGCCTGCAACGCCCGCATGTGAACATCCAAACGCTGCCCCTAGCAACCGTCGCCACGGCGAGGCAGCCTTATCGATCGCCCCCGACACTAAACGAGAGTGGAAATTGCTGAGTAAGGCTGACTTCCTCGGGCGTGGTGTGAAAATATGGAGGGTAGAAAAAGACACAGATGTTGAGAGATTTGTGCGTCGTGTGTGTCTTTTTAAAAATAAATGTCACGCAGCAGCATTAAAGAATCTCTTTTAGGCTTAGAGAGACACACAAAGCACAGACAGACACAAAAAAAACACACACACACACACACACACACACAGCCGCAGATGGAGGTACACAGCGAGCTGATCAGTGTCATTGTGCAGTGTTAACACCCACGCCGTCAATAGACCGGCCTCGCTTGCACTTCGCATCATCCTGCCGAGAGTAAAACAACAAAAGCCGACACAGTTAAAGCAGTGAGGTCAGACGACCAGGTGGAAGAACGATGATACGCTCGGCAGATTCCGGGGAAAACACAGCCTGGCGACGTTCCCAGCAAGCAAGAAAAAAAAACACATTTACTGACAGCGATAATGCCGGACAGTTTCCTCCTTTCCTGTCTGTACCTGAGGAGTTGTGATGTAGAAGTAACTTTATAATAAATGGACTTGGGCAGCGCTGCCAGCAGTAGGTAAAAGGAAGAGAGCATTCATGCACATGGGAGTATCAGCAGAAAGATATAAGAAAGAAAATCAGAGAGAATTGTTGGTTTTAAAGCTCGGTTGTGTCTTTAACATGCAGATCAACTCCTGCTATAACATCTCACCTCAATAACATTGGAGTGTCTACATTAATTACAGTATTAAAGACAGTTTATTACTGCATCAACAGCATCTTCTGTAAATACTACGCTCTAAATAAGTCTAATATGTTGTATCACTCACTGTATCAACACTGTAGCAACATTTCCATCTGCTAGTTTGTTTTATCAGGCAGACTGAGCAAAAGTGAAGTGTGAAAATGTTTGCATGCACAAAAACATCCCGATTTTGAGTCTCAATCTGGTTCTGATCATGTTCAGTCGATGATGTTTACGTGGAATTACAGCTTAAATGATTACTTGATTATTCGATTGACAACTGTTTGCTATTTTTAAAGGCAGCTTTCTAAATATATATTTGGGTTTCTGACTATATGTGTCAATGTCTGCTCTGGGAAAATGCAATTCATAATTTTCTGACATTTTATAGACTACACAATTGTGTGTGAAATAAAACCTGGCGGATGAACTGACAGTGGCAATAATTTCAGCTGAAGCTCTACATGGAATACAGAGAAACCTGGCTTATACACCTGGATACATAATCATAACACTGTCAAGGTTTCTGGTCCTATCCGTTAGTGCAGGTTTTTCTTAGACTCGCCCGAAACTAGCAAATCTGTCATTCCTGTATCGACTGAGTCACCTCAACAGTTGAGGATGTACCCCCCAAAAAAAAGGTTTACTTTGGGTTTTAGGTTTGGATAAGGTGCATTCATACTCCAGAATACCGATTGTAACTGGGATACCAGTACAGAAGAACAGAATTACTTTCTACTGCAACTATTCTAAACATCAATTTTTCTAAAAGCAAAAAGTAAATCTGTATTTTGGCAATTTAAAGTTACTTTGTGTACATATTTAAAGCATCTTTCAGGTTATTATGATGGCAAAAGTTTTAGTTTGTAGAAAAATACGATAAATGTTAAGAGAATTTGGTGAAATCTAAGTGTTTTCAGCCCATTCAGTTGGAGGAGTCGGACATTATGGCTTTCTATACTATCTTTCAATGGGAACAGAGTGAAATATCCTGTATGGAAGGCTCATGACAGACAGTTCCTATTCAGTGTGTCAGATGGTTATTCAAACTATGAATAGCCCCACAGAGAATCTCTAAGTGGCCACATCACTCAGTCTGAGTGCACCCTGAAGAGGCTGCTGTGTATTTTCAGAGTTAATTCAAACCATTAGCCGCAACGAGACGCACCGAACATGTGTTCGAAGAGAAAGTCCAAAAAGGAAGGCAGAGATCTGTTTGAAACATACAATCAAATCCAGCTTCCCTTCACCTGGAAACGTTTAAAAAATCCACCAGATCTGGTTCAAAGAGGAGGCTGAAGAAGAGACAGGAGGCTCAGTAACAGAACAAGCTCCTCGGGGAGGAAGAGGAGGGAAGAAAACGTCCATGCATCTGGAAAACGTATAATCATAAAGTGCCCTCTATCCAGGGACAGAGGCACTCTTGAACAGTTGACTCCTGAAATACAGATTACTGTAAAAAACACACCGCTTACCTCTGGAATCCTAATCATCCTCAGTGTGTGAGCATGGTAGCAGCTCAGAGTAAACCGGTAGCTTTTAAATCTCCAACAAAGTGCTGGCAGACGAAACCACACAGAAACATTCAAGATGGAAGGTTGTTTTCAGGTTGGCTGGGATCCGTTTTTTTTATTATACAGTGGATGTTTTATGCATTTTACTCCTTGGAGTGGTGAGACTAAGAGCCTAAACCTCAAGTACAAGCATAACAATCACCAAAGCTAACCTGATGTTCCCATCAACCTTTTTTACTTTTCAGGTCGATGAAATCCACTGGAAAATCCACAGGAGTGCTGCGGGGAGGCAATAAGTTGTATTTACACCGGGGGAAAGAATGACGAGAGCTTCAGAACAACCACCTTGCGTCAGAAAGAAACACAGACGAGTGAAGCGAGAAGAGACAGACCAAAGTGATCAGGCTTGTTTGATACTAAAATAAAAAAGGGCGCACTGTCCTGGAATAAAAACATCCAGAAAGTGTTCCTCGCTGAACGACCGGTAACGCTGTTCAAACTGATTATCGGCAAGACTGAAATGTATTTAAAACCAGAGCCAATTATCTCCTCTAAACTATTACTGTATTCATTGTTGACCCCAAAAACAACCTGCTGAAACAGAACTCCTTTAATTGGGCAACAAATAATTAACAGATTCCAACTTTTGGTAATTTATTAAACCAAAAGGATCATTTTGAAATGTTTTACTTTGGATTTTTTTTCGGCTTTTGGTCCGACTCAGTGAGTAATTTCAAGATGTTGTGCTGGCTCTGCTTACATATGATGAGGATATGTCATTATTTTTGACATTTCACAAACCAATAGCTTATAATTTCCGGAAGTAAGTTCATTTTAAGAGAGTTTAATGTTAAGACAGATACCCTTTCCATGTCTGTAGACTAAATATGAACCTAGGGCCAGCAGGTGATTAGCTTAGCCTCGCATAGAGACTCACCTCAAACGTTTAATAATTGTTTGTTTAATCTGCAAACAAACAGAAATATAAAACAACAAGTTGTGATTGGTTAGTTGTTGTTTAGCTGAGTTAATCCCCTGCTAGCTGTAGCTTCATCCTCCCGTACAGACATGGGAGTGGTATTAATCCTCTTATATAACTTCCACAAGAAAGTGGATAAACATATTTCCCATAATTAGTTAGGAAAATGTGTTAGTCGTCGATATTTTGATCTCATTTTGGAACAAACATCCTCAAAACAAAGTGCTCACTTCAGTGTATTTACCTTTTAAAAATGAATTATCACTACTAATCCCTACTGTGTGTGTGTGTGTGTGTGTGTGTGTGTGTGTGTGTGTGTGTGTGTGGATGAGGCAGAGGAGAAATAATATGTAAATTTAAGCAAACTAGAAATTCTTTAGGGTAAAAAAATGGAAAGTGTACGTCTAAAAAAGCGCTTAAAAAAAACAAAACAGAAAAATGCCCTTTGTGCCCTCAGCAGAAAACATGCCTTTGTCAACCAGCACAGCATCACCCCTCCTTTGTCTTTGCTTCACACTCGGTTAAGTTACTCTGTGTGTGTGTGTGTGTGTGTGTGTGTGTGTTTTTGTGTGTGTGTGTGTGCTCTGTTTGAGCCTTCATGCTTATTTAGCGCTCAGCCTTCTTCCCCTTCCTTCCTCGATGATTCGCTTATGTAAGGAATCAGCGCAAGCTTGTCTGAGCACTCTCTCTTATGAATACAACTCTGTACTGTACAGCAGCTCTCTTTCACACACACACACACACACACACACACACACACACACACACACACACACACACAAAAAGGAAACCTATTATCTAATCACTGTTCACCCAGGCTGGAGTCTAGACTTGAAAAGACTCACTTGCTGTTCACAGAATTGGACTTTAGTATATTTGTTAATGTTGGTGAATGGTTTTTCTCAGAGGTTAAATGTTAAATAAGAACAGTTTTAAATGGCAGTGGCCCTAACGTTCACTATACAGTTTATCCAGTTCTAATATTAATTGTGTGTCAGGTTCACTTTGAGGCTTGTATGTCTGTTTGACTGGTTTTTACCTGGTGAAATAAAAGGTTAAACAAAAAATGTAAACTGTTAGAAGCCTCCTCTACACGTAAAAACAACCCCTAACTGGTGTTACAAGCAGATCATTGGTTTAAAGCTGCAGTAGGTAACTTTTACAAAACGAACTTTCAGTCATATTTGCTTTAACTTTCACTGTATCCTGACAGTAGAACACGAGACAGACAATCTGTGAATAAAATCAGCTTCTTCTGGCTCGTTCCAGCGCTTCTAATGGCAAGAATCCACCGGGCCTGAACGAAAACAACCAATCAGAGCCAAGAGAGATATGAAGACGGCTTTGAGTTGGAGGCTTGAAGACAGTCGATGTACCTGACACCCTGGGAATGAGACTCAACCTTCAACTGTCTTTCAAGCTGTGATTGGTTGTTTTTGTTCATAAAAGTTACCTACTGAAGCTTTAAAAGCTCAAATTAAAACAAAAACTGGGCTGATTTGAAATCCAGAGTGGGAATACTGGAGCTGGGAAAGACTCTTACAAGGCAGCGACTTGCCATGAAAGAGGTTTGAACCACCAACCTGTTGAATGAGTTATTACATTAACCTTCCCTCTAAGTGTTCAACGAATGATGATGCTCTATTTAAACCCCAAAACTAAACAATTCCTAACTTTAATTTGAGTCAGATCAGCCGACGGAGGTTTAGAAGAATGAAATAGTGACACGACAGTGTAGAAGAACTGCTCTGATGAACGAAACTAACAATCATAACTGGTAAACCTGACGCTAATTTAATGGTTTGGTCTACAAAACGTCAGAAAATTGTGAAAACATGCCCATCAAAATCTTAAATATTGCTTGTTTTGTCTGATTAAACCCCAAACACATTCAAATGAAAACAGAAATCAGGGAGTTTGGGGATTTTTTCCTTAATAAATGGCTTAAACATTTACATTAAAGATCAAAATACAATACTGGATTACTTCTCTGTGTTTGTGTCTGGTCATTTTAAACAGACGAGTGCTCGATGTCTCCCCCGTCCCCCCCCACACACACTATACACTTTATGATTTGTCCATTAGCTCCTGTAAAACATCATGTGTAGGTATTACAATCCCACCAGGTGGCTGAGGTTACCTGGATTCAGAGCTCAGCAGCACTAAAGGCAATACGTTGCAAGCAATCAACAAGCTAGAGGTAAGCAACAGGAGCAACAACAAGCTGCTCACCATTGAGTTGTGGCATTGTGGTTGACGTGAACACAAAATGTGTGTGAGAAATCACTCATTTTACACCTATTTCAGAAGCCCCATTCATTCTGTGGTGTAAGACACACCATCTCTGAACTGAACTCCGTATGAAAAACGGGCTATTTAAGACAGAGACACAGACTAATCCTCTGCACGCCTCCTGCATAAGCCCCATTGCTCTCTTTCTGGTCGACATGCAGCCCAACAGGCTTCGCTCCTCTGCCCAAATCCTATGACACACAACACACACACACAACCAACATGGTGACATTTTGTGTGTGCAGAGCGAGGAGCCGAGACACACCTGACAAAAAAAAAAAAAAAAAAAAAAAACGGTCACGATGACAGAGGAAGGGGAGAGAGGGGGGGGAGAGAGAGAGAGAGAGAGAGGAGGGGAGTGGAAACCTGTCTGTCTGCGGATGAATGGGCTCTAATTAATAAGCAGCTTCCTCTCTATAAGTGAGCCCGTGCATTGTGTTTTCTGCGTGTGTGCGCGCGATGCAATAACAATAACAAACGCACCCTCCCCCCCCCCCCCCCCCCCTCTCTCCTCTCTCTCTCTCTCTCTCTCCCCCTGTACGTGCACCTCACTCCCCCCCCAACCTCCCCCAATAGGAGACATGCTGCTGTCACATGCAAAAGCCGATTTAGAAATGCGCTCAGATTTTACCTGTCTGCAGTCTCTCCCGTCACCTTCTTCTTCTTCTTCTTCTTTTCCTCTTCTTCTTCCTTCTCTCGCTTATTTAAAATGCTTCTCTCTCTCCGTTTGCTTCTCTCCGGCGCTGCATTTCAGTCCAGGTCGTCCATGTTCGCAGCTCGATGGAGGGATGGAGAGAGAGAGAGAGAGAGAGAGAGAGAGAGGGGGAGGAGGTGGTAATGGTGAAGGAGGAGGAGGAGGAGGAAGAGGAGGAGAGAACCCTTTGAAGTGAGGAAATCTGGGTCCCTGCTCGCAACCCAGCTGCGTGGACTGGATTTATGTCGTTTCCAAGGCAGCGTCCGTCGACCTGGAGAGCGTCAAGCTGCAGCCTGTCGTAAAGGCACACCACTTCCGATTGGCATTTCAAAATAAGAGTCTCGATTAAAAGTTACCACACAGAAGAATCTTTAAACTAAATGTTTTCTAATTATTGCTACTGTTGTATCCTTAATAATAATTTAGTAAAATAAGTAAAATCTTAATTTAAAAGCTTAACTTTCGGCTGGACGCCCTATATATTATTGCTGCATGCTGTATCTGTATTGTGGCTGTTAAATGAAATTAAATATGATTTTGTATAAATAAATTAAATATTACTAACAAAAGGTCTTGCACACAGTGGATGTGTATTTCCTGCTATCTCTAACCACTTTTTGTGCACTAAAATATAACATTAAACCCATTCCCTTGTAATAGTCTATGTTCTTATTGAAGATATACACTCAAGTTGCTAGTTTATTAGGTACAACTGGGTAAAATTAATGCACTTTAATACACCAGCATTAGTTATTTTTGTTTGTCGATTAAAATTTCAAACCATAAACTTCACTTAATTTCTCACTTTTAGCTTGTAAATGTATTTTTTGCTACAATATTACAGCTGAAGTGAGGGTTTGTTTCTAGTTAGCTTTATGTTGAACGCTCAATGCCTTAACTGCTGCTATTTCTAGTGGTACCTCCTGCGTGCTTGACGCAGCTCAGACGAACCAGGGAGCTGCAGCAAATCGGTGTAACGGCGCATGCGCCTCCGAAGAGCGGCGACTTTTGACGGTGATAGC
The DNA here is from genome assembly GCF_905237075.1 of Dicentrarchus labrax. Classification (NCBI taxonomy): domain Eukaryota; kingdom Metazoa; phylum Chordata; class Actinopteri; family Moronidae; genus Dicentrarchus; species Dicentrarchus labrax. The sequence goes on along the minus strand of NW_026136705.1, from coordinate 3,288,277 downwards.
CGAGACCACCACCCACTCTCCCACCGAGCAGCATGGGTGAGCGGGCAGAGCCGCTGCAGGCCTGTGGGAATGTGACACTTACATGTAAACACATGTGGAGGCTCATTTGATTTAATTAATGAACTGAAAGTGAAAAAATTATAATTTATTTATTTTTCATTACAGCTAATAAACCAGTTAATTTCACTGGCGTCATTCCAACCATATGATTATACGCGCAGTAGATAATGTGACAATATAAAGGGTTTATTCTAGGACGCAGTTGATTTAAATTGTGTGGGATCCGAAATGTGCATTTTAAAGTGTATTTGAACACATTTTAACGTGTAGAAATGAATAAATAAAGTCTAATTTATCAGAAACATTTGAAAAATAACATTGCACTTAATAAAAATTATTGCAAATACGTGTACTGTATATTCAATATGGATGTGAGTGAACTCTTCACTCTGGAACTACAAAACCCTACATCAACACCGTGTACAACTTGTAGGTCTATTCAAATCTCGAGGGAAACTATAACTGCACATGTTTCTTGAATAATTAAGTGTACAGTGCTGTGCGGCCGCCACAGGTTACTGTGCAGTTCTGTAGCTTCGCCACTCAGCGGCGCTGTTGCTTTGTGTTTCTGCTCCTGCAGGTCGCTGGCTGCTCGGGGTCTGTCTCTGTCCATGGTGCTGATTTTAATGAGGCTGCAAAACAAACGCATGTGGACGCTCTCCGTGGAGAGAGATCCCTTTAAACTCATCATTATACAATATAATACCATGCAGCTTATATATGTTATATGGCATAAAGAGTTCAAGATCAGAGTCACCCCCCAGGAAAGAAACATCCTGGATCTAATGCATAGAAAAACCTTATAGACAAAGTACTGCAGGAAACTGTCGCATTGTGTTTACTCTCATCTGTGGTGCTTTGTGGGACTTCCAGAGAGCTTTGTGGTAGTTTGTTGTTGATTGTGATGGTATGCTTTGAGTTACTGTGGTGCCACCTTGTGGTAACCACACCTGGTTGTTAAGCAGTGTGTGGCTGTATAGCACAGGATCTCTGCCTTTTTTTTTAAAGGTGCAGTAAGTAACTTATGACTGTTATCTACCTCTGTTACCATATCTGTGGCCTGTTAATGAATGAAGTCAAGGTTTTTTACAACACAGAATTATAAGTATAGGTTTTATGTAGAGTTTAAGGGACAAACATCACAGCAGAGGTGAAGAGGTGTCACTGAATTGTAAATAAGAATACAAACATATGTAACAAAAGTGTATTTAATTGTTACCTTTGGGGCTCACAGACTTGCGTACAGCAACGTCATTCATCACTGAACAGCTGGAAAGGTTTGAAGACTCTTTAAACTTGACTGAAGTGTATCTTGTAAGAAATCATTAGTCATTTCTGACCTAATATGGTCATTTTGTGCAATTAAACACTAGCTATGACGCTTTGTGCCTCTTTAACCAATCAAGTCCTCTGAAACTCTTACATAAATGTCACATGACCCCACTTAATTCTTTTAGAATGGAACAAAATGCTCTATTTTAAGCACACCTGTATGAAACCGAGTGGTTCATATGTTAAAAGAAAATGCACACCTCTCTTTGCCAGCGTGGGGTAAAGCACTCATAACATGAGGGTTTCCTGCACGGCTCAGTGGGTAGAGCATGACACCGTAACACAGCCGAGGATAAGGGTTTAATTAGCTCCAGGTTCAGCTCTTTTCATGGCACCATGAAGCACTTTAGATAAAAGCTGCCTCTGATTGTCAGATGTTTGTAAGAGAAAAGAACATAATAGCAGAGTGGACTGAGTAGCCAGTGCAGGGAGCTGGAGACCTATACTGTTATTATCAAATTCCCCAAATTACACAGCTAGGTGTGTAATCATCAGAGGGGAGGAATGCTAAGCAGTTCAGTAACTTTTACCAGGGGGATTGTTGTACTGCTGCTCTGTGGTTTGAAAGAAAGGTTCACTCAGAGGGAGCTGGATGCTATTTAAATGTAAAAAAGAAACAACGGCTGCATTTAAACACCACCATTGTTTTTAAGGCGTTTCACAGGAGAGTCTGGTCCTCTAGTCTAGAGACTTCATAAAAGCCATTAACCACGTGGTTTAAGTACAAATAAGACAATTGTCCACACATTAGTATAATATTTTAATAAATAAATAGCAGCATCACACAGAAAAAAAAAAGAAAATATACATTGTGTGGATGATAGCGTAATCGTTGTATAAACTTAAGAAGATGTGTCGTAGACAAACATTCACAATTAAAATGGTATATAAAAAAAATAAAAACAGCCACTGCATAACAGAAGAAGGTTCAACACATAAAAAGAGAGAGCTAACCCACGAGCGCCGGATCATACAAGAGCGAGACAAACCAGACAGCCGATCCGGGTCGATGCAGACGAGCATCAGAGGGTGGCGACACCTCGGGTTCAAGGGAAGGTGCACCGGAGAAGTGCACCGGAGAAGTCGGGTTTGCCAAACTCTTGAACAACCTGCAGCTCTGGCTATTTCTCAGAGCCGTTTAGTGACAGAGTTGCTGAAGAGAGAGAGTTATCCGTCTTCCTAAACAGAGTTATTTGGGAAGACGGATGAGACAGCTGCAGGGTTAAAAGACAGCTCGGGAAAGAAAGTTTGCTTGCCTTATGAAAGCCAGCTAGTTGACTTTTAACTTTACTTTTTTAACATTTAGACGTTAAAACTGTCGGATCTTGTGAGTTCTTTTGAGTCAAACGTATCACTTCTAGAAAAATCCACCTTTTATATCTCGCACATTCTTTGACTTTGCTATGAACCATTAGTGACTTATTTTGTGGTTGACAGTAAGTGTTGCAGTTTATGCAGTAAGGTACAACTGACTTGTACACTTTTTCAGTTTGATCAGAGGATTGATAAATATGAGCAGTTGTTTAGCTTAGCTTAGCATAAACACTGGAGGCACAGGGAAACAGTTAGCCCACAGGTAAGAAAATCTGCCTACCAGCTCTTCCAGAGCTCACTAATTAACAACATTTCTATTGTTTGTTTAATTCATACATGTGCAAAAATGACAGGTTTTACTGAGGGTAATATTTTAAAAATAGTTCCATGACAAAACTCCCCATGAAACCACCACATGTCAGTTTTAGGAGACAAACAATATATATATATATATATATATATATATATATATGTGTGTGTGTGTGTGTGTGTGTTTAACCTTGGAAGAGAGCCAGGCTAGCTGTTTCCCCCTGCTTCCAGTGTTTATGCTAAGCTAGGCTAACCGTCTCCTGGCTCATATTGGGAACAGACACACATAAGAGTGGTATCGCTCGCTCTCTCAAGTCTCGACAAGAAAACGAATGAGTGCATTTCACTAAATCGAAATTTCTGATGTGGCTTCACTGGAAATACAAATTGATATTGATCCATACTTAGTAACAAAATGTTTCATAAAGCCACTTTTTGGATCAAGCTTGTGCATATGCTTAGATTTGTTTGGGCACGAAACATCTCACTCATAGAGTTAGACCAATTGTAAATGCACTACATAATTATCTGGAGTAGTTTTTACAAAAAGCCTAGAAACAAAAAGTAGTCCTGGAGGAGGAAAATCAGGCCTCCTCAGATGTTTTGAACCGAAACTCTGTCAATAAACGGCTCCAACTATTTCTATACACACCAGACCCGGATCGAAATTATTTGTTGAAATCCTTCCAGATACTTTCTCAGAGTGATTGCTTTCATCTTTCCGGACCGCGAGCCGGACAGGATTGGCATCTTCAGGGACAACCTGATTCAATCCATTGTGCCGGACACAATCAATAAAAAAACCCCCAAAAATGACTGAATCAATCTCAGACAGCAATTTGAGCCAGGCCTGGTACACACACAGGTACACGGGAAACATTTATTACATTGCGACATACTGAGTTGGCTGGCCTGGCTTTAGCTCTTTGCTTGCCCACACTTTGGGTGGATCCAACATGGCCCATTCACCTAAGTTCAGAGAGTCCTCTCTTCTCCATTTTTTTTTTCTGTTTTTCTTTTATTTATGTTTGTTTATGTTGGTATTTTGCAGATGAAATGCCTGCAGGAATTGCAAGCTGTTCACAATGTTCATTTTTGTTGATTGCTCTTTGTTCTTTCTTTCCTTAATGCGCTGCTTCATTCCTTCAAACTTTTTAAAAGAAAGAACTAAAAAGAAAATGAAAAACTAAGTGAGGCAGAGAGGACCTTTTGAACATCACTTCAAACATGCACAATATGTGTGGGTCAAACCTTGGTGCTGGTTTGCCAACATTAGCTCATGTAGACCTCTCCTTGTGGAGAGAAAAGTGGTGCGACTGACCACCGTGTACGTCTGTAGGATACATTGGATAAATTACACAGAGGTGCATAAAATTAGAATGAAGTGACTCCCAGTTCTTCTGTTTCATTCTAACTGTATGCAGAGTTGGCTGCAGACCTCAGGCTCTGGATTTGATTGGTCCACTGCAGGTTTTCACCTTTACTTCTTGACATTGAAGGGAGGCTTTGTGGGTAAAAATGGGGTTTACATTCAGGTGTTTGTAATTCTGGCTGTCTTGTTGCTCACGGGATATTATTACTAAATTAAATATTGATCACTGGGGGAAAATACTTTGATAAAAACTATATCTTGCCTGGAACGAAAACTCAGAAATTAATTATTCAGTGTTTGGCTTTTTTTTTTTTTGGCATTTAAAGGGGCACTCCAGCAATTTAGTATTGCACTTCCATATAGTTAAGGGAGTATAAAGAGACAATTTAAACAAAGATTGGTCAAAATCAAAGCAGCAGAGGCTGTGATATCCTGACTTTTAATATCTAGTATGGGTCACTCTCTAAAAACACTACAATTCCCATAATGCAAATGAATAGCATTTTTCATTTAACCCCCTCCCAGCCTCCTAAATGCCCACATCTTTCAAACCTCCAGTTTCAAACTAGGCTTTCTGTATAAAAAAAGTCTCAAACTCACCGCAGAAAAAAATATTAGTACTTCAAATGTGAATGTGTAAAATTGCTGGAGTGCACCTTTAAGTGATGCCTTAAAACATCCCTTTTCTAAATGTTCCTTTACGACACAACCATTCAGCTTTATTGAGCTCAACCTACGAAGTAAATCTCTAAATACATACGAGTTCCAGGTTTTATCTCCTATATTATCTCTTAAGAGGTGATTTTGTTGTTAAGAAATCAAAATTTGCCACCATGACTTGTTCCCTTTTTAAATCCACACAACATTTAATCTTTTTCTAAGGCAGTGTATTGCAGATATTTCAGCTGATGGAGATGCAGTGTGGAGGAATTAGGCCGCCTGTCAGATGTCAATAAAATGTCAGGAGGGAGGGAGGGAGGGCGAGAAAATCAGCGATACAGGGGCTGTGAGGGTTGGTGACCTGTCTTGATGGAGTCAGGGGTCTGTCTCTTAGCGTATCGACTTTCTGTCCGTTTTATGCGACAGATTGAAATCTAAAGGTGTTTGGTCTTTTGAGTCGCACTCTGGGTTATGGTGACTGATTGTGAAGCAGTCACAGATGAAAGATTTAGAGTTTGTGACTATCTGGTGGAGATATTGGCAGGCTTTGCTCTCTAAAAAAATATCATCGGAGCATACAGGCAACAGGCCCATCACCTAAATTTAAGCTTAAATCTTCTTTCTGTCTTCTTTGGCTTTCACTGTGTTGTCTTAGTAAATTCTGGCCCGTAGCATGACTGGAAATCATGCAGCTGAGGGGTTTTTGGAGGGAAAAGGACTGATGTAATGGCTGACCTTGAATAAAAATCCATCAATTCCCAAAAAGTAAATGACGGAGAACTTCTTGTTCAATCAGGAATGTGTCCGTCAGAGATGACGCTCTGAATCTAAAAACAGCCCACATTTATACCCGCAGATGATGTAAATATTCTGATATGTCATCTGATAATACGATATGTATATTAAGTAGCTTGCTAACAGCTGGATAGACGTGTGGAACAACAAATTTAAAGATGCATAAACTGAATTTACCTTACATACATGTGCAATCGGCGCTTTAATTTGATTCAAACCTTAAAATCCTTTATTAGTTTCCTTTTACTTATTCATCAGTGAATGGATTTACTGCATATGGTGAAACCAGTAAGAGCTGGTTGGTCAAATGTTATCCCAATGTTGGGAAAATAAAAGGTATGTGTGATTTGATCACAGCTGAGGAAGATCTTGGAGTTGTTTTATGAGACTTAACGGACCAAACGAATGATAGCAAGCTGTGGCTGATGTCATAAAATCTATATATTTTGTTGTTTTTAAGAATTATATCTTAGGAACCTTTTGTGCACTGTTATATTAAAAACTTTTACCTTTAGGTTTCTCCCTTTTATTTTAAATGTATTAATTGTTCTCAGTAAAAACCTATTGGAAGTTGGGGCTTTTATTCTTTCCAAAGTGGTTTATATTGATCAACGCAAGCAAGAGCCTGACAGTTGTGTTGGAACAAAGGCCTGTGCCATGCTTTTAGCTCTTTTTAGCCCCCTTGTTCAAATCCAAAGGGGAAGCATCCTCTCTGCGTCATGCGACCACCAGATGGCACTGTGAGTCCACCAGAGACCAGTGTGGTCGTTGTACATTCCTTCATCTCGTGTCCTTTCCAGACAAACGTTTGACTGCAGCCTTGAGAAAGTTTCCTTTAGAGAAAAATCCCATTTCTGTCGGCTGAATAGTTTGATTATACATGCTGGAAAGGTTCATTCAGCTATATTTTTTGACTGTTGTTATCAAGCTTGACCGGCACAAAAATAGATTTGGTTTAGTTTGCTTTGGTGTGGAGAGAATCCACATAAAGCTCGGACTGCATTGTGACTGTGTGAAGGCTTGAAGTCGTAGTTTGACCCCGTTGACTTCAACGGCTGGCGCTTGACTCTTTAACCTGCATCAGTGGGACTCCATTGAGGGCCTTTTGACTTCATACCAGGTTAACAATGACAATAAGCTCTTTACTGACTGTCTCTTGTCATGTACGCTTCGTCCCTGTCTGGATCTCAGCTGGTACCTTAGTCCCCATGAAGTACACCACATTTTCTGACACAGCTTAATGCTTTTATTCTCCATTTTGTGGAATGAAAACCAACAATTTGACACCACATAGAAAACAAATACGTCTGAAATGTTGGCTTTCATTTCAAAACTGTTGTGGAAAATCACGCCTTTTCATCTCAGAGGTTAAAATCTGACTTCTCTAACACGTTGTAAGTAGTGCACTTCAGTGTGGGGTTAAGGCTCCTTATCTGAGACTAGTCCTTTTACAATAACAGCACCCACTTACAGCCAATAAAAAAAAACGCTGTAGGCTCCCAGCACCAGCTCGTCGAAAACGTTGCTCAGCCCAGCGCCTGAAGGTTAAAAAGACGACATAAAACAACAAAAAGAACGCAATCACACGCTGCTTGTGTGTTCTCTGGAGGCTGGGCTGTAGCTGATGAGAGACAGCTCCTGCTCCACCTCAGTTTCCGGCTCTGTTTCGGAAAGCATGCCGATGTTGTGGCATTCGGAGAGGCTCTGTGACACTATTCCGATTTGTGTCTCGTCATCTGTCATGTCCTCGGGGTCCACTGTCAGCCTCCCGTTATCCCCCCTACCGCCGTTGCGACAGTTACTATTGCGGTCCACGCCTGCTTTCCCATGACTGCCCATCAGGAGAGGTGTCACGGCGTGCGACGGGCACGGCGGGGGGACCAGGAGGGTTTTGCAACTCTGTCCAGCTGCATTGGCCCCCACTTTGTACTGGCACCTGATGTAGCTGGAGAACGCTCTCCTGTAGGTCTTATTGAAGAGGGTGTAGACCAGAGGGTTGACCCCAGAGGAGATGTAGCCCACCCAGACGAAGACGTTGAGGAGGTCGTGAAGTAGCGACTCGTTGCAGGAGCCCCGGCACAGGACGAAGGTGACATTGGTGATGAAGAAGGGACACCACATGATGAGGAAGAGGAAGAAGACAATTCCCAGGACCTGAAGATAGAAAGAGCCATTTTAAAATTAAAATAATGAGTAAAAACATGTACTTTCTTCTATTTAGTAACAATTAAAATACATTTCTCAAGTGGTTAAGCTTCTTGAATGCTCTCTAATTGAAATACATACATCATACATAGATTGATGTCTTTTAATTTCCTTGTTAGTTTGTGACTTCTACTGGGATTTTAATTTCTGATATAGGTATAGAGTGCTTTGGTCTCCATCCAATATAAATTTAAATTCAGTGAAGCCACCGCTGAGCACCCTCTGAGCACTCTGTGGCTCCGGCAAAACTTCAAACTTTTTTGTGTCTGGCAGGACTTGATAACATAAGGTCTTTTAACCCTTTCAGAGGAGACACTTGAAACTATCTGCACCAAACAGCAGCGTTAACGACAAGCTGGTGAACATACTGGAACATCTAGTGGCTAAAGACCCAACTTCATCAGGTCACCGTGCATGCTATATGGTTGGGTGTGGTCACAGGTGTGCTTTGTTGTTGCACCTGCAAACACACCCCTCAGCGATGTCACGCTGTACTTCTACATCATTGCAAAAAGGTGAGAGTTGAAAGTTAAACCAAAAAACACAAGATTTCCAGCTATTAAGTTGTTGTTGTTGTTTAGTTTTAACAAAAGCAGCCACTCAAGAAATGTGTAATATTAAAAAATTAAACATGATTCATATAAAAACAGTTTGATAAAAGAATAAATGAAGAATCTTGCACTCAATGCCAGCTTTGGGTAATTTGTTACCTGACACATTTTGGTATTTAGGGTTCGATGCCCACTCCTACTCCTGAGTGCATTTATCTACAACATGTCTTGGAGCACTGAAACAAGTGCACCTTAAATCACCTGACAAGCACTCAGCTCCACTCATCACTCTCACCTTGGAGGCACGCCTCTCATTCTTTATAGCCTGCATCATCCCCCGTCGCCCATGGCAACCTGACGTGTCGCTCCGCGATGGCCCCGCAGCTGGGGAGCTGAGCTGAGACGCCACCTCAGTGCTGGGAATGATGCTTATGCTGTCTGGCGTCGAGGTACTGAGTAGTATGCTGGGCTCTGCTCCTTTCAGACAGCTCAAGGTGTTTCGTCTGCTCTGAGGAGGCGGGGGCTTTATCTCTGCAGGAGGGGCAAAAGAGGGATCACAACTTGGAATGCACAATTTTGTTTATGTCTAAAGTTTCTTTGGCTGTAAGGTGCAAAACTTAAGGATGTGATCTGTCTGTTATCGCCATGACTCCTTCCAACTTAGTTACTGAGACAACTGCTGCAGCCGGGACAACAACCGGGCAAAAGCATGTCAGTATCTGTGTTAACAAGGCTGCTGACATTTTGTAGGGTGGAGGATGTATGAAAAGGTTGAACAAGAGGAGAATGTTTCACACTTTTCTCTGTTTGGGGTGCCAGAGGATACAGTAGAAAATAGGTAAAGACTGCCACTTCATACAATTCAATCTCTACTGGAGAAGTAAAGGCTCAGCTTGGAATCAGGAACCAACTGCTGCCCAAACTGATGGGACAGATAGCTGCGGTCTGCTCAGCACCACAGCCGTAATATATCTACTGCTGGTGAATAAGCTGATAGTCTGCATTTTTTTTTTCTTGTTTAGCCTCATCCAAAACATCTGACCATTCAGTGTGGGAGAAAACTGACTTTTTCCTTCCTTCTTCTGGCCTGTCAAGCTTTCCATGCTGACACTGAATGTAACGCAATTTATAATGTTAATGAGCACCATAACCAATCAAAATTCATAGCAATTATAGATTTTTATAATTTCATAAAGGGAGGTAAAAATAATTCTTCAGCTGTGGCTAATGAGCTAATTAAACGTGAGCGGCTTTAGTTGTTTGAACTTTTTGTCTACATACATGACATTATGCTATGAAAGTGAGGATAAAGCTAAATGTCCCAAAAACAAATCACCCGTTGATAATTTTTGTAAAGGCTGAACAAAACCCCACCACCCTCTATACGCTTTAAATGCCGAGTATCGCTCTTACAACAGCCCCTTACGCAGCACTTTAATATGTGTAGGAACCCAAAGCTGACAGGCCTGCCGTGCCTAGTTATTGTTGCTAAGCTAAAAGTTGGTTAAAAATATCAGTTTGCTTTTTTGCAATTACAGACTTTTTATACTGTATGGTTGTAAGTCTTATAATATTCTTGTCATACCAATAAAAAAAAGTATCAAGTGGAGCCAAATAAAGATAAATGGAAAAAAACAACTGCAGAGAAGGATAAGGTATATGCATAGAGCGTACGACTGCTGGGCAGCAGTGGAGCAATTTTTCATTATTAAAATTTAGCAAACGCTTGGACCGCAAGAATTTATGCAACACTCTCGTGTCTCGAACAGCAAAGGCATCAATCTGTTTTGTGCCTCCACTTGCTTTCATTTAGGGATTTCTAAGGCTTGTGGAAGGATTAAAATCTCCAGAAAGGGAAAACAAGATGAAATACCAACATAAGGCACAACAGAAGGGTTGTAAAAATCTACCATATTGAAAAAACCTATTGGTATTGCTGGTGAATAAATTCACATATTTACTATAACTTCCTTGATTAAAATATTTATATGGGTGCTTTTTCTGTTAAAACAAACAAACTTATTTTTTATTTTTTATACCTTGTGAGTCTGAAGCAGCGAGTGTGTTGATCTGAGGAAGGGGGAAGGTGGTGGTTGGAGGCTGTAATGTATTTGTCATTGCTGGTGTGTGCAAAGGCTGCTGGGAGGAAGTCTTTGCCTCGTACAGGAAGACAGTGGCCTGCCTCTGGAGCACCTGTGGAGGATTGGGAGTGAAGGCGAGGAAGACAAAAGAAGAAGAAGGGTTATGAATGTGACAAGAAAAAGAAAAGGTAAAGTAAGCGTTTGCAAGGCACGAACAGACACGAGTACCTGTATGGTGAGGCAGTACGTCACCACCATGATGACCAGTGGGATGAAGAAGGCCACGAAGGAGCCAATCAGCATGAAGCGCTCCTCGTTGAGGACACAGCTGCCGTTGACGAAGACCTTGTCTTCGTTGTGGAGGCCGATCACTGGGATAGGCATCGACACACCTAAAGAGAGAGAGAAAGAGAGAGAGAGACGGAGAGGATAAAGGATTCAATATCTTTCATTTCTATTATATCGATGAGAACTTAGCTAACTTTATTTTAAAGCTTCTTTCTTTTCCCAACAGACTGATGTTGCTCATGGTAATGCAAACACATCACTTCATTTGTAGCACAGGGTTTTTTAACATTACAGCTAAGTGATAACAACGTAATAACCAGGTAAACAATTAATTAATGTAGGATAACAAAGGAGCAAATACATGAGGTTAAACAGGGTGAAATATCTAAATGTATATGAGGTAGAACACATCAGTAATTATATATAAATGAGGTAACAGCAACTCATAATTATCTATCATCATATCATCATATATCTCTCTCAAAATTATTTTCTTGCACCTCTTTCTCCCCTCACTTCCTGTCACTCCCTGCTATCAAAATAAAAGCCAAAAATGTCCAAAATAGTGAATGAAATTCAAAAGTCCTTGAAATTACAGAGTAAAAATTAGGGGGAAATACAAAGGTGTAATGAAGAATAATCAGTTAATATAATAATATGGCAATATGCCAAAAATAATCAATATTATGATCATAGTTTCAGAATATTCCTGGAATAATATTAGTACAATGCTTTCACTATGACAAGGAAACACAGAGAAACCACCATCAATGATTACATGAAAACGATGCTTAAATTATTCCAAGCCTCAAATATATGAAAAGATGCCACTTGGAGGTACAAATATGGAACTTTTGTTTTGGCATTTTATTCACATTGGTGCAGTAAAATGCTTGATATTAAGTATGTTTTTTATTCATCATGGGCGCATGAAACACTTTAATGTAACATATTTTATTTTAAATATAGGTTCGAAATATAGCTTACTGTTCTTAATACCTTTTTTTTGAAAACCGGAAGTGAATACGCTGTAAATTTAAGTGTGGCTGATTTGACCACGGAGATCGGAGTAACGGCTGGCTTGACCGCAGTTATCATATTACAGTCATTATCTCGAGATCTTGAATTCATTATATCGTTATCACGGGAAAACAAAGTTTCGTAATCTCGAGATCTCGAGAAAATTAACTTGTTATCGCGGGAAACGGAGGAAATAAAATGTATGAATGCATGGCCCTTTAGGGCTTCCGTAGTTTTTTCCTGTCAGTCAGCAGCCTTGATTTAAACATGAACCATGGAGGTAACAACCATGAATCAGGGAGGAGAAAAAAAACACCTGTTTCTACTTAATTTAATAGTTAAATTACTATGAACTAAACACAGAGGATCATTTCTGTAAATCACGGCTGGAAAAACGAAAAATAATTTCCTCATGACCAACTCCCAAACACATTTGGTGGTTTTTAGAACATCACACGAATTCATTATCCCCCAATTTTGAAAAATTAGGCATACAGATGCTAGAATAACACATATTAGACGTTGAAAATGAGAGATACACCTGTTACGAATCGAAATGCTATTAAAGATCCTAAACTCTCTCAGCGTTTAATGGATGTTCATGCTGTTATAATAGTTGCTTTGGTGCTATTAGAGGACACTGACCGACAAAAGAACGAGGTGAGCGAGCCTTTTGAGGCCGTGCTGATTTTCTGACCTATGATAATAACGCTGGCTAATGCACCGCCTCTGATTTCAAAGAGCTTTTCTGTTCAAAGTGTCCGCTGACCTGGGATCTGTTTCAGAACGGCAGACACTGAAGAGAGAAGGTTTTCACAGGTATTTAGGCTCTTGGCAACAGTGAGTGTTTCATGGAGAAGTCTGGACATCTCAGTCCTCCCTGAGTTGCATAATTCATTTAAGTGCAAGGTACATCATTTTCTCTTGCTGAGCTGGTGACCAGGCCAACATCAAAACGCAATTTGAAAGCAGTGGCAGCTCCCTTAATGCAATCGTTGCAATCGACTGCACACACACTGCCCATGAGGATGAATCTGTTTGCATTAATTGTAAACACTGTTCCTCTGTGAATGTCCAAATAACCTGTGATGTGCAAATTGTTCTGACTAATGAGACTGTCCGGTGGTTTTAAGTCATGATTCATTCATTCTGTCTCAAACAGACTTTAAAGGGACTGCTGCACCCAAATTGCAAAAATAGTAGCATCCAGTCATGCATAAAGTTTAGGTTTTAGCAGCTTGGGGTTTTTGGGATATTTGTCATTAAGGTTTCTGCCTCTACAGCGGTAAGGAATTATATTTAAATTTTTTTTTTACAGCAATATCTCCTTCCAGGAAGTGTGTCCCAGTACCTCTGTATAAAGAACAGACATTATTGTCAGCAGTTTTCTTTAGGACCATTTTTTTGATAGACAGTAGTTCCAATGAAAACTGTTCTGTCTGTCTGAGGATTATCCAGAGTACTAGGGACATTCTAGAGTGAATTGTTGCTGTTGAATTCTTTAAATATAAATGTTTTATTCATGTAACATGGGCTGCGAATCATCAGTCAAGAAGACTCCGAGTTGACTCGCTGTTTTCCAGCTGTGTCATTGTACACAGACCGACAGCATGGCAAGGCCGTGAACTTTACAAAGCAAGTCTCAGAATGACCACAAACCACATAACTGTCTGTGGTGGAAGTAGAGAAGAGTGGTAGTTAACAGAGAACAGAGTGACACCGCCGGACAGCGGCTGCTCTGACGTTCTCTGCTCCAGTAAAGTCAGCTAAACCACTTGGTACAACTTCCTCGACTGCTGTTTACTGTCACTGACTCTTCGGCCTGTGGTGGCTGTGGGATTTTATAACTTAACTATCAGCAGGATGCACACTAACTTTCTTTGACTGTGTTGATGGATGTTTTCACATCACAGATGACGAAGAAAGGCATTAAAACGGGAGGTCGGCTAAAAAACTAGACTCATGTAGCCACGTTTCCGCCGCAGGAACTGCTTATAGGAGTTTAAAGGTGTTGAACAGGCCAAATCTGATTTGACTGACAACATTCTGCGTTGGGTACGGCCCTACTTTGAACACATACAGCGGTAATGCAGGTGTTCGAAAGGCGAAGCTTTCGATTTACCAGTCCATCTACGTTCCGGTTTTCTGGTTCAACCAACTGTTAGGAGACTACAGTGTATAACCAGGACATGGTGGAGAGATCATATATCTTATCTGGCTAAGGAACATCTCACGATTCCCCAGGAGGAACTGGAAAACGTTGCTGGGGAGAGGCACATCTGGACTATGTTGCTTAGCCTGCTGCTGCTGCGCCCCCGCCCCGGATGAGCGACAGAAAAAGGCTGGATGGATGGTGAACACCAAAAAACTGTCACCTCAAATATATTGTCTGGATTGAAGTGAGAAAACATGTTTTTTCTGTAATTTCGGTGGAGCAAAGCCTGATGGGCAACTTCTGGCTACTTCATGACATAATTTACAATGTAACTTTTGGCAGTCGGACACAGGTTGCACTTCATGTTGTGCTGTTTAAAGTAAAAATGCAGCAGATTTTGCTTCCTCGGGTCATAACAGTTATCTGCTGAAGCCCAACTTGCCCACTCTGTAAATCCACAGAGCGAACAACCGACACCCTCGCTCTGTGGCAGGTCGCAGAGTGGCTCTGCTAAAGGGCTCTGCTGCTGGAGGAAGATTATTGTACCAGCAGGTAGGGAGATCTGTAAAATCATCAGGGTATGAGCTGCTCTAAAAAAAAATTTCCCTTGTGAGCACCACACACTTCAGTGAACCCAAAGAGCAGACGCCGGCAAATGCAGGGTGAGACATCGACTGTACGCCTGGGGAATAGAGGAAATGTATTTGCATGCTCATGCTTTGTAGCTAATATAGAGGTAGCGGAGGGGATCTTGCAAACAGAAAAGCAATAAGATTAGAAGGAGAGAGAGTGAGAGGAAAGTTTTATTTAAGACTACTTGACAGAAAACTGTTTGGTCCCTCCAAAATCAAATGCATGTCCAATAAAGCTTTCTAGGACTGAGACAATTATTGATAACAAAAGTAAAGAAGGTTGCTGTCCTCAATCAAATTCTGTCAAAAAACAAAAAAAGTTTCCATAAAATAAACCATCATGCAAATTTTACTTAGCAGAAAAGTTGTAGGTTTAGAATGCAGATGCATGAATTGGATATAATGTTCATAGTTATGTTTTCATTAGTGTATAATCACCAAGGACTGTTGTTTTCGTTACAATAGAAGGAGCCACTGCAGTTTCTACACACTGGATGGCTGAGCTGTATTTAAATACCCCTAGATGCCACTAAATCCTACTAAATCCTACACACTGGTCCTTTAAGAGTATTAACATTTGATAAAAACAGGAATTATTGTTCATCTTCATGACAGCTGACTTGTTTTGAGCAGTTTGAAATTAATATTTATTGCAAGATTTAACACGGAAGTCAAGAAAGTACACACACCCGGAGGGTTGAATATGCAACACCATATGTGTGCAGTTTGTATTATATCAACTAAATCTCACATTTTTAATTTTTTTAGAAGGGGTCATGTCCGGTTTTATCCTCTTCAACAGGACTCTCTTTAGGTTTTTTAGCAGTGAAATGTCTTGGTAGCTAATCCATGACCACGATAAGTCTGTTGTCAAAGGGCGTCTGTGTGACATTGACAAGGAAGCATGTGTGGTAACATATTCTGATAACACAATGCAGAAACACTTGTTTTGAAGATTATATGACCATTATTTTACTGTATTTTTTATTATTTATTTGGTATAAGTTTGTCCTATGTAAAGCACTTTGTAGCCTGTTTTTACACTGCTGCACGAATGCT
The DNA here is from genome assembly GCF_905237075.1 of Dicentrarchus labrax. NCBI lineage: Eukaryota > Metazoa > Chordata > Actinopteri > Moronidae > Dicentrarchus > Dicentrarchus labrax. The sequence goes on along the minus strand of NW_026136705.1, from coordinate 3,272,444 downwards.
CATTATATACTCTATTAGTATATATTATTATTATATTAGTCCATGGGAAAATGTCTTCGCAATATTATTCATTCTCGAAATGGTTATTCTATAATTAGATACTATATCATACAATTCTGATGCAAATGCAGTAAATAGAATAAGATATTTCAAGTGCTACTTAAAAGCTTAATTCAGTAGGTCAGAAATGTAGTGTAATAGGAGTGACACAACTGGGACTAGTTTTTAGAATGTCGAACAAAAAGTGACATAATGTGTCCTGATGGGTTGAAACAGAGTGTGTGGTTACACCAGAGAGAACGGCTGCGAGGATCTTCTGTTGGATGTTGTGTTGCTAATCCTTCAGCATTGATCGCAGTAAGCCCTCTCAGACCTCAATCACAGCAGCATGTAGTGGAGCAAAAACCTTTAGAGGGGTCAAGGAAATGCCAGCAGAAAAACAGGGGATTTCTTACAATTCAAAAGCAGCCGGTTGTGAAGGACTGTAGAGGAAGAGGGAAAGGTTGTACAAACTCTACCTGGTATCTGTAGCTGTCAATCAACTGGATCTGTCAGTGCTGCTTGTAAGAAGTACGACGTGTTTTTCAGCGATATGTATCAAATGCGAGACACTGTTGTTTTTGCTTTGTGTACATTTTATGGTTTGTTTTTGCACTGATAACACTGAGGTGAATTTGTGTACACTTATTATACACAGTCAACACAGTAAATGTGATCTTAGAAGGAGATAGTCGCTGTAAATGTGCAGGTTAGGGACCGTGCAGAAATTATTACACGGGAGGTTTCTTTGCTTTTCTTCACTGGACGGAAGTCTGACTTTTTTGAGGAGAGTATATAAAAATATAAAAAAAGTACAACACTGTCTGTATTTCAGGGATTTATTTTAACCATCACCTTAAATATTATTCCTACCAAAAGTTGTTCCCTTATATACTTTCTTCTGCGTGATAAAAACAGTTAAATGTGTCACATAAAGTTGGCCTATTATATAAGTTCAGCTTTTTGTTTGCTATGAATTTTGAAATGCATATATATTATATTATAACTTTTAGAGGTGGATTGAGTTGCATCAACCCAGTAGTACATTTGGAGATATTGGGGAGGTCAATGTTATGGTCAAAATAATAGGCTACTATAATTATTATTATTATAATATCATAATATTAAGAATTCTGAGGAAGGTCTTGCAATTTTAACAACTTAAATGCAAGTTTTAAAGGTTCAGTGTGTAGGATTTAGTAGCATTTAGCGGTGAAGTGGCAGATTGCAACTAACTGAACAGTTAGTGACCAAACTGCACATCAGAGTTTTATTTAAAATTTGCATAACATAAGCTAACATAATCTACTGGCGATAGTAAGACTGAAGCAGGAGGTGCATTAACTTGAGCAAGAGTGCGTTTTATTGCTTGTGAATTCAACTTTTTATTTGTAAGATGAAGTCCGCGGTAATTTAATTTGCTGACAGATGCTCTCAAGCTAATAAAGATGTCTGGGGGGCGTGATGATACGCTTCAGACCGGAGAGATTAATTGTACATTTTAAAATGCATAACACAACGTGAATAAACAATTACATCCATCTGCTGTTTTCCTCATTTAGACCAGCCAGGTGAATCTAAAGGAAAACAATGATCCACCTCATTGATTCTATCCCCTGAAAACCATTTGGGTCCTGAAGCGGAGGTGTGACTAAATTATTGGAAAAGTAGAAAAATGAAGATTATTTTCAGCTTCGACTCCACTGAGACACGGTCCGGGTTACTGACTGTTGTTCACTGTGGGTATTAATGTCAGCTCCAGCTGTAGATGGGCGTGCCAACTGTCACTAGGACTTGAGTCAGATGTAAATACTATAAATGAGTTGAGACTGGAAGTTTGACTCCATAAAATCACTACTTTTTGACATTTTATTGTAAAGAAATCAGTGTACAACAGTATTTATCTTCCTTGATCTGAGGAGGCAGTTCTGAAAGACGAATGAAAACCCTCTTTTCACCCTGACTTACAAACAGCTCCTCTGACAAGTACAATCCATGGTAATATGTGGACGACCACTCCTCTGAATTTCAAATGCATCATAAAAGAGGAAACTGGTGTGTGTAGACTGGTTCTTCAGCGTAGTTGAAAGCGGATGCGTCAGTGCTCTGAAGAGGAAAAAGGGAAGAAAGCAACACACATACTGAAAAGGTAAAGAGAAAATCTCTCCATACAGCGTGCACCTTCTGTTGGATGTTCCCTTGCTAATCTTTTAGCATCGATCGCAGTCAGCCCTCACAGACCTCAATCATGGCCGAATGCTGTGGTGTAGTACCTCTTGAGGGGTCAACGGGAAAACTGGGATTTCATATGATTCAAAAGCAGCCAGTAGTGGACGAGTGCAGGGCAAAAAAGGGGAGAGTAAAGTAAAACCGGTATCTTGAGGTGTCAATCATCTTCATCTCAGTAGGTGCTGCTGTTCTCTCACAGCAAAACGACTTTACAGCAGCTGGAGAAAATGTAAGTCAGAGGAAAACATCTCAGTGCTGGTGCTTTTCTTAAGTGCGCTCATTGTTTAGGAGTGGATGTTCCAACCCACACAAAAATGTAAAAAGCACAAAGGAGAACCACGACACATTTCTATTATAATCAGGGGGTTGCTTGAAAAGGTTGTGGAGTAGCTCAGCTTGCTGATGTGATGCTGATTTGTGACTTTCAGTATTTTACAATCAATAACCAGTATGTTTCCAGCTAAGACGACGCTGGCTGAAGAGGAAGACCTCGGCTCTCCTCGGATCTGAGTTGGTTCTCACTCCTTAACACCAAGTGTAGCGTACTTGAAAACTACATGTAGTTAGCGAGCAAGCAGAAAAGTCAAAATTGATAGCTGTAAGTAATTGAAATTGGCTGAAATTGCCAAGTTACTGCCACTCCAGTAGCTGTCTAAAGGGCCTCCGGCGGAAAAGATATAAAGGGCACCAGCCGCATGTACTGCATCGCATTTTCTCCACTGGAAGGACACCATGTAATTTTTCTTCACGTTTTCTAGCAGATTGGGCCACCGTAGAGCAGAGCTGCTCATAAGGGGAGAAAAATGTGGAAAGCTTTCTGGGGCTCAGTCGCTGATGTCTCACCACAATCTGCAGTTACTTTGAATGCTTTGCAGAGGTTGAGTAGCTCCTCTATGTTCACTGCAATGTGAGATAATAGGGTTCATCAACATTACACTCAAGATTCAGGTGTTTTATTAGTATCCAAATGGATTTTTTGTGACTATATTTACCAAAATCACCACAAAACATGCACTTATTTTGGCATCTAAACACAGGAAGAACCTTGGGTGCCTTATTTGCAATAGCTGGACTCTATTTGACAACAGCTTTTTATATATTTATCATTTTATTGTTATTATTATACTATACTACTACTTGTATACTTTTGCGTCCTGGTGTAACCATGCATTCTTTTGGCGGTACATTTCCCCCTATTACTGAAAAAGTACCAATCTGTCCCCTGTAATGTACAGTAGAAAATATATTAAATATGTCTTTTTTGAGCGCTGTCTCTTTTTATTTCCTAAGTGTGTGACTCCCCCAACTTGGTTGCATTCAGTGTTGTCAGCTTGATGACTCTTCAGACTCTCTTAGCCACTTTATTTCTCAAAAGCCACCAGCGACTATGTCATTTTTACCCTTTAAAAGCTATTTGCCACTATTGGAAAATGTATAACTCGACGTGTTTAAAGTCAGCTAACAGTAAGCAACCAAAACGAAGTGGAGGGGCAGACACTATCTCGGGGGTATCACAGACTGTTACTTTATGTGAATTCAAATGTCAATATAGTCCTCAAAAACTACGTTCTAAATAAATATCATAAAATTGTAGGAAATTAAAATTCTGTTGGAGGGGTCTCATTTGGACCCACGTTTGTCTTTGCCTTTACCTGGACAGGTGGTTGGGATGAGCCTGTTTTCTTGGGTTATTGTGATCCCTCCCTCCCCGGTTGTATGTATGTATGTTTGTAGTTTGTATGGTATGAAAATATTTCAATAAAATAAATAATAATAATAATTAAAAACAACACATAATCTGGCTAATCTGATATAACAAACTTAATCATTCATTCTTCTTGTCTAATAACTATTCAAGGATTCAAGTTCATTGTCATGTGAAATGATAATGAACATTTGAACCTTGATTAAAGTTTAGAGATTAACAATTTTTGCTTTCAGAGCTCCGAAATGTAGAAAAATAACAATAAATTCAACCTAATATTTTCCTTTTTAATGGACTTAATCCTCCCAGTGAGTTATTCTTATAATGATACTGTAAATCCAATCCCTTACTCAACATGCACCTTGTAACATGCAAGTTACAACATCCCATCAGCAACAATTCATTCTCATGCCAGTGAGTGTCACCTGCATTAAATCCCACATAGGAATCAAGGATTAAACAATCCTAAATATAGGATGCGCATTTCTTCTGGAAGGACATTTGGTTTTGTTCCTGCATGTAATGAACGCAGTAAATTACATGCAGAAACAATCTGTATCCCCCGGGGGTTTAGGTCCTAATGTAATGACTTAGCATAGAGCTGCATTTACTATAGGGTCAGAGGACGTCAGGCTAAGGATACGCTCAGGCAATCTGTGTACGTATGCGTGTGTGTTGTACGTGTTAAGACATTGAGGCCCTCCTGGGTCTTAAAGGCCATGAAGCAGCATCGACAGAAGCCGGAGGTCAGACAGACTGAGGGAGGGCTGAGAGAAAAGTTTTAAAAGTCATCTGGTCCCCTCAGCACTTTCCTCAGAGGGAGGCACGACTCCACTCCCCCCTCCCCCCAAAACACACACAAACACACTCGACAAACTGATTACCCCGGGCGATTATACAGCTGAAAAGATTGCTCTAACAAGGGGAGATGTGGAAGAAAGGGACACAGATCAGGGAGGTTGGAAACACAAAGAGGAAATTATATTGAAGACATTTTTTTTCCACTCATCTGCTGTAAAGATCATGTGATATGATTGAACGTGAGATTATTTCGTAAAAAACGACCGTTTCCGATCTCAAAAAGGAACTTTAAAGATCTTTAAAGAGAAATTTGAACTGGGCTTAAACCCACCTGCTGATGACGATGAACAGCCACTAAATAAACCTTGTGCTGAGATTCTGGTTATATGAGAATGAATGTAGCTGTCGGTGTATTCGTGTAATAGCTTAATAAACTTCAGATTAGTTACTGTGTCTTAAAACCAATTCTTATTCTAAAATGTTTTAACTTTAATTGTTGTTTATTTGTATGTGGAGTTTGCCTGAACAAATGCCACAAAAAGCAATAAACTATAAAATAAAAGCTATAAAAGAGCTGCAGGGAAGCATTTTTAATACTATATCCTATGAGAATTAACTGAAATGTGAAGCCAGTCAGCTTCTTATTCAACTTCATTAATCTGGATTTACTGTCTAATTCACAGCTTTAGTTATTCAATCAAAAATCAGATAAACACTGCACATATAGGCTACAGTATATCTATATGAGAGGGGCTTATAGAAGTCAGGTTAGGACTTTTATTGGGGAATTGATACATTCAGTTCATTGAGACCTTTTAGATTTTGTGACGTGCTTTTGGACTTAAGGACTATGTTGTTTTTAGTTTTTTAAGTTGAATGTCTTGTGTTTTCTTTTGTCTGGGACCATGTTGGACATAAGTATTTTCACTTTAACATGTTATCCTTAAGATTTTTGCTGTGGTTCCTTTTCCTGTGTGTGATAATACATAAATACAAATCAGTCTGTTTTTACACACGCTGTCTGTATGCATTTGTTGACATAGATTATATCTCTGGTTACTGTTAATAATAAATAGCCATAGATTTTTAGGTGACATAATTCATTCATTTGCATGTCACTGTCTGTAGATGAATATTAAAGTGCTGCTGATCACCTTTGGGGATTTAGAAAAGTGTGTGATGCAGATCAGTTCCAACTGTAACAATAAGCTGCCAGACGCTTTGAGCGTCAACAAACTGATGATTTTTCCCAGTGTTTCAGAAAGTCAGTAGGTGTGCTGGTGGGACCTTTGGAGAAAACTGCCAGGGGATCCTAAAAAGTCATTAAATGTAATAACAGTCATCAATCTGGCAAGTCTCTGTATGGGCCTATAGGGGATAGACAAATTAACTGTAACACTATACAATGACATAAAATTCAGCAACACAACACCACAAATCCAGCCTCAGAGATGACCATAAAGCTAAACACCTCCCTGTTTGAGTTTGAAATGCATCACAAGACTGTAAATTTCCCCCCCAAAAATGAAAGGGACAGTTCACCTGAAAATCAAAAGTACATATTTTTGCTCTCACCTGTAGTGCTAATTGTCCAGCTAGACTTTTTTTGATATGATTTGCTGAGTTTTGGAGGTATCAGCGGTAGTAAGGATGTCTGCCTTCTCTCCAAAATAACGGAACCACATGGTACTGAGCTTGTGGTGCTCAAAGCGCCAAAAACACACATTATAAAACTCACTGAGGAGCAATTTCTCTTTCCAGAAATCATGACCCGGTTGCTCAAGATAATCCACAGACCTTGTTGTGAGCAGTTTCAACTGGCAGCCTCTGTAGCTGGCAAATGAAGCCAACGTGGAAGTAACAAAAATAGTTCCTCGAAAGGCCACTTGAGGCTGGCTACAGAAGTGAGTCAATCTCCATAAGGCCCTATATTAAAAATATAAAATATAATAAATAAACATGTTTATAGCCTGCCCTATAGCAATAAACAGTTGTGGTCTCTATAGGTACTTTCCCTGTTCATGACAACTGCACAGGTTGAATTTTTATATATATAAACTTAAATTACATCAAGGTTTAAAGTTATGCATCATTAAGGGCATGGCCGCTTTGAGTGACCAGGAGCTGAGCTTCACAGTGGCTCTTCAGAAACCTGTGGGTGCCTCCATTTTTAATTATACAGTCTAATCAGATGAAGATGAAGAAAAGAGGCACTACAGGAGAAAAGGTCGAGAGTATCTCCAAAATCAATAAACTTCTTATTCTTGACAGCATTCATGCAAATTTGGCCTTTATTGATTTCGTGTAATCTACTTTATCCTTGCGACTAGAATATTATTTTGTGTCTAGGAATCAGCCAACTTGCATTGCTTGCATGCAATGAAGCTAATATTTCAAACATTATACTGTACGATACGTGACGGGTGCGTTCTGACCTATAGATATGGTCCAGACAGCGGCGATCTTCATCATGGCTTTGGTTCTGGAGTTGAAGCGGCTGTGCTCTATGGGGTTGCGGATGGCGACGTATCGGTCCAGGGAGATGGCGCACAGGTGCATGATGGAGGCGGTGGAGAAGAGCACGTCCAGGTAGATCCAGATTGGACACAGAGCGCTGGGGAGAGGCCAGGCGTAATCTGGAGCACAGGGAGAGAGAAGAAGAGGTAAGGAAAGGCGAGGAAGGTGGAGGTTGGAACAAAAGTGAAAGAAATACAGTCCAGAACTTACTAGACCCCTTATACCTGTACAGACTAGTAAATGGTACACTGTAAGTAAGTAAGTTCATTTAACTATGAACCCATTATAATAAACTTTTTAAGTAAGACTAACTAAATTTTATAAGTAAAAAATAATAATATAATATGCTTGCTTTAGTCATTTAAAGTGAGAATGACTTCATTTTGTAATTTTTATTTGTACTGTGAAAACAAAATACCTGGTAGAAAGTTAATAATCAGCAATGGTTCTGTAACTTACAAAACTAAGTTAGAGCCACTTAAAATTAAAGCACCTTTAAAAGCAGCTTAATCAAGAATTCTTTAAACCTAAAAAAGTCTGTGTTACTTAAACATTTTGAGTTCAGTTTCAACAATTTTTTGAGTTAAATGAACTTGTTTTACAGTGATGTATGTTATTGAAATTGACTGTTATTCTTTGTATTTGCTCATTTCAAGGATTACAATGTTGTTTACTCTTAAATGGCAGTAAAAAATAAGATTTGCCTTCAGTTTTCTCTCCGCTGCTGCTGCTAAAACATAGATGTCTTTGAAAGCAGTGATATAAATATGTTCAATCTGTTCTGAGGGCCTGGCTGAGTGACTGTCATCGGGGTCAGCGGAGTATGAAGACTTAAGACGCAGCATGCAGAGGCTGACTAAACTTTAATTAATTGGAGCACATCAAAGCGCAGGGCACAGCACGCTTTTACGTTCACTAAATCCCCCACCTCCCACGAGGAATCAGGTTAGGGCGATAGTTTGATTACAGCATTTACATGGTTTACAAGTATCAACCCTGATTAATATGATTAAGATAATCGGATGTGTGGACAATGCTATAGTCTGAGAGTAGAGTTAAGATTAGATAATGAGTTTGCATGCAAATGTTGCCAGCAGGGAGGTGAAGCTTTGGTTTAGATACTACTTAAGATAGACATTTGCAGAGCCAATTAATAGTGGATTAACATAAATGGAAAATAAGATAATAAAGCTTTGCTGTGTCTGAGGGTTTGTGTGAAGTGTAGGCTCAAGGTTTAATGCATCCTTCTGATTCGTAGATTTAAAAAAAAGCTGACAAAGTATATATGACAAAATAATTATTAACCATGTTGATTAAGGCTGATTTGAAAGATAAAGATTTAGCAGATTGATTTCCACAATATTCCAGCCACACTGGGAAAATGGAAGTCATTAAATTAAGTGTAAAGTAAACTGTCAACCAAGGACTTGATGTATTCTTTCAGGCAACATACCTACTTATTATCAGCACATTAGCGTTGTGATTCTGAGCTTGCGCTGTGTCTTTGTACAGCCTCACAGAGCCGCTAGCATGGCTGTAAGCTGTTTATCCTCTAAAAGCTTTTTCATTGTAAATGGCTCCTTGGCCAACGCTCCTGTCCTTGCAATTTTCTCGCCAGAGGATGAAAAACAGCGAGTTTTGGCACAAATACCGTGAGAGCTATCCAAAGTCTTGAGTCTTGAGTTCATTGCCTTGTAGGCCTTGCAGGGTTGATGACTAATAAAAACACATATCATAGGCGTTTTTTTTCCCCTACCATTCATGCGAAAAATTTCCACCTGTATGAGTTGGATTAAGCTGCATACAAGATAAACACCATGCAATGAACACAAATGCTAAAAAGATTCAAGGTGCATGCACGATTAGAGGCAAGCACGATGCAGTACCCTTTAGGGTGCCCTTCCAGTAGAGTAAATATGATGCTGTGCACTAATGAGTGCCCTTAAAATGGAGAAAATGTGAAGCAGTGCCAAGCTGCCCTTCATGCTAGACAACCTTCTGCGCACTGGTGCCAGTCAGCTGCTGTTGTAATCAGTTGTAAGTAAAATGATCATTTAACATCAAGCAGGAAACAGAGGCCAACATCAGATATACTAACAATGACAAGCCATTTTTTTTTCCTGTGATGCTCTGTTAATCCCCGATGGTGAAATCCTTCTCTATTGTCCCCTTACCGCAGGGAGGTCAAAGGTCACAGCCAGTGACAATTTAACACACTGTAGAGCTGCGAGTGAGTCAGTGTCTCGGCTGGCTGCTCTGCAGGGTGAACGGTTTGGGTCACAGGGAATAAAATTAGCCTCTCTTATCTCAGCAGTGGGCCAGTGTGCCGCCTGGGACGCCAACACAGCAGCAGAAGTAACTAACAGAAATACAACAGGCAGCAATTTGGCAGAGACCAGCTGAGACAGAATTAAATCAGTGGGTTAACTTTTGCTTAAACTTAAATTCATTAGCTTGATTGGCGAGCTGGCTGCTTAGCAGGCTAAAGTGACATCCTGGCACTGTTTTTACCCAACAGCAGGAAAGGTACGCTGAGGAGAAGAACAAATTTAGGCAAAACTCAAGTAACAAAATCTGATTCAACCAAACATGAATGCACAACACATCCTCTCAATACCACCTGGAATTCATGTCTGTGTTTTCAAATTGCAGGTGACATCAAAAATAAAGAGGTTTAAAGATGGCTCGAAGCTCACAATGTAAAGAAAACTCTCCTGGAACAGATCTGGTTTTTTTTGTTTCTAACAGATTTATGTTCCCTAAAGCTTGTGCTGTCCGGAGTAATAACAAAAATGAAATGCAAAATGCAACTGAAGAACATCAGGGGGAAACTGATCGTGCTCTTGCGCACCTCTGCTCTGTTTTATTTCCAGCTGTGTCAGCTTTCAAACGAGAACATATACTGCAAAAAGTCTGTCTCTCTGTTTCTTTCTACGCCTGCAGCTATTTATATGAACAGTCCTTTATTTACTGAGGACAAGACCTGCAGCCAAACACACATACACACACACGTAGAGTCCTTAATTTCATCTCTGATTCGTAGGACAAGCAGCATGTATGTGATGCATGTGGAGTGAATCACACGCTTCTTTGTGTGTATGTGTGTGTGTGTGTGTGTGTGTGTGTGTGTGTGTGCTGAGTGGGAGGCAGCTTGCATAACTTTTCAGAGGTCAAACACTTATTGGGGGCACAGCATGACACACACACACACACACACAGACACACGGCGTTACTCAGCTGGCTCGCGGGTGCGTCAGATTTTCTGGTAAATGCACTGAGAGACTCAAGTTTGCTACAGTTAAACACTGTTTATGAAATACATAAACTCTCAATTAAAAAGCAGCATTTTGTTTCTTTATTATGACGTTGAGCCAGTGTGCGTCGGTGGAGGCATAATGGAGGGAGATTATGATTCAAACACATAAACAGATCAGATATTAGTCAACGGGGGGATCTGAGGTGAGGATTTATGGTTTGAGCATATATTTCTGCGTACCAGTTTAGTTCGCAGCTGCATTAATTCCAAGAAGAAGAAGGTTTTCTCAGGTCGGGGTGTTAGAAGACAACAAACAATAAATACCCAGCTGATTGCAGATGATATCGCAGGCTTTAACACTGCCGCTTGATGGATATCAGCACCCAATGCTCTTGATATCATGTAAAAGCTTTTAAGCTGCCGTTCAAGTGCTGATGGCAAATGCGGCTTTAAGAAACAGGACATCCCAGTATTTACTCTCATGAATTATTTCTGTGTTTTTGAAGCAGTGAAGTTCAGTAAAAAAGGGTTGGACGTTTTCAGGCTGGACAGCGAAGTGTAAACCACTCAAAGAAATGCTCTGAGAATCTACTAAGAAAATGAACGTAGATGCTGCTGGCATCAGTTATGATATTAGAACTGGAGAGTATTTCTTCATTTCTCAGTGGAAAAGATGTTTCCACTCTCTCTCAGGGTTTTACTACGTTATATGGTTTGTTGATCTGATTGGTTGAAGATTGCCTGTGATAGATTCCAAGTATTTATTTGCCTGCCCTTTTCCAAACTGCTTCCAACAACGACTTTCTAGATGGTTCTGTATAATAAACCATTTGGCAAAGTCAGGTTAACTTTATATGTATACAAATACAGCTGAAACAATAAGTCAATAAACTATATTAAAAGGTCATTATTCATGTGAAAACATGTCATGGTTCCAGCTTCAAAAAATGTAAGGATTTGCTGCTTTTCCTTTCAATTATTTTAATAATTTAAATGTATTTTAAGATCATATCAATCGATAATGTGGAAAATAATCAACAGATGAATCACAATCATAATGAAAATAATCATTTGTTGCAGTCCAATACAAGAGCTCCACCTCAACTACAACAGTAAAATTGTTTAATATAATGCATATTCCTGTGATATAATATATGGTAGTGTAAGACGAGATTTATTTTTGTTTATTAAAAGAATCTGCATGTTTCATTCAATGATTTAATGGTTACTACCTGTATATATCTGTACACTATTCTGTAGTTTAGATGAGGAACTACATAATATGGTGCACCATACCTGTAATGTTACTGATGGTTAAGACTGGCGGAGCGATATGATGTAAGATAGTGAGGCGATCACTTTTGTTGTCTGTGTTCAGTTGTCCTACTATTGAAGCAGACATCAAAGCAAACTAAGTAACCGGGATGAAGTTGCCCCCGAGCTCATGCTTTACCCACAACCCACAGTAGTTTTGATGCAATAACAATAATAATAATATCAAATTTATAGTTAACGCTAACAGTCAGTCAGCGTTACATTAGTACATCAGTCACAGGGGACATTTTTTGAGTATCATTCATTGAGTAATTTTATTTCTAATACTTAAAGTACAATTTCAGGATTATACCTGCATACTTTTACTCAAGTAAAGCATCTGAATACTTTAAACTCTGCTTTCCAACACTGCTTTCGCTACATTGGGTGCACACTACTTCCTGCGTTTGCACTGAATGTTGACACCAAATGTATCATCCCTTACAGATTTGTTTAATGGACCACAAAAAAAATATAATAATGTGGTACATTATGCAACAAGCCAAAGCACTTTGAGGAAACCCCTTGCAGGATTATGGATTATGGAGGATCATTAACTTTTAGAGCTTTAGAATTAATGTATATATCACAAAAGCAGTAGCTTACACACACTTTTTAATTAAAGGGTTTAGGATTTAAAAGGGTGTCTTTTGTGAAGTCAAATGGATCTGGGTCTATTCTGTTCTCATATAGATTTTGTTTAGTGGCAGCAAGGCATCGGCATCCCCCAAAGAACTCAGCAATGTTGAATTTACGGCAGTATTTCAGCTTCGTGCTCCCTCCCTCTCTCTCTCATTGTATTTTATATTACAGTCACTCTGGGTTCGTGACAAGCTGGTATTCCTTTTTCCAATTCATTAAAGCAGAGATGACACATCTCATATTAATCCGCCGTCAGGGAAGAAGTTCGGCAATCAATGTGTGTGTGTGTCTCTTTTTATATATGTGTGTTTTGTCAAGCGAGTGTATGTGTGTGTGTTCCCAATTTGGGATCCATGCAGAGGGCTAGCCTTCAGCGCCTAACTTTGATTGAGTTGGCCTTGAAGGTCATATACTTTTAGGCTTTGTGTTCCTATGTGTGTGTTTGAATGTGAGTTACCTACTCTCATCGTAATTGAGTCCATAAGATCTCATCGCCCTCATTTCTTTCATCACTTATCCGTCCTGTCATCTGATCTCATTCCTGCATACTCAAAACCCATAGATATTTATTTGTTTGTATGTTTACATTTAGAGGTAAGATTTGTGGTGAGATGTGTTCTGTTTATGTAACACAAATATATGAGCAATTTCCTCACTTCATATATTATCAGTGTTTTATTATCACTTCCATGTTGAGAGCCGAGTAAGGAAAGAGGCCAAAAGAATCTAAATTACATTCATTTGAACTATTATCTTTTATGGCCAAGAACGAGCAGAAGACATGAGATTAAAGTTCATTGAATTTTAAGGGTTTCACATCCAACAATCCAATCACATCCTTGGATTCATTTATGCAATTGTGGAGGAAACTAGGAAGATGGAAATATTCAGTGGCTGGAAATATTCCATTACTTTTATTTCAACAAACAAAACTTGATTTTAATCATCATAAGTCTAAATTTTGGGGAGTAGGATAAACGTAATAGAACTAGTAGTCTAACAACTCTTGGCAGGGAGTAATAAGTGATGAGTAATATATTAGTATTTTTTTTATTAACCAACCCAACACTGCTGACGACGATGAGTTTTACTCCGTTGGGATCAAAATTTGGTACCGAATGACAAGATGTTTTCTGGTCCGTTCCATTAAAGTATAGAAGTTCGGTCCCAAGCCCTAATTATCAGGCTCATATACTTAGATAAACACATACACATTCACATACATAAATACTCAACACTCACATACATACATACTCACACTCATATACCCTTCTACTCATACAAACATATTCCCACATTATGCATGCATGTGTAAGTCTTTATGTATATGAACACATGTATGTATGTACCTGCATGGCTGTATGAAAAGAAAGAATAAAAAAAAAAACCTTAAACAGTTACCACCATGTTATTAAAGTTGTCTAAAGAAAAGGGAGGCCTTTTGTCTTCTGCTAATAAATACTTTTGTTGCCCCTTTTTTGTAGTCTAAGACACAAGAATTGCCACTAGGTGTTGCTAATGAACTGGAATCAGGAAAACCTTTAAATAGTGTGTTAGTTTCTGTGTCGTTCAAGTTTGCTACATTGCAGTAGTGTTTATTCTCATAAGAGCTTTTTACAGCTATTTTCAGCTCAGAACTATTCCTACAGCAGCAGCAGTGCAGACGCATCAGGAATGTGACCGGTAGCTTCCATGTTTATGTGCATGGTGGTCGTCTGCAGGGCTTTCTCCCACTCTTGTATAATCCTCCCCTGTCATACATGCTGCACACAGAGATTCTCAACCACGTCATGCTACGCAAGACACAACAAGGTCACGTGAATGAGGTCATGTGTGTGTCTAATCATGGCATTGGTGTGTGAACCCGGCTGAGGTCGACTGGAATTGTCACATTTGAACAAGCGTGATTTAATCAGGATGATTAGAATTCCTGTCCAAAAAACATTTACCTCATATGTTGTTTTTGGACCAGAAATATCCAAACTTTGTGTGTGTGTGTGTGTGTGTGTGTGTGTGTGTGTGTGTGCGCTCATTATTTTGGAAGCTTAGACTCCATCAATTATATTTAATCCTCATTCTGGTAATTCCAAAGCTCTGTGTGCGTGAAGCAGACAGCAGATAAAAAAGTTAATAAATTACCACCCACATCATTTTTTATCACGATTCTCATCATCATAATCATCTTCATCATCATTTTTACTGTATTGCGAATGATTCATCGTCGATTCGAACTGCGTGAGAACATTCTGTGAAGTGCCTGTTTGTGTGTGCGTGTTTGTCTGGTCTATCACTCAGCCAGCCGTAGTGATCAATGCGGTCAAGTACCAGTCTGATGGATAACACTGCAAGTATAGATCCAGGCTCAATGTGAGTGAGTGTGTGTATGTGTGTGTGTTTGCAGGGGACTGGTGTTCTTTGTATAGGTGTTCATATAAATGACAGACCCGCTGCCCATGTGCCTCGGTGTGTGTGTGCATCTGTTTGTGAAAGAAGAAGAAAGAAAGAGAGACAGACTTGTTGGTGGGTTTTTTTTCGGTGTGTGTTTGTTTGTGTGAAACATTGATTAACACAGGAGCAATCAGTAGCAGCAGCAGCTTCAACTAACAGACAGATTCAGAGTGAGCGGACGAGTGTGTCCATTGGCCATACGTGGCCCATTAAGCAGCAATCAACCTTCCCTGTCCTGCTTAGTAGTCCTGCAGGATGCCAGCTACAAAGCAAAGATGTGAATATGGAAAGTTTTGGACACAAAAGAGCTGCAGGGTGAAATGGAACAAGACAGAAGAGGGAATAAAGGTTTATTTCAGCATCCATTCACCTGTTGATTGCTTTGTTTTTGTTTTGAGTAGCTGATTTAAAGTGGTGCTCAGGATTGCACTTCCATAAATCTGGGAGACTCACAAGAAACAGATTTAAACAATGACTACTCAGACTTTTGTAAAGCTTTTGTTAATAATTTGAAAAGAGAATGATTTTACTGATTTTACACATAAAAGTGTGTTTACAGGTCTTGGGGAGTAGTATATTACCTCAAGTGATGTCACTCGAGTCAGCATCGGTTGGGGGCTGTAGGCTACGAGTTTGAAAAGTAAACTGCTTGAGGCTAGCAGCACAACATTAGACATAACTAGCTTTAGTGACACCCTGGATCTCTGACCAAACTGTTGCCAGTCAGGTTGCATTGTGGTTAATGTAGGCAGCAGGTTTTGACAAGGAATAAGTATGTGTGAAATCACTGGAGTATCCTTTAAATACAAGTACAGGTTTAAGTTCACAACAGTCTAACATAATTCAATTTACAATCTTTTAATAGAGGAAAGAGCAGGAAAAGTTCTCACAGTTAAGAATCTAAAACTAGAGGTCTACTAATCTAAACTTAATATTTTGTACTTTTTTTTCTCTTACTATACTTGAAGTAGACAAACATTTTTATTGACACAGACTCAAACTTGTACCAACTTACACACATGCAACTACAACTTGCACATGCTTCTTATGAGCGGATGATGTCTTTATGGCAAATCATAACTTCACCCTTCAGCCATTATGGATACAGAAAGCTCTGTGATGTCCATAATACGTACAGAAAATGTAAGTCACACTGACACACAAGACTGTGAATTACAGGAGTGTTTATACATTTCACTTCACTTCACCCCAGGAGGATAAGACATCAGAGTCCTAATTAACAGAAATCTTCTTCTCATTTGGTTTAAACCAGATCTTTCTTCCTACTAAGCATGATTACTTCTGTTTTGTATTTTGTTTTCTTATGTTCTTTCCCACATGATTAAGTCCTTTTTGGGCTTATTTAACAATCCATGCATCCATTTTCAGTCTAATTTGATGTCCTTTGTTTGATTTTAACATACATGAATCTAAAAATCAATACAACAAGATAATACTCCTCAGTCTCAATTCTCCTGGTTAATCATACCGACTACTGAGTTCTTCAGCTCACATTGATCCGCACTTGAACTTTCTGACCCATACTTGATCCTCTTATCTGTAAATCGTGTCTTAACCCTCCATTCTTAGTAGGATATTGTCAATAAAATGCTGATAGACCAGAAGCTGCACATCAAACAGACACAGCAACAAGCGCAGTGTTCAGTGCTGTGTTGAAATGTTATTTACTCTTTCTGGCAGTTTAATATCACCTTTTAGCAGAAGGTCCAGGTAAAGCCGGATGACAACCTCTCACCCTGGCTACATCTTTGCAAGCTGGAAGCCTCAATGGGCATCAAGTATGCTCTTTATCAGAGTATACCTGGTGCTCTGATGAAGGTCAGATAGACCGAAAGCTTGCTGAAATAAAGTAATACATTACATGGATCTAAGGGTGCGGAAATCTTTACTATCAGCAAAAGGTCCAGGTAAAATACATTAGTGTCGATAAGATTAAAAATGACTGGAAATCCAGACTGGTCAAACCACTGTAATGTGCACAAAACTCCAAACACTCTAACTGAATATATTTTTGGCCGGTCGAGATAACATATGTTGACTTTTCCTAATCTGTCTCTCTGCTATCACGCTGGTAAAATGGCACATACTTTCCTCCCAGGCCATACTGTTTGGCTCATATGCCATCACTGTTTGCACCCCAAACTCAGTTAATCAAAATGTTTTCTCAGAGAGACACAAAATGACCACATGTGAAATTGGCTGATAAACGAGCAGACTTCTCACATCAAAGTCACTGTCAGACGCGCAACAATCTGAATTAAATCACAAAATCCTTTAGCTCCGGCCGCATCTAAGCATCCATTATCCAATTTTTTTTAGCCCGTCATGAAAATAGCCTCGTCAACATATTCATATTTGGCTGCGGGCTACGATGGTTTGTGCTCTGTCATCCTCTGCCGTCATTTTCCGGCACATCACTCCTGCAGTACAGTCCAAGAATAATTAAGACAAATGATGGATCAAATGAAAAATAAATTATATTTTTCACATATCTGGCATTTGATCTAGATTCCTGTGTAGATATTTAAACTTTTACAGTTGGTTAAATGGGCTATAATCAATATTTCTTTAATAATAACATCTTGTTGCAGATTTGATATCAGTTGCCAACCCTACATACATTAATGAGAAAGTGCTCTGAGTTCTGAGAAGTTAGAAATGTGGATATTGACAACGACTCCTGTCACTGAAAACTGCAAAGGCCACCAGGTGTTTATCTGCAGCTATCACTTACTATCAGTCCTGTCATCTGTTCTGTGATGGTGACATTTTCAGGAACACAGTAAGAAATAAACTCCTGGCTAAAATGTTAGAGGGAGGCAGCCTTTCTTTAAGGTAATGTTTTCACTCAACATTGGAAAAGAAATTCAATACACAGCCTACCATATAACAACCCGACATCCTATTAAGCTAATGTGGGCGTTCATGCAGAATCCTGGCAGAGATATTGTAAGCAAGAACAGCAGTTGATAGCTGGTATGATATTGCAATTATCAAGTTGGCATCCTCCGGCTCTTGAATCACTTGCGATATTACAGTGTGCAGTGTCTCAGAGAAGCAATAATTATTTCAATAATTGCATAGAAAAATGTTTTGAAATAATGACGAGGGGCATGTCACAGTGTGCTGGCAACAGCTGGTGAGTAGAAATCTGTAGCGAAGATTGTTTAAATACTGGGTGAGATTTATAGGCATGTGTCTGTCTTTTTATGATTAAAGTAAGAAGTTGTACAGAATAAAAGCAGTACAAGCACTCATAGCACATTGGGGCATCTGTGCTTGTGCTGAACAGAGGACTCGCCTGTCAGCCTGTCAGATGTTCCTGAATGATGAATAAGTATGCCAACCCGGTCAAATACTGCAGCTTGGCGAGTGGCCCTCCTCTTCAAAATGTGTCTAGCGCCATTTCAGAAGTCAAGTGGCGTAATATAAAGAGCAAAGAAGTTTGCATATGGAGGTTGTAGGGTGGATGAATGGCTTAAATGAACACAGGACTTTAACCCAGGAGGCCGCTGTCCCGTTTGAAACAAAAAGAAAACAATTTCTTTGAAGTAACCTTTGTAAGATATGCCAGGTATGTAATGTACCTTATGACCTTTGTCGTTTGTGTGTCCATCTTTGTACCTTTTCTTTAATTTGCTAGTTAGAAATTAAATATTTAAAGGGTAATTTCACCTCCATAACAACAAGTTACTGTTAAGATTTTTAGCCAATCCATCTAGTCAATGGCAATACTGGTCTGTTGGTGTGTTGGGGGATCCACTAGTTTGGTGCAGACTGAAACTGCCATGAAGTTTTGTACAGATATTCATGGTCCCCAGAGATTTAATCCTAACGATTTTGGTATCCCTGTATCTGGCACCTGCACCAGGTCAAAGTTTTCCTTCTTTAATTACTGCACCAAAATTCAGGCTGACAATTTTTGTTCACGGTGAATTGTCTCGATAACTATTGGATGATTGCCATGAAGAATTGTAATAATATGGGGTGATCTGATAATACTTTGATTTGTAAAAATTTTTATTGAGATGACTACAAGTGACTTTTAAATTGTATATTTGCTTTATATCGTGGTATGTTAAAGATTGGAGTAAGTGTACATGTGTAAATGTTTGAGCAATAAACATCAAGTTAAAGGCTCGCAACAAGCAACAATGTTATCTTTATTGACTCTGTTGCTTCTTGCAATTATGTAAGCCATCTTCCTTACGTGTCTTTATGGGTAGTCAAAACTCACCATAGAGGATGTTGATGAGGGAGATCGGCATTACCAGGATGCCTACGAGCATGTCCGCCACCGCCAGTGACCTCAGGAAGAAGTTGGTGGCGTTTTGGAGCTTCTTCTCCAGTGACACTGCCAGGATCACGAGGATGTTGCCACCGATTGTCAATGCGATAATGACAAGTATGAGAAGTGCTGGCCAGTTCTTCTCTTTCATCACCGCCCTGGTGACAGACTCCTGGGTGAAATTGTCCACACCTGCACTCATGGCTGCCGCACCTCCACCACTGGCCCCAAGCCCTACCCCCCATGACAGGGTTTGGTTGAGATCCAGGGGGTTGTTGCTTGGCCAAGCCATCCGACCTCCAACCTCCAAGGAAGAAGTGGTGGTGCTGAACCCGCCAAGAAGAGCCCTCGCTGGGCCACCCATCCCAAAGAGAGACCCTTACTCTACTAATTCACCTTCTTCACCAGCAGAGGGAAGAAGAAGGTGGAGAGAGAAGTGTGCTCAGCATTGAGACAGACTTATTTGAAGAGTTTTGAAGTGTGTCTTTCAAAATGGATTCTTTCTAACACAATTAACAAGGACTAATGAATAAAAGGGTCTGGGGGAAGGGGAAAAACAGGGAGGGAGCAACTTAGGGGATGGGGAGTGATAGGGAAGAGGGGATTGGGAGGAACTAGCTGCAAGTGTTATTTATTATATTCCAATAAAAACTCGCTAGCTGCAAACAGCCTCAAATTGTTCCCTGTAGTTTGAATCTCCCATTTCTTGCCAATAAGTCATTGGCGATGAGTTCTCAAGGTGTACGCTGAGCCAAAACGTCCTGTGTTGCTTCGTGGCGTTCAGTCACATCCACCTCTTGATGGAACTGAGAGTTTAGGAGTTTCTAATTTAGAGCTGAAAATTGGTTTACTCATATCCATGGCTGCTGCTTCTTCTCCCAACGACAGATCTTCTAGTTGTCGATGAGTATCAATTGGTTTCAATATCTGCTTTCAGCTGTAATCTTGCAGCTGTGGTTGGTTGTGTTCGAGGTGTTGCAAGAGGCTTCTTTCAGGTCAGAGTGGATGATGAGGTTGATCTGTGGAAGGAAGCGATGGAAGACAAGAGATTATTTCTTTTGAACCTCCCGTTTGAACAAATTGTATTCACCTAGTCATTCACCATCAATTCGATC
Organism: Dicentrarchus labrax; assembly: GCF_905237075.1. Lineage (NCBI taxonomy): Eukaryota > Metazoa > Chordata > Actinopteri > Moronidae > Dicentrarchus > Dicentrarchus labrax. The sequence continues at coordinate 3,252,069 of NW_026136705.1, read as the reverse complement.
AATCAAACCTTCCTCTCCTGCATCTTCCTTACAGTCTTAACAGCATCAATGCATTCATTTCATTGATCTTTCCATTTACCATCCCCCATCCCTTTAAATCATTCCCTTTTTCCCACTCTTTCGTAATTTCGTCTTTGATCCCTGTTCAATATCCATTGCTTTTCTGCCTTACTCACTAACTTCCCTTTTTTTGCTTCTTTAAATCTTCCCTTCCACCTTTCCTGCATCTCTTCCTCCCACTCTAGCCATCCATCGATGCAGCCACTCAATTCTTCTTCTTTCCTTTGTTTCTTTCTTCCTTCACTAGACTAATTTCTGATATTGTCTGCAATCCTAATAAAAGTGTGGCAGAAAGAACGACTGCCGGTGTCAAACACTACAGTTGTTTAAAATAAACCAAAAGAGATCAAATTAAACAGAAGCTTTGATGTTTACACCCTCACACCGCAGTGTGTAGGTGTGTGTGTGTGTGTGTGTGTGTGTGTGTGTGTTGAAGTACTGGCTGTCCTCTCTATTTACCCTTACCACTCAGGCGGCTTAGTGATTTAGCACCTCATAAATGTCTTCAAGGATATGTGGAGGAGTCGGAGTGTACTGTATGTGTGTGTGAAAGAGTGTGTATACATATGCCTTGCATGTAACAAACAGTAAGACAGAGCGTAAAAGACTGAGAAAACCAACAAGAATTTTTTTTTTAACAATGTGTGGGCACATGTTTAAGAATGAAAAGTGAATGGGTGTGAGCCTCCGTGTCCATATGTGTTTGTTTGAGATAAAAAAGCCAGAACATCTCCAGACGGACCCAGGCCTCCAGCGGAGATGGTTTAGTGGGCGGTGAGTCTACGATAATATCAAGCAGAGTACAATAGGAACTTTGAATGTTTGTGTGTACATATTTTTCTCATTGCTATAAGCACAACAATAAAAATCCCTGTTTTGCATTTTTTTCCCGTCTGTGTGGGCATGTTAACATTTGTATTGTTTAATGGGAATCTATTGTATCTCGGGTGTGTGTTTGAGTGTATTCACTCTTATCTGTTTTGCTTTTGTTTGTTTAAATGACTGTAGGCATAAATTAATTGTCTAGGTGTGATTGTGTGCAAACATAATACTTAATTCAGATTATTCAGGTGTCGTGTGTGTGTGGGGGGAAGAGTCATTGTGTTATCTGCAAGTCCTCATACCTAAAGAGCAAAATAAAAGACGTTGTTCTCTCAGCCTCTACCAAACAACAACCCATGTACAGTGGTGGGTGACATACTCCAATTTTTACTTACATTTAAGTAAAAGTAGAATAAATACTACAAGGTTAAGCTACTTTGTATATTACCGTGTAGCTTAATCCATAATAATATATTGTCATTAATTAGTTAATTTATATTTTGTATTAAAGCACCAGGATTTAGTGGCATCTAGTGGTGAAGTTTTAGATTACAACTAACTGAACACCACTAGGGCTGTACAGTGGCTGCATAAGACTCCAACAATCAAATGACATGAAATGTTCAATGTTATTCATCGTATCATAATGTTGATTCCTCATTTAGTAAGTCAAATAATTCAAAGAAATGTTGCACTAGAATAACACTTAACTAATTTATTTTGTATATAGGTTAAACAAACGAAATATAGCATATTAATTAGTCAGTCAAGTGGTATTGATCTTCTCATGTAACTGCGTAAATGCCCGTTTCCCAAAACACTGAACAATTTCCTTTATGTTTGGTTAATTATAACTACATATAAGATGGTTAAAAGACACCAATGCTGTGTATAGGTTGAAGATGGGATAGGAACTGAGGTCTTGAGGTCAAAGCTGAACAGTTTGTACGTCCACAGCTTCTCACTGGGCCAGGGCAAATCCTTTCTTCAGGAACAGAAAGCTCACAATATATATCTTTGGCAGATTAACGACGGCGGCAAACCACGCTTTCTATCAAGGTTTTTTGATTATTTGTCTTGGCTACGTCTAGGCTGGAAAAAAACAGGACTTTGTGCAATATAAAGTCAATAAAACAGAGTAGTGGTGGTTAAATAAAAGCCTCTAACGGATTTCCTGTATGCATCATTCTAAATAATGGTAAACATTATTATGAGGGTTGAAAATCAGCAAATCTGTGCTTTAAAAATTAAACACGATAAAGCAGAGAAAACAACTTGAAATAAGAGCAGATGATGAGGAATTATATGTGTGTGTTTATCACCTTTGCACTGCTCACTGTGTAATAGACAGGCGGCTTCCTATCGCCTCCTCTCAGGGAGCGCCTCAACATAGTTCACAGGAAACTAAACAGCACCGCAGGCGAGCTATTTAACCGGTCTGATAAAGCAGCAATACATCACAGAGAGGGAGTGAGAGGAGGAGGAAGAGGAGGACGAGGGGGTAGAGAGAGTTGGAAGGTTAGATGAAGAAAGAATTGGAGAGATTAAAGGAAAAGTAATTGAGGAGAAACAGACTGAAGGGAAGAGAAATAGCCACCCAAAATTTAACCAACACTCCACAGTACAGTAACGAGTTAATTATCTTCTTCCTTCTATCCATGTAGTTTTAGCTTTAAACCTGGCATGAAAACGCACAGTTCATTAGTTTCAAACCAAACATCACAATCTGTGGCCTGTAGAGTGAGTGCACGCCTGCCTCAGAGAACCAATCGCATCATCTGTAGATTATAATTGGTGCTGTGACTGTAAAATATTCTCCGCCCCACAACTTAGAGAGAGTCACAGGGATACGGCTGGAGACTCACAAAGGATCACGCCGCAGAAGCCTACTTAAGGCACAGATGTCGCCGCCACCGCTTTTTGCTTTTCACCACGGGGACAAATTGCTGTCATGCTTGTGTTTGTTTAAGTCATTTCTGCTCGGCGAGATAAAACAGTCGAGGTTGGCAGCGAAATGGGACGGAAGGATTTTCTTCTTATTAAACTGCCCTGTAAAGGCACACAGCCCTAACTGCTCTTTTTGTGTGGTTTGAGGAACATTCAAGAGTTTGCATTTCATATCCACCAGCTATAAATGTCAGTAAATTATTAAATGCCAACTTCTGTGACAACAATACTTCTTTTTCTCAATTCCACTATGCATACACATGTGCTTCTTTTGATTCATAGGAAAAAATTAACAGCTCATAGTAGCTTGCAGTTAAAGGTATGTGGAAGTAATTTCTTTTGTGTTTTGCTTTTCCTGTGATGACTGTAACTTTAATTATTATTTTGATCACTTCTCGTTTTTTTTAATGGAATAAATCCACTCTATTATTTGCGATTCGTGCAGCGTTTTCAGTTTCATCATTTTTATCATTTTCCAATAGTTATTATTTCATCAGACTTGCAATACAATTAATTTTACAATGTGTAACATTTAATTTAACTTTTAAGTTGCCAATTGACAATGGCTGTAAGTTTGACTGTATGAACTGATTACTGAATCAGGAGCTATGCTTGAATGAAAGTTCATGAGTGAATTGTGATATCATATGTTGGATGGGCGTTGGTTGCTACTATTCTTTATTTGTTCATAATAAATAATGTTTTTATAGTTTTATTGTAAACTGCTGGTTGATTTAAAGAGTCACCAAAAGTATTTTTCTTGCTGAAAGCTTCAAATCTTTTTTTACATTTTGCACTTCTTCACTGGTTTCCTCCTATATTATTAGCCTGCCTGGCTAGCACTAGCACAAAAAGAAGAGTACTGATGCCATTTTCTGTGTCTGCCCATAAGGCGAGCTTCATTTTGCAGGTAGCGGTCCCTTGATACTCATAAATTATGGATTACTAACAACAGAACCATAAAATCTGATTATGTGGTCTTACGTTTCTTTGTTTATTTGGCTAACTGCCCATTCCATGCAAACTGCTGTTTAAACCTGCATGAAAAAGTAAGACGTATACCCTGAAGTGCAGCAGGAAGAGCCCACGCATAACAATCATTTAAAACAGAAAAAGTTGAATGAACTGACTACATGCCGAGTCATTGTTGGATGTAACACCTACTGCATTAGCATTTAGCCACAAACTTTAAAGCTAAGATGACAATACTGTGAGAAAACGGTGCAGCGACTTAAAAGAGCTGCAAGTACAACCCTGAAGCTCCTCCAGTTGGAAATAATGAGCACTTTGAGCACCGTAGGTGTAACGTACAAAATGTGCATGAAAGTGCAACAAGAGAAATGACAGAAATGAGAGGCAGGGAGAGAGAAAAGTGCAACTGTGGCAACAAAGAGAAAGCAACAGAAGGTAAAGAGATAGAAACACTGTCATCCTGGTATCAGTAAATCTGGTCACTTACTTCTCCACGCCTCCCGATCGATGTGCCTGACCTTTGCCGCTGTTTTCCATTACCGCCGGCAGTGACCCTTTCTGGTGTTACTCCTCTCTTTCTCTCCCGCTGTATCAATCCCTCTGTCATCTGTCACTCCACACCTCCGGATTGAGGGATCAGCATCATCCATCTGCCTGCAGAGAAAGAATAAGGGAAAGAGAGAGAGAGAGAGAGGAGAAATAAAAAGAGACTTTGACTTTTGATGCTCTTTTGTGAAACATTTCTGATCAAAAGTGAGGTTAGAAGTGACTGAAAACATCCTGAAACCACAGTGGCTCCTACACACACCCACACACCAGGAACAACAGCAACACAACTGAATGTACTGTTAATCTTTGGTTTCTTTCATCCAACACAGCCACACTGGCATCAAATAAACACCCTCCACATCATAATACTTAAATCATAACTGTTTTTAGCAGCAAGTAGAAACTGGGATACATCAGCAGAAAGAAAATAATCAATTAGCAAAATATAAAGATGACAAATTGAGGTAATTTAATGTAGGATACACATATGACAAATATGGTGAAAAGTATGAAATAACAGAACTTAAACTTAGAAAGAAAGTCACTGAATTGCTAGGGTATAAACATTTGGTAATTCTTCAATGTATGGCTCCATAATTTCCCTAAACTTTTATATGATGTTTCCTGTTTTATATTACAGGGAAAATACAAATGTCTTCAAAAGAAAAGCTCAAATTAAAACCAAAATGTTGACATTTTTATTCTTCATATATAGTATGTTCTCTTATGGGCAAATCTGACCTAAAATTATAATTCTTAAGATTTTCATAAAATGAAACTTTCTACAGAGTAGTTTTCATTCTTCGTGGCAAGGTCCACCATTCCCGCCCAGGATTAAAAATGAGCTATCTACTATATGCATACAACATGAGTTTGTTTGGCTGCACTGTAAACAGATACATCAGTTGCTCTTCTGTTATGTTTCTGACAAAGTCGTTCCCCAAGGAGGTCTTGCTGTAGTATTAAACTGCATTTGTTGTTACCATGGTCACCACAGTTGTTGCCAAATCAACCAGGGCTGAAAGCTTAAGGATTACAACATTAAATACTCTCGAGGTTACTCTAGCACATTAATTCACATTGAACATTGTCTTGTTTTTCCCTTTAATCATTAATCACCTGGTTCTTTCCAGAACTGAATGTCTTGACAGTTATTAGGAAGTTATTATGAAATGATGGACTAAGATAAAGCGTAGAAAAAAGGATATACAACCTGACTTTATAAATACACTGATCAGCCATAACATTATGAGCACTGACTGAAGTGAATAACACTGATTATCTGGTTATCATGGCTCCTGTCAGTGGGTGGGATATATCAGGCAGCAAGTGAAAATGGTTTCCTCAAAGTTGATGTGTTAGAAGCAGGAAAAATGGGCAGTGTGAGGATTTGAGCAACTTCGACAAGGGGCCAAATTATGATGGCTTAGACGACTGGGTCAGAACATCTCCAAAACTGCAGCTCTTGTGGGGTGTTCCCAGTCTGCAGAGGTCAATACCTATCAAAAGTGGTCCAAGGAAGGAAAAGAACCGGAGAGAGGTTCATGGGCAGCCAAGGCTCATTGATGCACATGGGGAGCAAAGGCTGGCCCATGTAGTCCGTTCCAACAGACGAGCTACTGTAGCTCAAACTGCTGACACAGTTCATGCTGGTTCTGATAGAAAGGAGTCAGAACACAGTGAATCACAGTTTGTTGCGTGTGGAGGCTGTGTATGCACATAAAGCTTTGGAGTAACAATCAAACCTGTGACTAAATCTGAGAATATGTGATATGGAGCCTGTTATTTGATCAGTTTCTAAAGTTACAGAAAACACTATACCATCATTTGTATATTATTCTTTAAATCAAATAAAAAAGCAACTACAGCCCGACAGAAGAAGAAAGTAATTTGTCAGAACTGGCACAGGGTTGAGTTTATACATTTACCCGTGGCAGTTTAATCTCAGGCTGTATGTTTTTCTTTTATACAAACATTATGAGAACACACTGACATGAGGGATTTCAGAGCAGTGCTGTTGCAAGATGTTCAAATCCAGAAGGTGATGCCTGTGCACAGAGAGCTCCCTGGTGTGTGACACTATTTGATACAGGTCTAGCATGAAAACCACACGTTGTTGCCTGGAGGCAAGCGATGCCCCCAAAGAGCGGGTTTAGTGTATGTTTATTGTGTTGTGTTGTACTGTCACTGGGGTCATTTTCATCAGCGCAGCCACTAAGCCATGAGGCCACCTAATGGACTGCACAGATGGGGGGTCATTACAGGAACAAGAAGGATGGACTGGGTGGAGTCGGGGGTGAGGTTGATGGAGGACGACAGTTGAATAGTAGGAGGCAGAAAGGAGAAGGGGAAAATTAACTAAAAAAACAATCTAAACAATCCCAAACTCTGTTATTTATTATGGAGTTTTCTGACTAAAAAAAGACACTTCAGTTACACTCTGAAAAGTAATTCAGTGGCCCTATTGTCACCACTTAAAAATACGAGATACTAATTTATTGATCAAGATCAACCTTTTAAATTACAAACATTATTTTAAAGAGCTGTTGACATAAATAATGTGGGAAAACTAGTTAAAACCAGTTAATATCAATTATTAAGTAAGTGGTAATTAAAATACCTTTGATTGTAGAGGAAAAGTAACTCAGAGTTGTTTTGAGTACAGATAGAGTACAGGGATTATAATTTAAGGAACGTAAAATCCACATACTTTATTTAAAATATTGATATTTAGCTCCATAACAATAAGTAACCATTGTTTTTTTTTTGGTTTTTTTGAAGAGGTCAACGTTAGTCTTCTTTTGTCTATAGTAATGAACACAGCTAATGTTAACAGACATAAGTCGCAACAGCTAAACTTCAAATAAGTAACTTCATTTTTGGTCCTTCATATCTGCTTAACCTTTGGGTAGAACTATATACATTTCACACTTTTAGCTCCAAGTTTTGGAAAACACCTACTTAATTATAATGTAATTTCAATACAGCCATCAGCTTTAAGCTGTATATTACTGCATGTAGTTGTGGTTGTTTTTTGTGGGTGGTTTACCTCAGACTTCCTCAATTTTAGCTTTAACGATATGCTTCAGGTAATTTAATCTCTCTGACCCTCACTTATTAATCAAAAATGTAAAAAATAAAAAATAAATGGTGTGGGAGAAAACAACTTGGACACAGAGATGTTCAGATGAGAGTAAGTGTGTAGCAGACGGGGGAGAAGAACAAACACAGAGTTAATGAGAAGAGGGATTGTGAGTGAGAAATAAAATGAGTAAATCTTGGAGGCGCTGTGTCATAACTTTTCATTAGAGCGAGGAGGGAAAGTCAACATCACACTTATTGTGCTCATGGTATGAGAAAAGGAGAGTGGGTTTTTTGATTTGTGCAACTATATTTTCAATAAACAGGCCATCAAATATGTTTACTAAATTAAACTGAAAGTGGGAGAAAGGCATTAAGAGTGATACTGAAAGAGGGTACAAGACAGAAATAATGAGAGAGGAAGAGCAGAAAAGACAAGAACAGAAAAACAAGGTCAATTTTCATCTATTTTATTTAGTTTTTATGCATTTATTCTCAGTTTCCAGACGTCAACCTCCTCTCTATAAGCATTATGCCCAGCGTTGGGGAGTAGCAATGCTACTTCTACGCAGCTTATTACATTAACTAATTACATTATTTTCTACATGCTAATCTTTTTGTATGATCACGCTACATTTCCCTCAACTGTCACTGTTTTCAGTTTGCTGCTCCCAGTGACTGGAACCAGTTGCAAAAGCTGCTAAAACTGTACACCCTTATTCCATTATCCTCCTTTAATATCTCAGTACATGTGTTAGTTTCTGATCATTGCACTTGCTTTTAAATCTACCTCACTGGAACACAGTACTTAGACATCTATTGTGTACATAATGTATACACTGTGCTGTTTTAACTCTGTTTAACTGTATTATTTCTCACATTAGTTGTTGGCCAGGTCGTCATTGCGAATGAGAATTGGTTCTCAATTGACCTATCTGGTTAAATAAAGGTAAAATAAAATTAAAACATTTCCAGTAGGTAGTAACTAGCTATTTTTCCCCCCATTAATTAGCAGGGTCAAACAAGACATCTTTACTCTACATTTGATTTTATTTGATTTTTTCCTGGAGTCTCCACTGTTTGCCTCAACCTCATTGTGATGACGAGCAGAGCTTTTTAATGTAAAAAGACCTTGTACACCTGAATAGCTTGTTGTGTAGCTAGTTTTCTACCTTTAATAACGGCGCAGTGCGGCTGTATCTTCACCGCTAGTCAAAACCAAACCAAGAACAACTGCAAATATCTATCTAGCGGAGTTATTATTCCCGGCACATCCTGGAAAACATACTGATTCACGTTTCATTCAGAACCTAACTTGTGCAACAGTTTAATGGAAAATACAGAGAAGTGGGGAGAGAGAGTCAGACAGAGGGTGAGACAGAGAGACAAACTGGAAGTAAGAGAGATGTACAGTGAGAGAGAGAGAGAGAGAGAGAGAGAGAGAGAGTCAGAAGGTTGAATGTGTTTAAAGAGTCAAAGCAGCAAAGTTTATCCTCTGCTGGATGATGTAAAGGCCATTAACACAGAGCTGCACTGCTAATGTGATAGCACATAATCCCTCCATCTGTGTGTTTCTGTGTGTGTGTTTGTGTGTGTGTGTGTCGAGGGGTGTAGGGGAGGGGTGAGTGAGTGATACTGCAACTCAAGATATTGTGTCTGTCAACTGTTGTGAGAGATCGTGACAAAGTAGGAAGGAAGCATAAAGATGAAGAACAACGTGTATGTGCAGCACGGTGAAGCTGCAGCCCCCGATGCCCCACAATTTGGCTGTTTGTGTGTGTGTGTGTGTGTGTGTGTGTGTGTGGGGGGGGGGTATGTCGATGTGTCGAAGGAATTACAATGCAGCGTGTAAAATTTGTGCAGACAGATAACAGATCGCAGCGCGTTGGCTCTTAGACACAATGGAGAACAGAACAGAGCGTTCCTCAAATCAGTCGAGAGACCCAAGATTACACACTCAGCCACATACAAAGCCAAAGAGGAAGAGAAAAAGACAAGCCTTCGGGCGCCACAGAGAGCGAGAGAGACGGACAGAAAAAAAGGGAAGAGAGAAAAAGGGATGGGGGGAGGTGGGTAGAACTCAAAGATTCAAAGGATACAAATGATGACAAAGCTAGAGAGACAGAGAGAGAGAGAGAGAGAGAGAGAGAGAGAGAGAGAGAGAGAGATGAATGGATGTGAGGGAATGACTGCACCATGAGGAAAAGAAGGGATGGACGAAGAATATTAATGGTTCACTGTGACTACTGTTATATTGAAAAATAATAAGAAGTGAGGAAGGAGGCAGAGAAGGTGAGAAAGTTTAAGAACAGAGAGAGAGAGAGAGAGAGAGAGAGAGAGAGAGAGAGAGTTGTGGGAGTAAAGCACAGAGGAAAGCTGAGGTGTTAAAAGGAAAGTAGAAAGGAGAGCACCATGGAGGAAAGGAGAGAGAAAAGGGAGGGATCCACGAAGGATGGACGGACATATAGGGAGGGGAAGTGAGTAAGAAAAGGAGAAAAGATGGAGACAGTAAAGGTAGACTCAATGAGAAAAGGAAGAAGAGGAAGGAAGGATAGAATTTAAAATGAATAAAAGAGAAAAATACTGGGAAAGAGTGAGGGGAGGAAGATAACCCCTTGAAATAAAAGAAGAGAGAAAAGGAAAGAAATTAAGGGGAAAGATCAATGAGTAAATATTGAAAGGAGGAGCCACCAGCTAAATGAAGGGTAAAAATGTGCTGGTAGATTTCATTTTCTGTTGAATCTGGTGCCCCCTGTGGGCAAAAGTGGTAGTGTTTCATTGATTTCAAGGGGAATCCGACCAGGTGGCGGGCATTATGAACAATTATATAGAAATGCAATCTTCTCACTGATGGTCTCACGTGTTTATGTAGCTTATATAGAGGCATTAGTAACATTTCTTCCACCACTGCTTTTTGTAATTCAAAATAAATCATATTGATTAACATTTGAATGACAAGAAGCAACATAAATGATAGAAATACACCTTAAAATATTGAAACAAGAGAACATTACCACTGCAGTAAGACACAGGCTACAAATTGCCTCCACTGTGGTCTCCCAGTTTGACAAAGATAATATTGATGTTTAATTGGTGCCTTTAAGTATTGTAAGTAAGCTTGAGTCTCACAGCGCAAATTGTATTCTTAACCCCTCGGGGGGTTAGAGAGAGAGAAAGGTGAGGAGATGAATGCAGGAATGGGAGAGAAATGGGAAAACGTCACTCACAGTCGATAAATGAGTTAATGAAAATGGTGCATTTTTCATTGCTATCAGCAACACTTGTACTAAAAAAAAGAAAGAAAGGGATATACACACTCAAGCATGCGTTAAACACACACACACACACACACACACACACACACACACACACACACACACACACACACACAGAAACTCATTATGTTTCCTGAAAGACCTCTTGGCTATTAAGGAGAAACAGAACCCATATGTTTATCACCCAGTATCACTCAGCTGAGAGAGAGAGAGAGAGAGAGAGAGAGAGAGAGAGAGAGAGAGAGAGAGAGAGAAAGAGTCATACTGTAAAGAATGAATGAAACACAAAGGGAAGAGCTATTAAGTGAACACGTAATTGGAATTAAAAGCACGTTCCTGTTGAAAAAGAGATTAATTAATCCACAAATAGAAAGAGATGAGAGACAGATTACGGCTGAAGTGAATGTAAATCAGAGCTTTCCGAACACAAAAGAAAAGGTACATTTTAATAATCTGTTATTAAAACTTTAAGTGTACTTGCCTAAAATGTCAGCTAATATATTGGTTTTAAGAAGAAAAAAGAAATGGAGATGCACACTGCAGTAATCTACTACTTAAAGGCGGTGAAATATGCAAGCAGCAGAAAGTTTCTGGAGGTCATGGTGAGTAAACAATTTATTCTTTTAAAGCTGTTATACAATTAGTTCAATCCATTCGTGAAGCAGCCTGCTCCGAGCCGTCATCATAATTTATTGAACAGTTGCACTTCCATCTACATTTATCATATAATGTATTCATTGGCCAAAATAAGTTGTGCTTCAAGTGAATGTAAATGCTGTTATTGCAATGTTTGGGGGAAATTGGACTGGATTGTGCCCACCCAGCTTTTCTCTCATTTCAAATGAGTAAAAACAGAAATAATATACTTGTGAATAGATTTATTTTTGAGCCAAACGCTTTATGATGAGAGAAAAGTCGAACTTCACCTGTCCCTTTTATTCTCTGTTAGCATGTTTCTTGAGACTATCGTCGCCACAAAAATGGCTCTTCAGGCGAGTAATCACTCTCCCCTCCTGACAATTGACAACATGTTTATGGTCAGTAGCAAATTGCCATGATGTGTTATCCATAGACTGCATAATAGAGGACAAAGCAACCTATTGGTTTGTGGACAACTGTTTTGAAGCCTCAGGTTTCACAATATGGCCGTCACCATATTGATTTTTTTGGAGGCAGAAGTGACCAGAGGATGGTACTGGTTGGATCTGACTGAGAACCAAAGGATTATGTATTTATTTATGTATTTACTTACATGTTTATTAGAAATAATGCAGATTTAACTTCTGTATTGGCTTGAATTTTCTGTCTCGGAAGGTCAGTCTACTTATTATACTGTCTATATATAGAGTTATTCTTCGACCAACAATAAACTTTGGCTTCTTTTAATAATGCAGACTATCTTCCACTGACTTCAGCCAAATATTTTTCTTAGCCTGAAGTTCAAATTACACTTTATTTATGCAGACACCCGGTGTAGCATCTGTCCACATCCCTATCTATTTTTTAAGTCTATCCCTTAAACATAACCATAGGGCTAGCACATCACAAAACACTCATATGAGTTGCTTTTGGGACACACTGGAAGATGAGTTTGTCCGTTAGGTGCGAGGAGTTGTGTTCGCTTCTGGTCAAACTGAACAAGCTGCTGCACGAGCTTGCTTTAACGTTTGATTCTCTCTCTCTCTCTCTCTCTCTCTCTCTCTCTCTCTCTCTCTCTCTCTTGTCTCAGACACACAAAGACTTACTATGAAATTAATCTATAACTTGGGATTTCTTAGTGAAGCTTTCTGTGCTAGGCCATTCATTGTGTTTCTAATGTGTTTTACAAACAATCTATTATTTAAAAAGGCTATAATGGGAATAACTACCATACAACAATAACTATAGTATTTTTATGTGGTGTTCTTTCAACTTTTAAATTATTTATCTGCACTTTTGTGTCCCCATTTTTGCCAGATGCTGAGAAATCTTTTATAATCACTAACTCCAGCTACAGCTTCCCAAATATCAAGAGTGGTTGGGCATCTTTGTTCATCCAACAAGTAGATAGTAGTTAGTAGCTGTTAGTTGTTGGTTTTTATTTGACAACACATTTGCTTGACAAAACCCTGCATTTAGTACCACCTGAGCAGTGTGGAAATTTAGTTAAAGTCATCCCCAAAGTGGATGTAGAACATGAAAACAAAAGTAAAACAAATAACAATTTGTTGGCTTACAGGGTTTTTTTTTTCCCTGCAGGCTTCAACAGGTTAAATTAAGGACCTTTCATAGACCATAAGTAATGCATGTCATAATAATCATCAACAACAAAGTATGGATATGCAGGAAAAATAGTATTGGTTCCATGTCAGTTATGTAACTGCATGATCAATGCAAATACATTTAGGAGACTGGAAAGTGCAACTTTATACAAGTAATGTTAACTTCAATCAATATTTAAGACCAGTCAAAATCATATCTAAGACTTTTTAAGACCCCACGGACACCCTGTATGCTGGCCAGGTGTGGTATACTATAGTCATATTAATAGTGTTTAAGTTTGTGCACATATGTTTTGACTGTACTGTCTCTGTCTCATCCCTATCTTTTCTTCTGTCTCGCTCCATCTTTGACAATAAAACAACAGCCGATACTGACTTTTACTTTTGCCTTGATCAAAAGTTATAACACTCTGACACACGTTGAAGGTAGGAGACACTTATAAACAACTCTTCTGTGTGCGTCTGAAAGTGTGCACAAAAACACTTTCTGTTCCATGTCAACTCTTTTGTACGTGTGTGTATTTATGTTTTAGTGTGTGTCCGTATTCCCCTCTCTGCTGCTGTCAAAAAATTCCATTAAAACACAGTTGATGTGTCAACAGGAACACCATAAGCACAGCTACAATTGGTGCTCTGGGTGGCAGAGTGGTGAAATACAGGCAATCGGAGAGAAATTTGACCCTCTCAAAAAAGGTTTTAGAAATGGGTTTTCTCCTTGATTTATGTTCTGCTCAGCCAATATTCATCTTAACTACATAGTCCTCAAGGAAGAGAGAGCAAAACCTTGGCCTTGAGAGCATATTGCTGTCATTGTTTCACCAAACTTTGGTCAAAGGCTTCTGAATTCAAGATTTTAAGAATTTAAATAATCCTACACAATTAACTAACACATTACTACTGCAGTATGTCCAAAAAGTCATGAGATTCACATACAAATTGAGCATAATTTAACAGATTAATTCACTATTTATAAGAACAAATAAAGACTTAAAAGATGCATACTTGCCTGATGAGATGTTTGAATGTTAGAAAACAGTTTTGTATATAGAATAATGTTTTAATCTAATGCTTAAAGCTGCACTCACAAGCTATTTTGTGTTGACAATGTATCAAATGACTACGTGTTGTTGGAATTTTTTGAAAGGATAGGCCCCTGAGATGCAGCGTCTCATTTGCGAGGGGGTTCCTAAAGACACAAACAGAACAAAACATATACAAACAAAAACAGCATTACATAACAAGCATACACCGCAGTTACGCAAATACAGACAGCTTTGCTCCCCCTCACCCACCCATACCCCCTCAGCGCCCTCAGTTGTTGAAGAGAAAAGAAATTGGATACAGTGACCCGGATAATAAATCAAGAGCATTAGCATGGAGGGCAATCCAAGCGGTTTGAGCTACAAATAAACAAGCTGATGAGAAAATAAAGATGTCCTGAAGCAGCGGTGAGAGGTAATAGATCTCATGAAAACTTGAAGATTATTCCAGCTGGATGGAGCTTTGTACTGGAATGACCTGCATCTGAGTTCTTTGAAAATAGTGGGAACAAAGAAAAAGGCATGTGGCATATGCTTGTAGTGATGAACCCACAAAGAATGATCCTTTTACAGTTCCCCTGAGCTCTCTTGAGCGTTTTAACATTTTTAAGCTTGTTGTTTTGGTTCTGCAGCCTGCAGCTTTAATGGTTTGATCCTGTCTCACCGCTCTCATCAGCCAAGCTTCCAACCACGATGGGCAGCGAAAAGGCTCTGATACAGGACTGTATGCTACCTGTCCAGCAACACACAAAATCAGATATAGCCAGAGCTAAAAGGAGAGTGAATATTGGACTAACAATCATTAAGCAGCCAGAAAGATGACTGCAAAGGAACGATCGTAAACAGCCACCTCTTTGCTAACATGTTCGCCTGTATCAACTCTATAAGATGATACCATATGGATGATAATATTGTGTATACAGCTTGATCAGCCACCCTAAAAAAGAAAAGTAATCAATTAATCTAAAGTTGTATTTTATATGTTGTAATGTTGTACCATCCATACATTAAGTTGGACAACATGACAGCTCCCCAACAGTGCAGGCAAAACATGTTAAACGTCCCCTGGTGGCGACTTCAGTATAGCTCATATAGCAGATGGGGCAAACTAAAAAGGTAGTTCTTATCATGTGAATGTGTCTAATTTTTCCAATAAGTTTGGTTTTAATTCCTTATTTGAAGCTATAAAAAAAGGGGATTTCACATCATGATTGACAGCTGAGCCCTGCTGTCGGCCGGGTGTAAGGCTTTGATACTACGAGCCAACCCCGATCACCACTGCGCCGACTCCAAATGACTTCACCAGCACAATCAACAGATATTTTGGCTTCATTATTATTTCAGTGAAAGGAAGTGGAGACACAACTGAACGAACAGGTCTGTGTGGATGTTTACAGACCATACTTGATTAACAACTCTTAAAGCGGGACAAGTTTACACCTTTATCATTCTTACTGGCACGTTAATTTCGTGGATTTTATGTAATTCCCATCGCGGCGCTGCACAACTTCTACCTAAGATGAGTTCTAATGAGAGAAGCTGAAAATAGCAATGCGGGTGGACAGTTTTAACTTATATGTGATTACTTTTTCTTTGTAATCTGCAGTAATTTATCCAATTCATTGCAGAGAATGAAACACCCCGACTGAGTTTAACCAAAGCAATCACTACTTTTCCTGTTCCGTATTGTGAAAGTAATAAAGACAGCGGTCCCTGTGGGAACTATATTGTGACTAACACTGTGGAAAATGAAAAGAGGCTGTTGGATGAGATGATTTCACACCACAGGGAACATGTGCAGAAAAGAGAGAAAGAGTGAAAGAAATTGAGTGAAGATATGAGATTGAAGGTAAAATATGCTCGAGTGTGTGTGTTTGATGACTCCAGTGAATAGCACTATTACATTACAACTGTGTGAATAGGCACTTTTAGCAGGATTTCTGTCAACAAGATGTCAACTCCTTCTGGTGGTTGACAATTGGAATTAAATACATTAGGGAGAACAAACATATTACATGCATACACGAGACAAGGATCAGTTTCAAAAACATTAGATTCAGTTTGAATAGACAGCCTTTTTCTGAGTCATTTCATGCACCAGGTAATACAAGCTGAATGGGGCTTGAGGGTTGGTGTTAGTGAGAGGTTTTATTGGAGCCGGGATGCTCAGAGAGGATCAAGGATGCCATAACTTCCTGTTGCCATAACTTCCATCTGAGCTTGTTGTGGTCATCAGTGAAATGTCTGTGATGGGAGGTGAACAGATGGTAGTAAAACAGAGAAAGATAGCCACACTCTGGATGTGAAGCAGTTTGAAAAGGCCTGAGGAAGACCTACTGAGAATCAAACAAACTAAAGGATCAGGACTGAGGGGCACTGGATTTTCGTAAATGCATCACTGACTCCTTGTTTGTTGTTTTTAACTACAAGCTAGTTTGGTCCAATCAAAAGCAATTATGTTGTCACTTATTACGGCATTATTGGAGAAATATGTGTGTTTCAGAATTAGTGTTAAAAGTTAAGAATGAGGGCGGATATACAATTCTGTACCTAACCTAACCTAAAGACAATATTTGGTCATTTACATTCATATTTCTCTCTATTCTGCCTGCATAAACATTTTTGCAACACGGTTTGCATATTTTATTATTTCTATATCATTTATTAGCCTTTTTATAATAAAGTATTTTCAAATCATGGTATATGCTGCTTGTAAACCTTTTTTCTGTCTATTTATATGTATAATATGTCTATAGTACCTCTGTTGGTCTCTTTGCACCAATAACAAAAACCTCCAGAAAGCTGTTGTTTTTCTTGATGTGAGTTGACTGTAATAGCACCAATTTTCGTCAGAGTAAAGTTGATGTTTTGCCACATTGTTGTTACACCCCTCCTCGCCCACACACACAGAATTACCCTGCACCTGCACAGGCATATCTGATACTGTCTTTTGATATTGCATTAGGTGCTTCAGCTGACAGTGAATAATGAATATTGTTGCTTAAACCAAACCAAACTAAATACAACATGGTTCTGTCTGAAGAGTGTGATTGGTCAAAGATGTGTTCCAGCTGTGACCATAATTCCCATAAAGCACGGCTTTCCATCCTGGAATGTAAATACTTTTCCTGCTGGACTATGTGCAGCACACCAGATGGTGTCCAGTCATGGCTTAGGTACATACTTTACATGTAATGTGCCTTTGTGTTTATACAACGGGGAGTTTTCAACAGAGCAATCTGATTGGTCAGACACACGTCCCAGATGTGCTGCTAATGCCTGTAATGCACGGCTGGTTGCATTTTATTGGCTGCTCTGTCAGCTACTTAACTGATCTTCTTTGTTTCTACCATTTTTAACAATTTAGTACATTTATTTTGTTGTAACTACACATTCATTTGTTTGTGGAAAAAGCCCACATTTATAATATTTCTCTTTCCTTGATTGGAGATACTTTTATGGCCTACTATGTGTGTCTCTCTGTGTGTGTATGTGTGTGTGTGTGACCCCCACAACCCCTACATCACAGGCTTATACTTTATAGCTTAAAGTGTCAGAGGTGGTTTTATAACAACAAGCCTTTCATTCACTCCAGAAATCCTCTTGTGCTTTACTTCCCTTCCCTCTTTCCTCTCTTCACTCCTTTCAAACGCCAGCAAGTACCGTTTTTACAGTTATTACTGAAGAAATCACTGAATGATGGAAAATTGGCAGTTGGTTGTACCAGGTCTATAATTAGGTGGATGCCAGTAACAAGTAGAAGCTGAGAGAGTATCGTTATGTTTCTCAGTTTGGTTGCTGTGGCACCGTGCAGCAGAGACCAAGTGCTCCATCTAGATAAATGCTCTAATGATGTCCACCCTCACTTGGAGTTAAGACAAACGAAATCAAAGGAGTCTGAATTTAAAGTTTGAATTCATGATTTCATGCTCATTACATTATGTTTACCATCATCTCTCTTAAGATATAACTTGACTGTTAAACTTACAGTTCCCAATCACGTAAACATGAGCTGTGATTAAACCAAACCTTTCAGGCAGCTGTCTAGTAACAGAAAATGAGATGCTGAAATATTGAACATTTTTGCTTGAAAGCAAACCACACTGAATTCAATTACACACTTGGTCAGTTTGGAAAGCGTGAAAGAGTATAAAATGGTGAAAAAACAAATTTTGTGAAACCAAAGGACATTTAAAAAAAGATGTTTAATAACTGACTTTTCAATCCATTATTCTCTATCCTCCTGAATGTCAGAGATAAACCTATAGCTGTTGATGGGATGACGGTTCCAACATCTGCTAAGGCTAAGCAGGTGGAGGAGGTTTAATGGTTATTAAACATTATAGTTGCAGAACACAGATGGTAATCCCACACTGGTATATGCATGGGCACACACATTAACATACAGCCATGCATACTGTGCTGCAAAACACATACTGTAGCACTCTCTAATGAACACACAAGAACAGACATACAGGCAGGCACATACACTGTTTTATACATCTAAAGACTACTTGTATGTGACAGCGGTAACTCGAAGAGAGAAACTATCATTCAGCTCTATACATCCTCTCAGTGCTGAGCATTTTAGCATAGTTTGGCAACTTTTTGTGGTTCTCCAGCTCACAACTTTGCAGTTTTGGTTCAATTTCACCACCCTCATGGCCATCTTTTAGCCACAGCTGGCAGCTGTTTGCAGCAAAAAAAAAAAAAACTTTTATAAACTCACTGTACACTTAATGTTCAGAATCAAACAGCAGACAGACACAGTTAGGAACAAGCTGGTGAACATAGTGGGACATTTAGCAAATAAAGAGCTGAATATTTCCCTCAGGAGACCAAAACAGAGTTAAAAGTAGAATTAATCTTGGATTTACTTTCATCAGGTGGACAGAAACACAAGTCCAAACAAGTTGCTGCATATCTACTGGATGTGTAATAGGCAAATATTGCCTATAGGTTGCCATTATTGTAGGTTTAAATGATAATTACAGTTTATGATAAATCCTTACAGTAGTTTTTGTCATTGGTTATGATTGCATTGTAATCATCTAAGCAATTTAAGATCTGGAAACATTGTGGCATTGGTAAACAAAGTCGGATGGGGCAAGAAACAAGAACTGTCAGAGGATCAGCAGTTAAGCCAGAGAATCAAATCTGGAGGTAAAACCAAAAAGGCGCACCTGAACGTGGTGAGTGTGAGCAGACAGTTCGGATGATCATGTAAGCATTGATATAATTGATGGTCAAGATGACAAAAATAAAAACCAAATTGCAATAAACCAGACTGATCCTACACATGATGCGTTTTAAGGTGGGATCAAATTAAACTGATGCTTGTGATACAAACTGCAGTTACAAAATCTACAGATGATGCACATCCTGGCTTACAGAACCTTCCATGCAGCACAAGGTGAGGCAAGAAGTCCTTGGCTATTATTCAGTGATAACGTAATCAACAGTGAGCGAAAAAATGAAAAGAAGCAAATATGTCCAGTGTGTGTGTATGAATTTGTGTTTTGCACAATTTGTTCCAAGCTCAAAGAAAGCTTTTCTTCTGCCAAACAAACCACCAGGATAAAAGCTCTTTGACTTAAAGACTTTCATAAGACTGCCATGTGTGCATGTGCATTGCAATGATGTGAGTGTGTGTCATGTACATTGTACAGAGAGAGCTTATCTTCTTCCATACAAGATGCAAGGTTAAAGGTTCTCTTCATGTTAGTTCGACTGTAAATACCTGCCATGTGTTTGCAGGAAGAAGACTGATTGATTCAGGAAATTACAGTGCAGCAATAAACAAAGCAGAAAAATCTTAACTTATTAACACAAACATATTTTAGATAAAACAGTAAGAACATCATCCCCAGTTACTGTGATTATGTCTAGCTATAAGACGATCAGTTATCCCCCTCTATCCCTTCACTCACACCCAGAGGTATTAAGATGGATTACAACTGGGATTGTGTGTGTGTGTGTGTGTGTGTGTGTGTGTGTGTGTGTGTGTGGTGTGTTTGTGTAGCATTAACTTGTATTGTATGTGTGTGCATTTGTTGCTAATGGGAATCCTACTATTTTTAACCTGTATTCAGTTTCTTTGACTCTCTCCTCTGTCCCTCTGCTCTGTCAATGTTTTTCCTTGTATTTGTGCTGATGCTCCATTTGTCTTTCTCTATTCGTTTTTTTCCATTCTTTCCTCCTTCATTCCTTTTTTCTTGGTTCTTTTTGTACTCTTGTCACTTGCAGCCACCACTTTCTGGTCCCCTTTATCTTTTTTCGAAACCTGTTCTTCTTCTTCTGGCCTGGTAGCAAAAATCCCCTTTTTGCAGATGACATTCTGCTTATATCTGGAACTAAACATGGCTTTCAAATAGCCTTCTTTTAAGCTTTCTGAAACATTTATTTTTACATTGAACTACAGTTTTTGAGGTATGAGATCAAAAGAAAATAGCCCTCATCTATTTGGGAACCTGTACTCTTTTGCTATACTTAAAAACATAAATCAAAATCAGATGGAGCTGATTGCATTTTGGTTCAGGTTTCAAACCTGGATGAGCCCTCAACAATGACAACTTTCAGAGATTTCAGTGGCTCATTGGTCTAAGAGTATGATTCTTGTTTAGGGTGCAAGGTTCAAATCCAGGACAAGGTCTTAAAACAAACTTGTAGGTCTGTTTCTAATGATTCAGCCGTAATCAAATCAGGCACTTATTCAGCTTTCTGTGGCTCGTCGGTCTAGGGGTATGATTCTCGCTTCAAGTGCAAGAGGTCCCGGGTTCAAATCCTGGATAAGCCCTTGTCAGTCTCAAGACTTGATGTGGGGATTGTCAGCAAGATCCTGGCCTGAAATGTTTAAGCTCAGGACCTGCTTAACCTAGTTTTGCACAAAGACTGGAAGCGGGAGCAGACTGTTGGCATAGTCCCATTAAGGCGGTGGATAAAGCAGCACTTGAGATTGCTTTTCTTTTGCAGCAACTGTGTTTTCTCTTAATCCAGCAGTGATGAAATCAGACCCCTTCTCAGCATTTTGTGACTCGTTGGTCTAGGGGTATGATTCTCGTTCCCGGACAAGCCCTCAGGTCTTTAAACTGATCCGACTTCTGTCCTTGAACTGTGGCTAAAGTTGATTTGATGCGAGAGGTCCCGTTGAATGAATTGAGGGATTTCGTCAATGGTTCCAAAAGCGGCGCCTTCTCTTGGCAAAGCATTTTCTACTGGTTCGATGGTGTCGGAATCAAATTTTTTTAACTAGACAGAAAAGGGGCTTTTCGTGGCTCGTTGGTCTAGGGGTATGATTCTCGCTTCGGGTGCGAGAGGTCCCGGGTTCAATTCCCCGACGAGCCCTTCACCAGCCTGACAGCTGGAAGGTGAAAAATTGGGACTGTCAGCAACGTATTTGTTAACCGTGAAGTACCTGCTCCTTCACTCCAAAAGAAACAGACTCTTCATCTCAGCATCGTCATAGTCCACTCAATCATCTAACCTGTGTGATCAGAACAAAAGGAGCTGGTTTGGCAAACCACTACGGGGAGGGGAGAAAAAAGGGTTTACTTTCCCCTTACTGACAGAAATCTTACCCCAAACCTAAAGTGATGCAATGCTACTTAGACATTCTTTTAAAAAGTAATAACCAAACATATCAGTTTAATGGAAGTCCAGTCCTAAAATACAGTACCAGAAAAGCAATGAGAGTATAACATATCGTGGCAAATTTACTATTGTTTGAAAACAAAAACTATCCCGAAAAATCAGCTGGAGAGCTCTGTGTTCAGATTAAGGAGAGAGCTTGTGAATTTTGGTAACATTTAAACCAATCAAATAGTCGACACTGAAATATCAAGCCCATCTCTAATTCCCTGAGCCAGCTGGCATCAGACCTCAGCAATGTGTGTGAACATTTAGCAACTGAGCGAAACACCACAAGCCTGAGTAAAGTGATGAGAAGGCTTTCATTTGTAACAAAAATTCTAATTAAAACCCAGATTTTTTTTTTTTAAATGTTAAACAAAGAGTTGAGAAAACAGTCTCACCATTTAGTCCAAGGTCAGTTTAGTAAAGCAGCTGTTCTGGGGCTTTCGATTAATATATACTTCATCAGCAGCTTGTTGAAGGAAGCTCAAAGTTCAGTTTTTTTCTGAACTTCTAGTCCTGAATTATTTACATTTTTCTTTTCTTTAGTGGACATTGTGATGAGATTGTCTTGTTTTTCAAGGTCAATAATAAACATTGAACCTCAGATATAACACAGGCAAAATAGAGAACCAGAAAAGATCTAGAAATTTCTGTAAGGCGCAATCTTCATTTTGTACAATTTGTTTAATTTTAGTTTACTGAACAGGCTAGTGATATTTGACACTTAACACAAACTTGTATTAAGTAGCAGTTGATGTATGGTACAAACCTAAACTGCTATTATGAGGTATCACCATCATAAAAAATGATGGTGTATGATAGTGTCTTATAAGACTCAGAATTAAGATTGAGGTGTTCTTATATCATTGGCCATAGACACAGGTAGATATAGTAGTCTCCGTTCAGTCTTATGTTTTATTGTTCTTTATGTGATGACTTAAGGGAAATATTTTTTTCAGTAAAATGTACATCAGACCTCCTCTGGTTGGATGAGAGAAGAATACATTTTTATAAATATACTATACTTGTTAGAAGATTTGTTTATTTGTACCAGACTAATTTATTTATTTATTTTGTCAACCGTGGGTGTTGGTCAGACTTGATTTTTACATGATTCATTCTTTTTTTAACAGTTTCCTGGTTAGATTCTTGAATACGGCTGAGAGAGCGAAGGGGACCCATCAGGGGGGAGAAATAAATTGACAGGAAATTAAAGTGTAAATGAGAATGAGGAATACAGAGAAAAGACAGAAACAATGAGAGAGAGAAGGAGAGGCTGACATGACTCGTCTTTTTTGCAAGAAATGCTGTCAAGGTGCTCTTTGCCCTTGAGTGGGCAGCGACACACTCCTCCGTCTCTCTTGCTTTCTCCCTCTGTCGATCCATCCATCTCTTCCCATGCCTCCCAGTAAAGTAGAGAACTGAAAAGCAGACACTCGAGGGGGAGTGACACATCTTGCTCTCTCCCCCTTGCTCTAGATATTTATATCTCCATCCCCCACTTTCCTCATTTTCTTCAACCTTACCCACTTCCATCCTTTATCTTCCACCTGCTCCTTATGTGTTTTATATAGAAGATGCTGTGAGAGCAGAAAAGGTGTCTTGGGGGTATAAGTAAAGTAAAATAGTCTAAAATGTTGGCACCTCTCAGGTGTTCAACAGTCGTCATGAAAGGTAAAAGTTCTGAACCATACACTGACGGGTTTATCTATTCAGAATGTGTGTGTACACTTTAATGGAACAGGGATAAAAGCACAACTTGTATCTGTTGTTTATTGTCATACTCTGACCACTTCATTGGGTATATTCAGTCTGAAATATGTCCATAAAACCATCATAATGAGACCATACTTTGATTTTCACATTGCTGAAAGCTTTGAGAACATTGAAAAGTTGAGTGTGAAAATGGGTATTTAAAAGCTAAAATAAAATGTACTTAAGTAAGCTGCATATAAACACACAAAGAACTGATAATCATTATTATCATTTATAAAATTCCATTAAATGAAGAATATTCTTAATCAAATTTACCACTGACCTTGCATTAATAATCTAGTAATAATAAATGAGTAATAACTTAATTTAATTTCTAGTTTTTGGTATTTAAATAATTTAATAAAACGTCTACAGTTAGAAAAAAGAAAGCAGAAGCTTAACACTGAAGCCCCAAAAAGCTTAACAGTGAAAAAAGACAATTTCTTCTAATAAACACAAACTAGAGCAAACAGACAGAAGATGAACATTATGGTGGCCTAAATGTGCCGATACAGAGAGAAAATGTGACCAATGTGACACCAGTTGGTGCAGCTTTGTCCCCTAGAAATTCCTTTTACTTTGTTTTTCCAGTTACATTTTGAAGGAAATGCATCGGTGCCTGGATTACGTTCACTGGTGTCATTCTTTGTGTTACATTCATCTACCGTCACGAGTCAAACAGAGGTGGTCAGGGTGCACGACGTCCGCACAAGGACAAAGTGTGTACCTATCGTGACATCCATCGGATTGCAGAGTGCTGTTTGAATTGCCTCCAGTTTGGCATTACTGACAGTGTATTGACGATATTCAGTGTCAGACCGTTTTACGGTAAATCACATACATCACTTAGCTTCAAGTGCAGAAGGATGGACTATTTTTCACAAGGACTCGCTTTACCGGAGGTGGGTGTGATCGATTTACGATGGCATCAACACACACACACACACACACACACACACACAGACACACACACAGGTAGTGTATATACAAACACATCGGTGTGGAGGTCAGGTCTCTACTGACAGATGCTGACGTTAATAGGTGAGGGGAATGGTTATTGCTGCACATGCAGAAACATTTAACCTCCATTTGGCCATATCTCCCAAACCCATCGCTTATTCTTTCTGTCTCGCTTCTCCCCTCTTTATTTGACTCTTTTCTACTGAATTCTGCCCCTTCAACCTCCTCCTTATTGCCTGCAGTGCATTTCGAGGCCAATTCAACACTGCTATCATTATTCATTATTGTGTCAAGTTTTTTTTTTTTTCTTCCGATGATTCATTCTCAGCGTCTGTATCTAATTGGCCTTTTCACCTATCTGTATCTTTTTTTACTTGAGTACTTTCTTTTTGCCCTTTGTTGCCACCTTTTCTTTTCCTGCCTGTGTAGTTCGTTTCATCTGTCACCTTCCTTCTCATCCCTCATAGCCTCGTTTCTACCCTCCTACTCTCATATCTTTTCTCTCCAGCTTGGCCTTTATTCTCCTCATCATTCCTTTGTTCTTCATCCATGCTAGTGGCATAGCTCTGAGGATGGCAGTGTCTGTCTGTCTGTAGGTCAATTGTTTGATTCATAGCAACAATCTGTTGCATGGATATCCTTAAAATATGTTCCCCAGAGGTTGAATCCTACTTACTTTGTTGATCCCCTGACTCTACTGCCACCAGCAGGTTGATATTTCTGTCTTTTAATGTCTTGGTTTCAGAGGGAGTTGTGTGAAAAAATTACCTCAAGTGATGTCACTCGAGTCGTCAGTTGGGTTTGAAGACTACAAGTTTGAAACTTAATTAAATCCCAGTGTCACATCAAATTCTGTCAGATTTAACACATTTATTTTGATTAATTTTACAAATAATGTGTTCAGAGATCAATTGTTCAGAAATTAATTTAATGGCCACATTTTAGACTAAGTGATTGGATTAAGTTCAATGATAAAAGACATAAATAAATACTTTACTGATTTCTATTGCCACTGTTTCATTGCTTTGCTAATGTTTCACAACAATGTTTTTAGTTAAAATAACTTTATTTGTTTGTTTGTGATTAACATTATATTTCTGCCACACTTTAAAGTCTCCATGCCGTCCTCTTGCCACCCCATGAATAATTCTCTTCCTCCCTTCACTTCCTTTCTCCCTTGTCTACATGCCTTCATCCTAGTTTCCTCAGTTCCTCCCTCTTGCACCCCTCTGTCATTCTTGTACCGTCCCTCATCCCTCCCTCCTCCAAACTTTGAACTATCTTGGCATCTCTCAGTCTCTCCCTCCATCTGTCCATCCTTAGTTCCCTCTTCATAATTTCCTCCTTCCCACCTCCTCTTAATTTCATCCTCTTTGCCGTCCACCTCCCCTCAATTCATCAATCCCCTTCCCTCCCAGCCCTCTTTTTCCTCCGTATATCCACCATCCCTCCCTCCATCCCTCTCTCTAATTGGTCTCCTGGAGGTCTTTGACCATTAGGACCCCTCCAGACCCCTCTGATTGCCCTTGACTGTGGTCGCCCTAAAACTCTCCCGCAGCTTCAACTCCCACTAATCAGGCAGCGAAACAGATGACCGACGGCACTGAAGGGCCCTCATGCTGAATGTTATTAAGACTTTGGGATGAGGGCCTTAAATGCATACAATATATGTAGACAGGCACGTGTGAAGGAAAGGGACACACACACACAGAAGCTCGAGACTGAGTCATACAAAGAAAGACAAGGCTATGTATATATGGAAAAATAACACACACATGAGCAGAGAAGTGGATTAACACACAGAAAATGAAGAAAAGGACACAGACACAAACAAACACATAATTAAAAGAGCAGCCTGACACACACATCCACACACAGGTGGGTGGAAATCAGGTCACAAGCTGTAATCAGCAGTGATGGAAAGTCAGAGAGTAGAAAGGAGACGGTAGGAAGAAATGAAAGAAGGAGATAACTCAGATGGAAAAAAGGAGGAGAGCAGCAAACAACCTTATTTAGATCAAGCTTGAAAGAGAGGAAGGTGCGTCGAGATAAGCTTTGCTATTGAAGGGTTTTTGATAATATTGCATGTCAGTTTCTGAGAAATCAACATCAAACATGTTTACCCTGAAAGTATATAATTGGCCAAAAGTTTGCGGACACCTGCTGTCCTGTTTTTGCCTTTGATCCAGGGTTGTTTACAACACTTCCTTTTCACTTTGTGGCAAGAGTTTCGGCATGGTCCATTCCTGTTTCAACACTTTCCAATTCCAGTCCAACCTCAATCCCACGCAACACCTTTAGGCTGAACTGGAACGCCAACTGCGAGCCAGGTCTTCATCCGACATCAGTGTTGGTCCTCATTAATGCTCTCGAAAAAATTCTGGTGGAAAGCCTGAAACCAGACGAGTGGAGACTGTTGCAGGAGCATGTTATTGCTCATGATTTGGCAATAATATGACCAACAATCACATATGGGCGTAATAGTCAGGTGTCCACATACTTTAGTGGTGTGCATGGCTACCTATAGTTGAGTTAGAGGTAAAAATCTTCTTATCTAACTACAATCACTCAATAACATTTATTACAATACTCTTTGTCCTTGATGTATTTCTTAATATTATTGCTTTACTCTGTTTTCCACTTTTACATTTTCCTCACTTGTTGTATGATAAGAAAAGTAATTTACATATAAATAACGCTTATCATTATCACCGTCCTTGTTTGTCCCTCTTATGAGACTTAATAATTGATCGTTTTTGTCCCCTTGATGAAGTTTTCCAGAATAAAAGCCCATTGAACAAGAAACAAATTAACAAAGACCTTAAAAGGTCTGACAAACACTTATCATCACACAGCCTAAATTAACTATTATTCTGGACCTTTCAGCCACATCTCATGGCTTTCATCAGCAAGTTGTCATGGAGACGGCTCTGCTGTTATCACGTGACCTCATGTGATAACAAGTGGTTGTATACATTATCATATATAATTTGCTATGCTTATGGGTCATGTGATAACAATTAAACCACCTCTATGACAACAGAGCAAACTCCATCTGCTGATGAAGGCCATGAAGTGTGGCTGAAAGCTCTGGAAAAACCAAGTAAGTTGACCTTGTGATACAAATTTGTGTTCAAGTAAGGACTGCAACTGCTTCCTGCACAAACTATGCATTTGTTGTATTTTGCATTTAATTTTATGCGACATATTGGCATTTACAAGTTGACTATTCATTTAGAATTGTCTGTTTAATTAATGTGTTATCAGTAATTTCTTTACACTGAAATGTCAGATATTTTCATTCCCTCAGCTGTTCTTTCATGCTTGATATTTGCAATATTGCAGCTCATTGCATCATATCAACTTCCACCACTACTGCTCTTCCAGCAAAGATTAGTTAGACAACAACTTCAGAAAATCCTCCACTAATGCAAACGTACGAGTTCACCTCACTGTCAGCTTTCACTTCTCTTACTCTGTTCTACTTTTATTTGTTGTTTTCCCGAGTTTCATTTTCTCTCTCCCGGTGATTGCTTTGTTTCCCAGCCTCGCTCTGTCTTATCACTGTCTATCTGCGTCCTGGCAGATTCACTTTAATTGGCTTTTATTGGCACACAACAGCCAACAAGACGCAATCCAGCCAGCAAAGCGCAGAGCTGGACAAGTTGAATACTAATAACAAATCCACATCTGAGGGCGATCTGTTGATGCGTCTGTTTGGCCCCTAATTTACCTCCATCGTAGAAAGATGATACACACTCTGCAAACAGGAAAATATAAGAATGAGGGTCTACGTTTGCATTCGCATAAACAGAGACACACAATAATACACAAATACAAGCAGACGTGGGGGAGGGCGGGGGGGGGGTTATGCACCATGAAATGAAATACGCAGCAGGGTTTGGCCTTTCAATCAGTGCTGTCACTCTAACCTGAAGCAGAAGTCTCTGTTCACATTCCCTTTCCTGTCTTCCTTGTGTGTATTTGTGTATTTACTTTTTGTGTGTTTGCAGTAGTCTAGATTTGTGTGTTCATGTTTTATTGCTTACAGTACCTTCCACTTTCTTTTTTTTGGACATTTAAAGTCGTCCCAGGACCCACAGTTCACTTTCAGTTGAGAAGCCTGAGAAAGCCGTCATCAATATTTAAAGAACTCCTCCATCCTCTCCTTGTTTCAGCTTTTATTCAGGAGTCTTGAGGGTTGTAGAGGAGATGAAATGGGGATAAAAGGGGTGGGGAAGGTCAACAGAGTCCGAAAAAGAGAATCATGAGGTGAAAAAATAGGGCAAAAATCCAGAATTTTAGATAAAGAGGGGTGTTTTTGCAGATTTGTCAAACCAGACTTTCCTGTCCTTAAAATTGTAATTCCTGTCATAAGCCTTTAAAGATATTGGTCACGACTGTGGCATTTTTAAGATGACCTGCCTGCAAATGCTCAGCATGAAGGTTAAATCAGTAATGAAAGAGGTAGACTTCACCCTCTCAAACGTATTCATTAATGCTGTCCTACACATCAAAGATGCTTAAAAAAAAAGTGGAGGGCTAAGTAGAGGTACAGAGGGAGAAAGGGTGCAATGGTGATTAAAAAAATGTAGATAAATAAATTATGACATGGCCTAAGGTAAGTAAACAGCAAGTGGGCTGATAAACCACTGTCACTTATCTGCATAATTAAACCTGAATGAGATACACAAACACACACTGTCATTAGAGTTAAGGCTGCACAGTTATGGCTAATTATTTGACCAGATACTGAAACCAAAACAGTTCAAGACTTGACATGACTCTTTTGAACTATTTCACACACATCAGAGAACAGAAACGTGCTGACAATATATCATGGAAAACGTACAGACTATTGGGTCCACAGAAATGTAGGCTAAATGGGCACCATAGTGTAGCCCCCTACCTGCTAATAAATATAGAAGTTGTTAGGTTAAGTCCGAGTGCAATAACACAAGCTAAGAACGTATTTTTTTCTGTATTAAACTTTTATTAAATATAATTTGATGAGTAAGGGTCCTTTTTAAGAAACTGGAAGTTACTTTTAGGGTAGTTGGCCTGTTATCTGCTGTTCCTGTTGGCTAATGTTGAATTGTTGGTAACATTAGACCTACTTCTATTTTGTTAGCTTTGTGCCACATTAGTCGATATTAGTTGATATAATATTGTGTTAACTTTGTGTCATGTTGGTATATAGATTGCAAGTAGCTTAGTCATGCTAATATTAGGTTAGATTGCAAGTGTTAGATTGTCAGTTGCCATAGTCATCACTATTATTATATTAGCTTTGGTCCTTGTTAGGTGATGTTAAATTGCAGGTAGTTTAACAATGCTAATATGATGTTAACTTTCCACCAACATTTATACACTAAAATTGAAACCAGCCAATGAAATAAATAGGAAATAAAGCACAGATGTCACCTCTGAAAGTCCCACCTTTTGCATGCAGCTTTGTGTGCTGTTAGCTGATGTTCATTCTTGATCTTTAAAGTATAGTTGTCAAAACATTGTCCCCTCAGGGTCCATTAGTCTCCATTCTGGAGATTTCAATAAAGTTACATGATCTTTATCAGCAGATTAGGTTTGCACAGTGGTCACAGAATTGTTATTTTTCTGGTCTGAGCAATTTAAGAACTTATCCTCCGTATTTGCTTAAAGAATTGAGTGTCAATTTTGTGCCAAGTAAGTTTATGATGCTTCACTAGAAGCTGGTATTTTAACTGCTGGCCCTATTAGCTGTAATAGTCCTAAACTAGCAGACCATGAAGGAGAATACATTATACTTTAACCCCCCACTTGGGGCCTCCTAATAAATTTGGTCTGGAAAGACCCCTAATTTGGATATACTGTATGTTTAATGTGATTAATTGTACAGCTTTTATCACATTAGCTCACCTACTGTAATGCAGATTCTATTCATTATCCTGCTCATTAGAGAGAGAAAAAATCAACTCCACTGTGTAGCAGTGAAAAAACTAAAAATGCAATACAATATTCAAAGTCTATTCTTTTACCCTGAGGAGAAGAACTGCTGCATGCATTTAAGGTTGTTTCATTCCACCCTAAAAAGATCACTGCTTTCAGTAGCTGAACACAAAGGAAACATATTTGACCAGAGGACATGTTGGTTGCAAATCCTTGTTCATAACTCGAATAAAAAGAGAAATGCATTATCTGTGAAACCATAAGCAAGCTGGCCACATCAAACAGATTACGCTTCAGTGATTCACACACAAATACTCCCACATGCGCACACACACACACACACACACACACACACACACACACACAACTGATCATTTGTGAGAGAGCTTGCACAGATAAATTCTTGCAAAAACTATTATAGAATGCAAACGATTTATGGTTGGCAAACATGTACAGTGCAAATGTTCTCTCTTTCTCTCTCTCTCTCTCACACACACACACCTTATGTCTCTCTCACACACACATGCACATGCACAATAACCACTCTACCGTAGGACCATCAACCTCAATATCCACCAACGCATCTGTTGCAGCCAAGAATGTGTCACAGAGTCAGACATGAGTTACACCAAACGGTCACACACACCCTCCATATTTCTCTCTCTCTCACACACACACACACACACACACACACACACACACACACACACACACACACACACACACACACACACACACACACAAAAGCTAAAGGTGACCCCTGCATGCAGAAAGAGAGAGCAAATGAAGAAGCAGAGAAGAGATAGATGGGGTGATGACCAGCATAATGTTCATATCGCACGAGCAAGTCACACAGGTACGACTCAGTAATAAAACCGTTCATTAAGGAGTTTTCGGAGGCATCCATTAGCGCTGATGAGGGTCTTCCTCTGTCATACAGCTGCAGTCAGTTTCTGCCCTTAATCTGCCCTCATCTATCCCTATCCATCATCATTTACACTTCTTACATTTGGCTGATATCCAGGGAGATTTACGCTGTTGTTCCAACAAAATGGGCACATAAAGCAATACTGTATGAATTTCCAGCAAAGTAAGATAAGGAGGTGAAATGAATGCCAGTCGGAATTGTTCCATTTTAAATGAGATATTTTCCCAACACAGTAAAGCGAAAGATGTTATCTTCAGTGTGGCTGTACATTTCTCACCACCTCCATTTTCATATTTCAGGTCATTTCATATGGGTAAAGTTTAATATCAACTTCAGAAATGCACATTCAGACCTACATTAAGCCACCAAGCCACAAGATTACAATGTGTCTTGTCCAATGGAGGAATGTAATTAAATTATTATTTAACAGAACTTGTCTTGATTACTGAAGAAGAAGACCCACACAGATGTACACATTAATTGAGCTTTGCTACAGTAGTTATTTAATAAATAATAATTTGATGACCGGAAAGCAAGGTTACTGTAAGGTCAGGTGACAATAGATCATAATCCGGAAAAACAAGGGGATACGGTCGGATGTGCTGCGTTTGTCTGCTGTCTTCTGCAGTTGTTCACAGTTTTCAGGTATCCTAAGACAAGTAACAAGCCCATTTAAATTTCAATAAGTGTAATCATTTAATTTGAAAATGTAATTGGTTACATTACTAGTTACCGCCAAAAGTAGTGGGATTACAGTGAGCACTGGTTACAGCATTGATCGTAAGTGATCTGCAAACATGTTTTCAATATGCTCGTAAATGATAGAGATATCAGCAAAACTTCTCTCAAGTATAATATAACTGTGGCTACTGAAGAACAGTGCAGAATATGGCCGCTGATGGCTCTTATTGCTTTACTGGCTTTTACTATACATCTTCTAACCTTATTAACATTTTTTTTTTTAATTAGCAGCCCAGATTTACACTTCTTTCAGCTCTGTCCATTTAATCTCTCTCTCTTTCTCTCTGGGTTACTGTCTCTCTGTGGATTACAATCATTACATCTCTCTGATTTACGGGACATTAAGGGCAACATCATGGACATAATCACTGAATTATTTACTTGAGATTTGATATTGTACATACATCTCTATATTGCACTTCTCATACATGATCCTTACCATTAATCTGTTCATATTTGGCAATATTTTGGAATTTGTATTTGTACTCCTTCCTACTTCATACAGCTACTGCTGCACTCAGAATAAATAAAGTCTTATCTACACTGTCACCGGACTGTTACACCTGACAACCCTTCTTCCTTTTATGTCAGTCTGCATTTGCTTCATTCTTCTCCACTCTTTGTTCTTTGTTTTGGCTTTTGCTTGAATTAACTTCATGTGTCCAAGTATGATGAGTCAAACCAGTATCTTTGCTTAATAAAGTTTTATTTGAACACAAAAACTCTCTCCTTCCCCCCTCCCTCCTTTTTATCTAAAGGGTAGCAGGTGACAGAAAGAGGGAAGCTCTGTCTCTGTAGTGATGGGCACGACAATACTGGAGCCTTCACCTTCAATCCACCTCCTTAATACTGTTACACACACACACACACACACACACACACACAATGCAGGGTGTGTGGGTGGCACTTGATGGCTCCAGTGACGTGTGAAGTTTTATTGTGCTGGGTCCTGTCACTAGTCACGTCAAGGAAGAGAGGAAATAAGAGGAGGAGAGGCGGAGACAGAGGAGGGAAGGGAAGCAAAGACGAATAACTTTGCGACCTTGCGGTCTAAAGCGGCTCTTAAAAAGAACAGAGAACTGGTGCTGAGCAGAGGGAAGAATGCATTGCAATGCAAAAATTATAGTACAGTACAGTAGTGGGTGAGAAAATCTTTGCAGGATTTGCATTAGATTTGGCTGGAAACCTGGTTTATGTGGGATAGTATGATTGTTTTGTTGACTGGAGAGAAGCAGAAAGGCAATTTGTTTCATTTTATAGGAAATTAATTTGTGGCATTTTATTGCACATGACAGTAAATTCTAAATGCTGCCTGTTATTTACTACACCAGAACAATAATGGAGAACCATTCAGTAGGAGTATGACTGGAGAGAGAGAGGACCACCATCTGTATGGTGCTGCAAGAAGAAAATTAACACTTTCCCAACATAAAAGAAGAAAATAGTTTGGCAAGTTGCGCATGAACGTTTTTGGTCCTGTTGTGTAGCCAATAATGCAAGACAATTGTTATCATGACACATGACTGATCTTACAGTTTGAACTGAACCAAGCACAATCTGGCACAACCTCCAAAAGTACCCTCAGGCCCCTTTTCCGCCAAATTAGTTCTGTTTCTTGAGCCGCTTATGTTCCAGATTCTAGGAACCTTGGTGTTGTCTAGCAAACTGGGCTGAGTTTGAGTGGAACCATTGCAATCTGATGTGTCATCAACAGAAGGCGCTGCACAATGCACAACTACCTGCTGAGTATGACACGCCCACTTTGGTTCCCAAAGACAACCTGCTTCTTTTTTGGGTTCCAACAGGGAACCAGCTTTTGAGGTTCTGAACCAATTTATTATTGGTTTGGTTGAAATGCTCCAAACAGTTCATAACTAGGTGCGTGAACCTCCCTGTTGGAAGAAATGGCTTATCAGAGAACTGAAAGTGTAGACTCAGATCAGTCTTAATACAACACTGAGGTTTTTACTTTAAGGTGAATTTTCCAAAATACAGTTTGTTAATATAATTTTAATATTTGTGTTTCCCAGCTTTTTCTTGCAAGTGTAGAGATGAAACATCTGCAGTGAACCCAGGAGCAACTGTAGATACAGTAGATATCCACTCGATTCTCAAACTCAGACTAACTGAAGCCTCATATTAACTTTTAAGCTCTTTTAGCTCACCCTTTCCTTGTTGTGCACATTTCTTCTTAAGTCTGAAACTAACTTCACAGCATAGAATGGATGGTAGAGGCCCGCAGAGAATTAGTGTTGTGATGATCACCACAGATATTCAAACATTATAGCACTTTCAGGTATGATTTTGGATGCTTTATTTGGGTTTTGACCCCCATACTGAAGTCTGAACTACACTCACAGCACTGCAGGGCATAAATAAATCCAGCAAATGGTAGGATATTTTCATTATAAATCATAGTATTGTGGAAATCAATGAAAGTTTGTATATGTCAAGAATATGAATAGCTGCAGAAGCTACTTTGTTAAGGTTGTTGAAAAATTTACAACCCTATAAAATGGAATTATGCCTCTGCCGCAAGTTTTTTCTTGACCTTGGACTTGATTCATAAACTTTGTACAAATACATTTTTTCAGGGACTTAGGTTTTGGAAACATTCAAAGTGCAGAACGCTCATAAATGTGACTCGTTTAATGCAGCCCTGACAACTTTGTCGGTGAGACTAGATTAAGAGCCAAGAGTCTGTATGGCTGTAAATCTCCTCCTGACAGCTTTGCCCGCTTTCCTCGGCTGAGTGATTTGATGCCAAAGCTCAACAAACAACAAAGAAAAAAAAAAACCTGTAAGATTTTAGCTCTAAAGATGAGACAATAAAGCTAACAGAGCTGCCACTGAAAAATGCAACAGCTAGTGCTGAGAGGGAGCTGCAATGACTCTACAAGGCAGTGTGTGCTTTTCAAGAGACTCTTTTGAAAAGACACAAACACAGAGAGAAAGTGGAGGAAAGAGATGTTGCCTTATACAGACATTGCAGCTTTTTTCTGAGGTCAAAGGCAGATCAGTGCACACAAACACGCAGCAGGCAACACAAAGGTCTCCTCGTGGTCGTTGCTGTCGACTGGCCTCGGCTTGTTCTTGCCTGTATGAAAATTTAATTCAACGCCGGCAACGAAAGTTAACCTACTGTCTTCTTTCTCTGTTACACCACGGGGGCATCATGATCATATATAACCAGGGCGGTTCAGTGGGTAAGTCGCTGTTTGGATCGATTCGGCAGTCAACAGGGGAGATGCGTTCAATAATTTATGCAGATGCAACGGGACCATGTCTTCTCTGTCTCCCTATTCTCTTGTCCTCCGTCGCTGCCACTCTGCTCGATTCGTCCTTTTGTTTTATCGCAAGAAAGACTTTGAGGAGGAGAAGAAAAGAGTAGGAGGACGGTGTGTGCAGCCTCGTGGGTGTCTGCGCGTGTGTAGGAAGCCCCTCGTGGGAGTTTTACTCAACACTCACACGACGCAGCCCTCCACTCTTAAACAGAAACATTATAGGAGATTAAATAAAAAAAAGGCACACTTGACACACTTTCTTCCTCTCATGCACACGCCCGCGCTTCCTAACTGACACTTTCTTGATGTGCCTGGCTCCACTATAAAACCTTGAACCGAGCAAGGCTGACAAAACACCCGGGCCCCCCTGGGGAGGAGCAGGAGAGAGGCAAGAGTGAAGGGGAGGAGAAGAATTTTCGGTCATTTTAATTGCAAAGCTTGTTAGCCTTTTTCTCTGTCGTTAGCGCCTTATTAGCATGTCATTATGAAGCCAGACGGTGTTTGACAGACAGCCTGGAGGCGAGCAATTACTTTGTGGGTATATGTGCGTGTGCATCTTATGCAGGCAGCCGTTTTTTTTGTGTTTACTACATATTAAGATGAAGGTGTGAGTATCTACTGAGACATCTTGGTGGGTTGGTTTTACTATAACGGTTTCTTTCAGTGGCTTTAACTTCAACATCCTGTCATTCACATTCATACAGCTACAGAACATAGAATTATAAGGTTTTGGTGCCCAAGGAACTGATTTTATATGTGGAGAGGGCTTCTAGTTTTTCTTCCTCAATCAGATATTCCATGTAAGTGTAGGACTTGTGACCTTGTATGTTTGAAATTTGCCAAGGATAATGGAGAACGTTAACCTAGAATAACCACACAAATTTCATCAACTATTTGGTGACACATGTCTGCCCTCTGCATAGAAACACAGAGGGTGTGAGGAGAGCTAATTTGGGTTTATGCACCCAGCGGGGGCACGATGATGGGTTGTCAACCGTGTGTCCTACAGTCAAAAAAGCCCATATGTGCCGATTACCTTTATTTTTGGCAATCAGGAGCCTTTGAGGAGTGACTGTTGATAATTAATACCTGCTTTCCCATTTTAAGATGACGAAATGCTTCAAAATCCAATCATTGCAGCTGTCCTTGGTTTGCAGGCCCTGTCAGGAATGAGTTAGCTAATGTCATGTTCTCCTCACTGAAATTAATGGGAATGAGTGCAGTTTCTGTGCAGCCACATATACATTTGAGGTAAGGATGGATAGTTTTTTTGCTAGGAATAGTGGCAAATAATTGCTGTTATGCTACCTTTACTTAGAAATTGCAAAAATGCAAAAACTATAATTGGCAGGGCTGGAAATTTAGGCATACTATACTGGAACTAATGGTTAATTTGCTTGATTACCAACATTTCATAAATAAACCAATCATTGCACTGTAGAAGGATACGTCTGTTCCACTGAGTACTTCAGCACCATGGACAGAGACCCAAGCTGACTAAACCCAGCTGTTAAAACCAAATCTTAGACCCCAAAGCAAACCGAGTCCTGAGGCTATATTTTTACTTTAGTTTATATATACTGACTATTAGCCCATCACGTCACGGTCAGCTTGTTGTGAGCTGATGAACCTGTCGTGATAAATAACAGACAGCAGTGTAGTGTAGAGCCCTATGCCAGACTCTTAATCCCACTCTTGCCCACATATGCTGGATTTCTGACAATTACCGCAGACACCAACAAACATTTTGACTATTCGTGGCTGCAAAATATAGATTTTGTGGCTTCCCCTGTCCCACAGGTGAAGCTGAAGTTGTTATTTTACTGTCCAAATAGCAGAATTGCTTTGCTTTGCTTTTGTTTTTTTAAAATCCAGATTTAATCTTCTTTTCAACTTCCTTTGTTGACTCCGTCTCAATTCTTGTGGTAGAAACTAGCTTCCCGGGACCAGCTGTTTATTTTCTGACTGCGTGGGATCCCTATCCACTTTACCGTAGTGAAGTTAAAACCCAGCACTTTGTTGGGAAGTGTTGGGTCATTAGAGAGCAGGACTCTATTCAAGGGTAAATAAAAGTTCACTTTTAGGCCACTGTTGGTTGTTACGTGATAAAACTGTGTCAGCACGATGGATAACTCCAGGCAAAGTCAAAAATAAGGTCCTCAGGGTCGAGTCAGGTACGGAGATAAACCTGTCGTATGCATGAATACTTGAATGCACATTTTGGTGTCATTTGATTGTGACTATGATGCTCTGTGGGTGTATGGTTGATCCTACCTTCTTTTATAATTATCATCACCTGAGCTTGATCAAGCCATATGCGCACACCGCAGGATGTCCCAGTGACCTCTGATAGACCTCCACGCTTGCAATCGTGAGAGGCCCAGGCCAGTCACACGAGTGGAAGGCACTTCACTACTCGCAAATACCTCAAGTGTGGGTATTAGGATGGACCCATTTACTATTTATTAAAAATAGGATATTGCACGACATTAAAAGTTATCCAAGTACAGTCATGTCAAAGGCTTTTCTAGCAGATTCTAGGGCTGTACCATAAAATATAACTCGCTAGGATTCCTCAGATCAATTAAGACTCACTGAATAAGATGTTCAGTTCTCAAAGGGAGTGGGAACAATTTATAGAAAATAACTATCTCAAGTGCTGTAAACCATAATTAAGCTGAGTGCATGAAGAGGAGTGAAGTGTCTCTGTGCTGAGTGAGTGAATTGGCTTCTCGATGGCCACAATGCCGTCGCTTTGGCACCATATGGGCAAAAACAAGCTAATACAGAGAGGGAGAGAGAGAGAGAGAGAGAGAGAGAGAAAGAGAGACAGCATAAATTAAAGTACTGTACAGAGGAGGATAAATATAACTTCATTCATATTTGAATCTTAATTGAAAAGTTTGCTTACAAAAAAACCCCAAAAGTTCTCTGTTACCTAGCAACAAGAAAGTGTAGTGCAGTGTGGCCAACATTGCAAGGTGCCACAAACAACCAAGGACTGATGCTTTGATAGTCTGAGGAATACAGTAATCACTGCTGTTAATACATCCATACATCCATAGACCCTTAGATTTACTGTATCACCACATGTCACAAGCACTCTGCTGAAGCCCTGACGTTTTCCCTGTCACTTTCAAAGATATATTGTGGAAAATGAACATTGTTAGTCTCAATATATTGAGGCGAGAGGAGAGAGAGGACAATGAAATAGAAAAAGCAATATAGTGGTCTGTCCAAAGTCTCCCTATTGACCGTTCCCCTCATTTTGCAGCTGCTTTCAGTTTAAAGTGGCCCATCAGAAAGAGACGTTTGGGGGTGTGTGGAAAAATAGATCCATGATGTGACGGGACTATTCATTTCTTCATGGAATGACTGCGAAACAGCAACCACGACATGAATATATGTACATGTACACACACACACTCACATGTATGTACTCAATGCTGTAAAATACACATGTAGCCACAAAGCTGCATAGAAAATACTTTCCATGTTTCAGTATCATATAACAATTCTCATTTAATTTACCTTCAATCACCTTTCTAGAGAGTTACTGCAATTCAGTCCCTCCCAGCACGACACCAATTCATTACATTAATACACTCAACACACAAAAAACAACCTTGAATGGACCTTGAATGGAGCTTGTTCATATACCTGAATATGACATGGAATCAGGAGCGGATTAACTTCACTTTTTCTCTCTACAATAAAAAAAAAATATATGAATTTTGTTTTAGTATTTTTAGACTCAGACTGTTACTCATTGGCCATAAAAAGAAATACATAAAGGACTCAGTCTGGGTTAGACAGGCAAGTGGTACCAACCCTTATGACCCCTCCCTTGCCACCCCCTGCCCCCTTTCAGTTGATCCGTAATGTCAGAGATCAAATGGGGAATATTCAAATTAAATCAGGAGAGAAAGACAGGAATTTGAATCAGAAAATAAAAATGAAATGAATAAAGGACGGTTTTAAGTTAACACACTTATTATTAAAAAAAACAGATACCAGTGCCACGCAAAATCCTGCTAGCTGCAATGACAACATTGACAGTGAGCCGGTGCCAAATGAAGAGGAGGAGGAAAGAGTCTGGACAAATGAGCATCAGGCTGATTCCAGTGGAGAGCAGGGGCATGAAGACGAGGCCGCTGCCGAGGACGAGCGATACGTCAACCTCCCGGCTGTTGATCCTCTGTACTGCCAATTTGATATCTATTGCTCAGCCTATATGGTATAAATAGCCTGACATTGCTTTATCGTGCAACTCACTAATTTTATAGTTTTACTGAAAAGAAATACAGTGATTAATTAAATTAGAGAAAATGCTCTGAGATAGGTGCTTAGTTTATATGTTGTTGTAGATTTCTAGAGGGGTGTCAGGACATCCAGGACAAAATTGTGAATAAGTAATAAATGATAAATAAAAATATAAAGATTTTGAGATATGTGTATGAGGGGGTGGGTGGGCGACTGACTCACTTCTAAAATCCAAGCTATGGCTTTTCATAAATAAGTATAAAATAAGTAAAAGCACAGTTAATAAATTATAAATTATTAGGTTACATAAAGTGTTATTCAAGTTCAGCTACCCTCCACCCACCGCATTCCCCACATGT
Organism: Dicentrarchus labrax; assembly: GCF_905237075.1. NCBI lineage: Eukaryota > Metazoa > Chordata > Actinopteri > Moronidae > Dicentrarchus > Dicentrarchus labrax. Next base: position 3,212,212 of record NW_026136705.1, on the reverse strand, counting down.
GTACAAAGATATCAAAATCATAGTTCAGGAGTAAATTCTGATTCTGATTCTAAATAAGTACGTTGAAGAGAAGACATTCAAAAAGCACACTCATACAAAGGTGTGTTTGTCCCTTGGGGCAGTTCACTGACTCACACACTTTTTTTTTATCTGATAGATTCACACTTCATTATGGCTGATCCCTCCAGCCAAACACACACATTTTGCCCCTTCAGCAACAGTGAAGAAGTAATTAAACTTAGTAGCTCAGCTGCACCGACGAAAAACAAATTGATTCTGGCTTTAGGATCAAAGATACAGTGACTGCGCCCAAAGAGAGAGTGTGTGTGTGTGTGTGTGTGTGTGTGTGTGTGTGTGTGTGTGTGTGTGTGTGTGTGTGTGTGTGTGTATTGTGTATACAAGTAGTAAGTCCGGAACAGAAGAGGACATAAACACATGCAAAGAAATGTTAAGAGAGGTTATCTGACCTTCACGCTCTGGTGGTAGACCGGAGAGAGAAAGAACGAGAGAGAGAGAGAGAGAGAGGAAGACATGAAGCAAGAAGTGGAAAGGAAAGCTCCTCCAGACCTGAAGGCTAGAGAGACTAATTAACTTGAGAGACATGACCTTTCTCTTCTCCTCCCTTTGAGAGAGAACGTGTGTGTGTGTGTGTGTGTGTGTGTGTGTGTGTGTGTGTGTGTGTGTGTGTGTCTGTGTGTGTCTGTGTGTGTGTGTGTGTATTTTGAATCAATACAAGGACATAGTCATCACAGCCAGATGGACCCAGTACATCATGTCTCATCATCACGTGAGAGCTAGAGAGCGAGAGGTAGCGAGGAAGGGAAGGAGAACTCCCAGAATCCCATTTAAAACCCTGATTGGCTTAAACGTCTGTGAATCCCTGAATATGTGTGTGTGTGTGTGTGTGTTAAGACATTTCTGGTTGGTTTGACTACTTCAGAGGGCAGTTTGAGGATATGGTGAAAAATACGTGTTTGGGTTAAGGTTATGTTTTGGTCAGGTTTGCGGTAAGATACATGGATAGATAGGTAAACTGATTTATTCGTAACAATAAAAGGGTACAAACAAGACCTAAAAACCCCACTGCTGATAGCATAAAATATACAATACAGGTAAATGCTTTTAAACAAGATAGATAACAGGTATTTAAGTCAATACAGCTTAAAATACAGGATTTAAGCAGGAACTGAATAATTCTTTACACTACATTACATTTTGTAGGCAAGACCAAACTTTATTAACCCTTCACAACTACATGGATGTAGATTTTAAGGTTAGGGCAACATACTGTATAAGATATTCTAATGATAGTGATAGAAGCTCAAAAACCTGGTTTGGGTTAAAATGACTTCTTTGTCATAGTTATGGGATCTCTGTCGTCATGGTTACAGTAAGAAACTGTTGCTTAAGGTTAGCTGGGGAGAAAAAAACCACATTCATTGACACAAGAAATAAACTGAAAGCCAGTCGGGAAAGGGAAAAGAAAAACCAAAGAGTTTGACTTTGTCATAATTCCTACAGCAGCGAGAGGGTTATGATACTTGACTGGAAATAAATGTCATATTTCTGCACTTGTTCATGAATGATGCTCTAATTTTTTCTTGGGAGGACAGACTTAAAGTAAATGCATGTAGAGCTTTCACATCAAAGTCTCCCCTCCCTTCAAAAATATGTTTTCCTTTGTTGTTCCTACAGTGTGATGTTTGATCTTCACTGTGCAGGATGATGTATGTGCAGAGTTTGACACTACAAGGATGTTTTCACATTCATCTGCTGAAAGTAGAAAGTTCCTCTGTGCTCACTGAAAATCTGATTTTTAACGGGCGGGGCCTACGAGCACTATTTCTGACATCACAAATAGTTAGGAAGTCAATCCTGGTCCAGTACGCAACTTCTACAAGAGTAATGTAGAAACTTGAAGCCTCCAGTGCACAGACATTGCGAATGGATGAGACAAACAGAAAGAGAGAGAGAAGACAAAGAGAGTGTGTGTGTGTGTGTGTGTGTGTGGGGGGGGCAATCCCTTTAAATAGACACCATCGGATGCAGTGAGGGACCGAGAGGAGACAGAGGTGAAAAAGACGGAGGAAGAGAGGGGAAATCAAGCATCCGCTGGAGGGGGATAATTAGGAAATGTGCGAGAGGGCGAACATGTGAGTGTATTGTACATACTGTATGTCTGCTTGTGTGTGTTTCTGTGTCTCTGCCCTCATGTGGGAGTTTTCCTGCTCAGGGACAGATGGTGCCACACAACATTGAATGCTAATGTTCCTTGTCTGACTCCGGCTCTAAACATGCCCACAGGATCTCCGAGCTCTCAGGAGCAGGGTTTTCTTTATGACATTGGACTGTGTGTACTCATCTGAGAGCAGGAGAGTGTGTTGAAACACATCATTTATATTGCATACTTAAACTGAACCTCATTTTCCCTCAAAAGGAGATGCTGTGTGTGTATAATTATGTTTCACTCACCCTTGCTGAGTGCTGATTTGATCTTCATGTGAAACAAGCCCCCTCAGATGAGCTGCCTTCGTGTTCTGTTGCATTCACTTACACATTGGACGGACTTTCTTCAGACTTGAAGTGCTCAACATCTGACGTGTGCTTTTTGGTCTGAAACAGAAAGTAAAAGATCTTGAATTTGACATATTCAGAGATATTGGGCATGCTAGTAACTTAATATTTGTGTCCACTATTGTTAAATCACTGAAATCAATTAAACAAGGCAGTAGAATCACTACCGCTTTTGTCCACAGGGGCCGCTGTTGAGATTCAACAGCGTAACATGTGTGATTGACCCCAGTGCAAATATTTTTCTTGTGCCGCAAACAGCGTGTAAATGTGTGTATACACAGGCATCACATAACGACTCCACGCCATCGCAAACCTGCAGCCTTTGAGCACCACGGACAGCAGACGAAGTGCTAAATCTATCAATGCAAATCTAACAGCCTTCCCTGGACTCCAACCACTATGGTCTGCTGTCTTCAAACAACCCGAAAATAGCTCTAGTCAGCCAAACAAATCAATGCAAAGTAGCTTACACAGTAAGTCAATAACCACAGAACAAATAGTGATCAAGAAAAGAAAAGCAACTTATTATAGGCCTGCAAAGTATGAATGAATGGATGACTACATCTGAACAAACAATTAGGCTACTTGCATAAACAAGAGACACCTGTACATCCTACGGGTCTTTCGCTCAGCAAAGTCATTAATAACACTGCTCGAGTTCAAAATTCCTCGCTCTGCAGTATAGCCAATCCACTATAGTGGAGTCTTCCTTGTCCCATGCTGCTCGTACTATGAATCACTGCTGAGCGCGGTATGTGAAGGCGTGAAAGGGCCCACCCATGGACACCAGGAAATTGTTGCCATCCATCATGGGCCCATTGCACCAGCTGCACCCTCGGTACTTCCACCACTGCTGAGATTACCAACATTCATGTCTTCACATCTACAGCCAGTCAGTCTACTACTGATCAATGCTTCATAATGGGTGGGCTGATAACTTACAGCAGCAAGTGTAAAAGTGGAACAGCTTCTGTGTACTGCTATGTGAATATGAGAGAAGGTTTTGAAGTTAAAATATTGACTTTGGCCATTGGGCAAGGTTCTGGTTGATAAATCTAGTTGACTAATCATAGTTGATGAATCAGGCTGGGCCGGGCTCTCACTGAAATGTCAGGTCTGGGCTGTACTCCTGTTTCAGTAGTGTAGATTGCCCCTCTCCTTTACATTTACAGCTCATTTTCCTCCTTTCAGAAGAAACCATTTGCAGCCATCCATTCTTGTTCTGTACAATAAACAGCCTCCCACAGACCGAAGTAATCCATCACAGTAAACATGAATCTTTCAATTTAGTTTTGTCGAAGTGCTGGATTTATTGCAACTTCATTATCCCGGAGTTGAATATTTTCAGTGTTCTTGTTATTTCACACTCCACTTACTGTCAGTCACCTGACACTCACAGGAAGAACTGGTGTGTCTTAAAGTATCTGAGGAGGAAACAATCCATCATGAAAATGCCTCTTCACAACTTTATTGTCTCTTTTTACAAGGTATCTTTGTTAGTCTGGTCAGCTGGTCATTTCAAGCAAGGATGGGCAGTGTAAAGTTTACGTCTTTTTAAAAAGGACACAAATCTAAATGCACACATCAAATTCCTTTTAAAGTGATTAGATGGAGATGTAAACTTAATGTACAGTGAATTGGCTGTTAATATATGTAATCTTATATAATAGAGTGTCAATTTTAAAAATGGCTAAAAGTGGCTGCTCCTTATGATGAGGATCTGTTTAACGCTACTTCAGCTGCACATAAAGAGAACACTTACCGAATCATATTTACAAATGGCTTATGGCCTACAAACTTGCCAGCAATCTATAATAAGACTCTGCAGCAATAGTTAGACAGTTTCTGTGTTGGAGACAAAGCTTTAAAAGGCCCAAAGCTTTTGAGTATATAACTGAATAGCCATGCTAGCAGCTCTGTGGGGCTGATGGGGACTGAGGCTGATGGGGATGTTATACATTTTGCAAAAATTACTTGTTGAATTTTGATGGTGGCAGAAGATGTAAAGGCATGGGATCACAAAAGTTATTACAATTGATCCTGATGGAAGCATGAACGTTCATATTAAATTTTATGGCAATACATCCAGTAGTTGCACCTGAAACAACAAATGTGACAATGAAAGTCCTGTGGCTTTGTCTTCATAAATGTACAGAATTTAATGGAAATTCATCCAATAGTCAGTAGAGGTATTTCAGACAACCAGCCGACAGGCCCACAGACCAAAATTGCCATCCCTGGATCCACCTTCAACTGCTTCATAAAACATTTAAGTCTTAAAACTTTAAAATACCCCAACAATCTCTGTCGCACACACTCACAAACAGACTTCACTCTGTTCTTTGCCTGAACAAATAATTTAATAAGCAGAGAAAAAGATATACTTGTCATTATTTAAAGAAAACAAAAGCAACAAAAACTCAAAGCTTTGTTGGTCTTTGGTCCTGTTTGGGAGTTTGTGCATTCATGTGTGTCCCATAGAGCTGGAAAACTCTATATTTGTATTGACTTCTACACAAACCACATATATTGATTCCCTCTCTTGCCTCTCCTCTGTCTGTCTCTTTTTTTCATTTAATTGTTAAAGGCAACACTGAAACTGAGTAGGTCCAGCTGAGGTCCCCCAGGGCGGCCACCTTGGACCCACACTTTTATAGCGTTAAGCCAACCATCACAAGCCAATATTTGGAGAACAACGGTCCGACCCACAGCAGCAGAAAGGATGGGAATGAAATATATTGCAGTGACACTGCCACATTCACTGGAGAAGTCCTTGGTATAGATTTCCAAGTTAACTTTTTAACCTTTATCTCTCTGGGGAAATATAAACCCTGCTTAACATTTACTCAGTAACACGCCTGGGTACTGAAAAGTTTACTCCAAATATACGTGGGTAAAAAGATTTGTTAATTAGTTGGCTAATTCGCTAATTAGATCCCCTGTTACCACCAGAGTTAGCAAGGCTGTGCTTTTTGGGAACAGAGCGTGCCGTGAACCAATCAAAAAGCTTGGTTGAAACAATAACAAACAATAAATGCTGTGTGCTGTCCACTGGGCAACACAAGCTTTCCCTCAATCTTTAAAAAGCTTCACCGCCCTCAGAGTTGTTACATAACACCTCAAAAAGCAACACTCTCTGATGTAACAGCTCCAAGGGTAGAAGGCTCTCAATCTGTAAATTACTAACTTGATTTAATTTTGTGTCTGAAAATGATTGAGATGTAATTAGTATGAAGTCAAAACTAAACACTTGGCCTGCAGCCTCAGTGTCTTTTGGGAGAAAAATAATAGGTTAATTTGTAAGATATTACATCATTTAATTATAGACACTGGAGTTCAGGTTGAGGTCGCATTAGATGCATAATAGATAACCTGCTGCATATGACTTTCTTGAAATTAGAGTACGCTGGTGTCTTTGCATGTTTTATTGAACATTTTGTATGACAGTTTTGAGAAGTATCTTCCCAGCTTCTGTTAGTTTCCTTTTATTTCAAATACGCCACAAAAATGAACTTGCAGAGACTTGTGGAAAGGCAGTCCATCACAATGAACATTTAAATTGCATTTGCTTTTTCCTCAAGGTTACCTTATCACTGCATGGTAAGATGAAAGCGGTTACTGAATTAAAAAGTCTGCCCGTCTGGTGCATTCATGTTTTGTAATCAATTTTTTTGATTTTGTGTCTATACATTCTTGTGATTAAAGACAGACTGACGTGTAAGATTTCAAGTGAGTCTTGTAAAAATGACAAAACAGAAATCTTGTCACTTTAGTGGCTTTTAGCAAACTTATAAGGTTCAACATGTACTCTTGTCTTGCGTTTTTTTTATTAATTTTAAATCAGGAGTTAAGTAACCTACGCACTACATCTGTCTGTGATCAAGTTTCTCTGCAAAGTAAATGGGTTAAAGAGAAAGTTCCCTTTTCAGTAAATATGTCTAAGTGCATTAACTAGTCAAATTCATTATTTAAACCAAGGGGACTCGATGTGCATTACATTTTATATGCTTTTTAAATAACCACAATCCAATCACTATATTTATAGATGTTATATACATACATATATACTTCTACGCTTACATGTCTCACAATTCCACATTCAGTCTATGAGTATACTCTTTGTTTCAACATATAATGTTATATAAGCCTATATTCCTACATTATACCAACACTGATATTGTAACTTTATGACTAGGTATGATCAGTTAATCAGAAAAAAGCTTGTCCATGTCTAGTCCAGCAGCCATATAGCCTACCAGATGTTACCTCTAAGCTAGCATTTGTGTGTTTGTGCATAGCTCAACCTCTGACTGAACCCAAGACAAACTCAAGTTGTTTGTTATTTTCCTCAAATCTCTCCTTTTTCTTCTCGTCTCTGTACATTTATGAAGACGATCAATAAACCAAAGCTGGTATTTGTCTTATAGCTACTGGAAATCCAAATCCACAATAACCTTCTAACAGTGCAATTTAGGGTCTCATGTACATAATAGTAAGCATCTAAAAAGTATTATGAATTAGTTTTAAAATTGAAATATTATCATTTAAGTTTTTGTAAACTTTCCTGAAATTGGCACAGTTATGACATTTATTATGAAAATTACGCAATTAATTCCACAAAGCAATAAAAAATCCTTAAAGAACCCAAATCTCTCTGATTCTGTTCAACTGCTTCTATGAATCTGAGCCAACTCCAGTGTTTCCAACTTCCAACGTGACTAGATTTAACAACTTTTCAGACCCTCTCAGCGACTTACTTCTTAAATGTGTTTGTTTCCTTTGACCAATTTATCTCACGTCTAAAATTTGCAGCCACAGTGCATCTGTTAGGCTATACTGCGGTGCTTGGAGCTAAATGCTAACATGCTCACAATAACAATCCTGGTGCTTGGTTACCATGTTCACCATATTTATTTACAGCATTAGCATGCTAACATTTGCAAATTAGCCCAGAGTACAACTGAGCTGATGGGAATGTCTTTAATTTGGAGGTATTTAATCATAGACCAAAGTCGATCTATTGGACAAATTAAAGTTTTGATGGCTGATGATGGCAAAAGATGAAATGTCAGGTGATCACTAAAGTGATTAGGATTCATCCTGATGGGAACATGAATGTCTGCACCAAATGTCATGGCAATCTATCCAATTGCTGTTGAGACATTTCACTCAAAATCACAAATGTCAACCTCATGATGGCGCTAGAGGAAAAGTCAGGAGATCATCAAAGTCATCAGGATTCATTTTCTGGGAATCATGAACGTATGTACAAAATTTCATCACAATCCATCAAATAATTATTGAGATATTTCAGTCTGGACCAAAACAGACTGACGAAAAGCGTAACTCATCTCTAGTCATAAAACCTCTCTTCTTCCCTTTATCTACAAAAATAACTCCAGTAGTGTTAAAGATGTTACACAACAGATTGTGAGAGATATTAAACCATCCAGGCATCACAGGGAGATGTTTGTGCATAATTAACACCTCTCTGACAGCAGTAGCAATTAAGTCAACAATGCATGTTGTGCGGTATAGAGCCACTTGTAAGTGTTACAGCCATTCACAATTGGTGTTGATCAGTTAGAGTGCATTTGTCAAAGCATCACACACACACGGCACATAGGGAATAGTTAAAGTGTTGGATACTGTGGAAACAGAAGTCACAATCCGTTTCCTACTCTGACTCCAGTTGGCTGGGCACTGGCAACTCCTGCCAAGTTGATTTCAATAAGAGAAACATTACCCAGACGTAGCTTAATTTCAGCAATTTGACTGACTGTAAGACTAGATTATAAAAAAGTATTAATTCTCTGTATGTGTTCATGTTTTAATCAGAGCCAGAACTTACAACAACGTTAGAAATCACAGAAAGAACAGATGGGTACTTGTTATCAGCCGATATGCAAAGTATCGGTATCGGGAGGGAAAGAATGTTATTGGAACATCTCTTGGAAGAGGAACATATGAAACCTACTACAAGTAGAGCCTGGGGAAAATAAATGCAGTTTGGGAGATTTTGTAAAAGATATGCTGCAACATCAGATGGAAAAGAAGATAAATTGTAGCCAAGAGCAGACAGACTAGAGGAGATGGAGAGAGGCTGGAAAACAGATGGGACCCCCCCACACACACAAAAAAATGCATGCCTTACTACCCACATATAGGAAACAGGAATACTTTTTAATCATACACTTGGACTGAAAGTATAGATTTTTTTGTTTGTTTTTAGAAAGGGTACACTGTAAAAATAAAAAACAAATTGTCTCCATACACAGTAAAGCCAACACACACACATGCACACACAGCACTCATGCAAACACTTTGTTCCGCTCAAGTAGCTTTATGCTGATTGTATACCCTCACTTCGGGGATCTCTTCTCTCTAAAGATGTAGTTTAAGTCATCAATGCACAATCAATACTATTACCACACAATAGGGCTACGCGCACACACACACACACACACACACACACACACACGCACACACACTGGGATGGGAAGAGGGAATATTTTTTGCTTTATTGGAAATCAATATTGATCTTGGTTAACATAAAAGACCAGCGTTTCATGTTGAGAAGCTCAAATACAGCATTAAAAAAAAAAAATAAAACACCCAAGAGTTGTTTACACAGCAAAAATAAATCACATTTATTACAATAAATCAATACTGGACATCTTTATCTTACATGTTTTAATGTTCATCAAAATGCTTAGTCATGATTTGATCTACACAACCAAACAAGATCAGATGTCGTAGCGAAGTCACTCCAGTTCAATCAGCAGACAAATCAATTTCACTGAGCACCACAAGCCGTCTTAGCATCCACTGAAATGCTAAGTCATGATTTAAAGAGCTTAAAAGGAAAAAGGCGAGTAAGCAAAATGACCACGAATTTACAGCCACATAAATATGAAGCACTTAAGGTAATCTTTAGAAAGGGCTTCATTAGTGACTGAGCTCGGCCACGAAGCTAACGACCTGCCACTACCTGTGCCAATGAGTGCAATTGCAGTCATAGGATTTTAAAGGATTGGCCAACTGGTTATTTCTGAGCCAATCTAAAAAAAAAAATCAATATCTGTCCGGTCTGAATAAGGTACAGTTGTGTGAGTCAAGAGTAAATTTTAATCTGACAGCTTGGTTGTATGAAGAGTGACAACTGGTGCAAACATCCACAGACTATTCAACTTTTAACAAATGGCTTATAACAATAATACATATAATGTTCAGACTTTTTTATTGTTATTATAATATATACTTAATGGAGAAAGATAATAAGATAATAAGCTCCATATTTACGTAACATTAAATATACTTTACAGGTAAAGGATTTGTAGGATTTAGTGGCATCTAGTGGTGTAGTTGCAGATTACAGCCCCCCCAGCGCACCCTGCTGTTCAAAGGATGTGGGAGAAACTACAGTGTCCATGAAACTCCTGTGTTTGATTTGTCCATTCTGGGCTACTGTAGAAACATGGCGGCTCAACATGGCGGCCTCTGTAACAGAGTGTCGATAAAAATGTCTCATTCGTTCACGATAACACAACAATTCTTATTTTCTGGTGATTATACAAAAATGAAAACATACCTTTAAATATTAAATTCCATTTTTGTAAATAGATCAATTGTGTATGTTGGAGATCTTTCTTGGTATAGCAAAAATAAAAAATAACTTCTATTTGTGATATTCAATGCACACACTGCTCATTTATGTGATATTTTGAACCGAGTCAGCTCACCTTGAGATTATCATTTTTATAAGCGAGCTAAAGCTATTGTTCCCTCGGGACTCCTGTCTCCCGTGCATCAGTTACACTTCCAGGAAAAAGAGATCAATGATTCCACTGTGCATGTGGGGTCAATAAAGACACAAGTTAATCTTTTTATTATATTGGATAAAATATAATGGCTTTGCTTCAGCAAATTGTATGGAGGCTACACCTTTTACAATATTAAATGAAATGTACAACAAAAATCTACTTCTTGAGTACCTGTAGGCTTAAAAGGTGGCTCTGAAAGGTTTGTAGCATTTGCACCTGGTGTTAACATGCAATCTGCATCTGGATCTCCTTTCTGCATATGGAAACCATATCACATCTGGAGGTGAAAGTGAAATGTCGCCTAACTTCCCCTTTTCGTGTTAGCTTCAGCTCAAAAAGCCTAATTATGAATACCACTACTTTTCTTGCCAAGACACACTCTGCATAGTATTTAGTGTCTAGTATTGGCCAGGCGCCCATGCTTATCAGATGACATACAGAACGCTTTCTGACAGAGACTTTAAGAAGGTCAGGTGACATAATATAAAGAGCGACAAAGCCCATGTTTGGGGAGGAGGTTGTAGTGAATAAATGAGTTGAGCACCAGGAGACTGGGATCGACTTATTATTGTCAAAAAGGTTTAAGCAATCAAACTACTTGGTTAGATTTGGGAAAAGATCAATGTTAACTACGTGTTGGAAAGCCTTTCTGGCAGAAAGACCAGGCTATCTTTTCCCACTTGCGTGAGCGTGGGCAGCTGACCAAATTTAGTGCTTGAATGCTATGCAGGGCGTGTCTTGCCAAGAAAAGTAGCAGGGTTAATTATTTATTATATTAATTATAACGTGAAAATGAAGCCTTTTTAAATCTTTGAGCACTCATTTGTTGTACATCATTTACAAACGTTTCAGCTAATGCCTTCTCACACATTGTTTACACAAATGAGAACTCAAAGATATGCACTGTTCATTATGAGTGAGAACTAGTTTCGATTTAAACTCGTGACACCGACCTCACCCAAAAACACACAATCTTTGTTTGAGTTTTAGATTGGCATGCAGCACGAGCGTGACAGACATTTCATGTCAGCCCATTAGTCCTCTCTCTGGCTGTCGCCACTCTCCTCTTTGTTATAGTCTCTCCATTCTCCATCTCTGTGTACCTTTTCCCTCCAACCCCTTCCTCACCGTCTCTATCGCTCCCTGCCTTCCTCCAAGTCCATTATTTCTCCATTAAAATCCAGGATGACCCATGTAATTGCCTCCAATGACTGGGTCCTAATGAAAAAAAACACATCGCATTAGTGGCAAGCCACTGCGTGTGCAAACCTGTGTGTGTCTGTTTCTGTTTGTCAAGTTGCTGGGCCTTAACCAAAGCAGATAATATTCTCTGTCAGACCTGCCTGTTACACCCTTTTAACCAGCATTTGTGTTTGTGTTTGAGTGAGAGTGTCTGCCAACCTGCAAGAGCCTTGACCAATGCAGATAATATTCTCTCAGACCATCGTTCCACCCTTTTAACCCAGCTGTGTGTGCGATTGTGTCTGTGTGAGTCAAATTGCATTCACAGACATGCATAAATATGAAGTCCAAAGCGCCTTGTGTGAGTCAGTTGATGACAGAAGAGAGGGCAGTCGAGCATACTACATGTGGGTGTATGCGTGCATCTGTGTGTGTGAGAGAGAGAAAATGAAACATAGAAGAGAGCAGCATGCAGAGAGAAAGGTTGTAAATCCAAGAGAAAGAGGGAAAAGGGAGGGTGGGAGAGATTTTCATTAAACAGGCTACAGTCCTACACTGTATAGATGCATCAATCCATGTATTGACTCAGTGAGTCAAAAACACACAATCATTCACAACAAAAGAAAAGTTTTCTTTCTCTTTGATTTGAAGGTAGGAGAAGCATCAGGGGATGGCTTAGAAATCCAGAAAATACAGTTTATCCTGAGCAGGATCCAAACAAAAAGAAAGACTTTTCACCCTTGCATCAGTGCCTCTGTAAGAACACTGAGCTGAATATGCAGTTTTATGAATGTTTCATTCAAATGAGCTGCACTAGATTCAGAAAATGTGTCTCCTACATGAGTATTGGGTGTGTGCGGACGACACATAATAACATAAAAATGATGTATTGTGATCATTTTGTGTGCGTTCAAGGTGAGCAGCTATCAGTTTTATATAATGAAAGCAGGAAGAAATGCAAACACAGCAAAGACCTACATGCAGCAAACACTGCTTAGCGTGAAACACTCACTTTTCTGGAATTGCTTTTGTATGCTGGCTCCGATTAAAAGGAGACAGTCTTGCCTAGAAGCCATGCAGAGCTGGCAGGTAGCATGCTAGTCATTTGGTTAGATTTTCTAAATAGCGAGAAGGGCTACATCAGGGGTTCTCAACCCACTTTAGAATTGGGCCAATTCCTGCCAGGGTGGCCGCTGTTTGAAGATCTCTTTGGGGGAGGTTGCAACGCCTGATTAATCGCCTTAATGATCAACAGTTTTCCTGTGTGATGATCAAACATTTTGGTCAGCTGTCTTGCAGTTGGAGCAGTTACCACATGGATGCAAAACAGAGACACCATATTGTCCGCAACTTCTCAGCCATCTTTTAAAAAGGTCCTGTGTGTAACATTTGACATTAAATCCTACACACTGGTTCTGTGGTAAGAAGAATTACGACAAAGCGCTGCCTTTCTCTTTTTTGTCAACCATGCCCAAATAAAACTGTGTTGGACAAAACTGATCAGGGTTTCAGTTTATTAATTCGGCGTGATTTAACCCAAAGAACGAGATTAATAGTTCCTATCTTAACGCTGAATCGAATGAACAAGAGCAAGATGTATTCAGACAGATAAACAACACAGTAAATGGACTGCATTTTATATAGCGCTACCAGCCACATGCCAATATTTATTCATTCATAAACACACATTCATGCACTTATGGCACAGGCTGCCATGCAAGGTGCCAACCTGCTCATCAGGATACAATGCTTCCCATCCAAAACATCCCATTCACATGCCATTTGGGGTTCAGTATCTTGCCCACTTCGAAATGCAGCCTGGAGGAGGCGGGCAGCGGACCACCGACCTTCAGATCAGTGTACGACCCACCTCCTGAGCCACAGCTACCTCGTAAACAGATAACGTGTCAAGATCGTGCCGAAAAGATCATCATCATCTACAGCAAACTAGCTTATTGCTAATGAGAGTCCTGTGTATTTTGTGTCTAAAGGTTCGGGCGGTTTATTGATTGATAAAGTTGAAATGAGTTTCCAAAGAAGGTCATGACAGAAAATGTTTGAAAACCCACAGTGCTTGATGTATCCTGTCAAGAGAGAAGTGTTGGTGGAGGAGGTAAAGTCTTCCTTGAGGCAAATCGCTGCGTATTAGCTGTAAATAAAGAGGGAGAAGGATTGGGATTGAGTGAGCTGCAGTCTGGTTAAACCTTAATGATACTTGTGGGAACATTGCACCACTGCAGCAACAAGTAGTGAGAGGATACAGTAATGCACAACAAGATAAAAAAAACAAAGCCTTTCTTATTCTTTCTCAAACTTATTTATCATCATCATGTTTTCTATGCTACATCTAGCAAAAATTAAACAGAGACAGGGCTAGAGAACAGAAGTGAATGGAAGAGACTAAGAGACAGATATCAAAGAAAGATCATGCAGGGAATAAAGATATAAGTCTGAAAAATGAAAGGAAACTTGCTTCCTTTCGCAAGTTATTTGCCCAGAACACTAGATCATTCAACACCCACTTTCCTATTCAGTTTTTTAATATCTCTTCCTCTTCTGCTACAGCATTAATTTATTCCTTTTTTTTTTCTCGGTCTCTTGCATTTCACCCTTTTTGACTTCACTTGCTCTCTTTTGTTCCCTCAGGGGTTGCACAGGGAAATTAATACTCTCCTCGCCCTTGCTTCTTCAACCATTCTGGCATCTAGTTATCTATCTTTCGCTTCATGAAGATCCAGCCTATCCATCATTACCTCCTGTCCAACGTTTTTCTTGCTCTTCAAGCTTTCGTCCTTTTTTCTATACTTTGGGTAGAGTTTGGGTACGAGGGTGGGCGAGAAGTCTGAAAAGAACATCTTTAAATCACTTCCCTCCATCATTTCCCCCCACCCATTTTTTTCTTCCTCTACCTTCTAGCATCACTGTCCTTCATCCATAAATCCCTTTATTATTTGCTTGTCACTTTCTCTTACACTTGACACCTCTAAATCTCTCCGCCTTCTCCTTCTCATTCTTTCATTTCTAATTTCTAGCACCTTTCTGTCATTAATCTCTCGCTGTACTTCAAACCCCGCTCTCTCTCTGTTTGGTCCATTCATTCCATTTCCTACCCACATTCCTATCCACCTAAGTCCATGAATCTCTCTCTCTCTCCTAAAAAATTGCCCTGTCATTTCTTCACCGCATTGCCTGCCCTTTTGTGTTTATCGCCGCATCTTCCCCGTGTCACCTTTTCCGCTACCCCAAGCGAGCGAGCAAACAGTTGTGCTTGAAGCCGTGGTTCATCTTGTGTGTCCAAGTGGAACAGGATTGGAGTCTAGTAATCGTAACAGTAAATAAAAACACGTAAGGCATTCAGTGCTTATTTCAAGGAATGCATGAAATGTGTATGCTGACTTTTGCTCCTCTCATCTTATCATCAATGCACAGACTCAGTAATAATCTTATATCACATAGTTTCATTTCAGTGAGTTCTACACAGACAATATTTCTTTTCGGATGCATTGTTAGCTGACATTAATCACAAGTCAGGTTTCACACAGCTATGCATCGAGTCTTTGTTCAAATAAATGGTGCTTTTGGACCGCCAAGAAACTTTATTTCCTCTTTGAACAAACATTATCTCTATCCTCACAGCGTCTTGGTCTGAAGGCCCACAGTGATCAAGTTGAAATGAGTTAAAACAGTGTTGACGGTTTTGTATGAGTAATGCTGTGGCCATCTGCCATGAGCTAAAACGTATTCTGGCACAGATTGCGAGAGGTTCACACTTTGCACTCTGGAGCTAATTCTGTTCCAGTTAATAAGGACATTTTGTGAGGATTAAAATTGATCGGAACTGTCTCTGTAGGCTTCTTTGACCAGACTGATGCATTTGACTCCTTGTGGTTCTTTACTGAGGCAGTCATACCTCAAATTCTATAATAAATTGAGATGTTCCAAAGAAGGCAGCATGTAGAAAAATGCTAAAATTCACTGATGTCTGAAACAACAAACAGAGAGTTGTCTAGGCCTATATGAAACCCATGAGGCTTGCTTTAGAAACTTAATTGAAACTGTATTTTGCATATAGATTGGATCGGCAGATCAGAAAATAATGCAGCAGTTTTATAATTACTAAACAGCCTGGGATCTGTGCAGTTTCCAATGAATGTCAATCATTAAAGCGAGGCATTATTATCACTAAAGGGTTAACTGATCAATTGTCAGTGAGTAAAGACAAGGCTGCACGCATGGTTTAAAACCACCAGAAAGGTTATATGTTTATAAGTTAAGGGATCCTCAAAGTAGTCACAATTCATTCAGAGGGGGAAGTGAACATCTGTACCAAATTTCATATTGAGATATTTCCTTCAAAACTACAAATGTGAACCTCATGGTGGCGCTAGAAGAAAAGTCAGATAATCACAAAAGTCATTGGATTCATTCTCTGTGGACAATTAATGTTGTTTTATGTTGTTTGTATTTCAGCTTTGACCAGAGAGGCGGACAGACTGACAGAATGACATTGCTATCACTCGAGCCAAAAATTTAAATGGCTAAAATTAAATGACATTCGAGTGAGTTCAAACGCTGGATCCATTAAAGGACGTGTTCCATAAAGGCGTGTCAGCGTATCCCAAGGTCAGGTTAAACATGTGTCTGTTCTGCAAATAAAACAGTTCAGCTGCACAGAGATGCAAACTAATGGTGCATTCAGGTGATTCTCATCAGCCTGTTAAGTCAAACATTTCTAATTTTATCTCAAGGATATTGCCCTCAAAGAACCAACAGAGTGCACACATCAGTGGTCAACTGGGATGAGTTTAATGATGCCAGAGTTTATTGGTATGTGCTAGATATCAATATAACTTTATATTACTCCTTTGATTAACAGCATGTCCACATTAATTATTTAACTTATTCTAACTTTATTTCAATATAATGGTTTGATCTATTTTAGTTGATATTCATTTAGCCGTGACAGATGACAACCTAAATTCCAATTACAACATGGTGCTGTGATATTTACTGACATTATGACTTGCTGCCAGGACGCTCTGTTAAACAACCAACTGGCACATGGTGATTTATGGGAAGCTGAAGGCTGGGAAGGATATGCCACGTTCATTCGGAGCAACCTATGAAACAGGACAAACCTTGAGACAAGATTCTGGATCTAAGGATATTACACAAATCTTGAATGATGTATTAAGTCTAGAAATATGGATTTGAACAGACCTACTTTGCTTTGTAATTTTACCTTCATAAACACTAAATGTCCTCAATCCATCCATGTCTTCACTATTAGAACTGTGCATGTGTGTTTACAGTATCTTATGCAATGTCTGTATCTGCATCTTTGCTACGTGGAAACTTTTAATCTGGTGACATGGGGCCTCAGCACCCAGCGAAGGCAATTACGTGCTGACACATAGAGAGTTAATGGTAATCAGAATCAAAGTGACGCCACAGAAGGGGACAAGATGCTTAGCGTGAAGCACTGACAGACGAAGATGAAAGGACACACGGAAGAAGACAAAGATTGAGTGACACCAAAAGGGAGAGGAAGAGGAGTGTGATTACTGTTTGCTAGATTACAGGAAGACCATACAGCTAAAATCAAATTACTGGAAGTATGATCAAAGGCAGAGGCAGTGTGTTTCACAACTCTTCCTGCAAAGTGTGTCTTCCCATGTGCCTGTGTGTTTCCATGAACACGTGTGTTTTCCATTAATCTCCTCCTCCGAGCGTCCCCATGGCTTCACTAATGTTTGAAGAAGCTATTTGAGACTCAGTGACTACAGATTACCGATAAGGAAAATTACACTGTCAGAATTTATCAGCACGAGAATCATCCCAGTGTGCGTCCTCATGTGTGTGTGTGTTTGTATGGTGGGAGACAGAGGGTTTTCTTGCTCGGGCATATGTCTGAATTCATGTGTGCGCTTCGTGTGTGTTTTTATCCCTCCTCCGGGAAGACCCCACGCACCGTCTGTCTCTGACTGATTCGGTATTCATTGCCACAGAGAGAAGGGAGAGAGAGACAGAGTGAGAGGTAGAGAGGAGAAGACGAGGAGGAGGAAGGAAGGAAGGAAGGAAGGAAGGAAGGAAGGAAGGAATAGAGAAATGATGGAATGCAAAGGGAGAAAAAGCCACAGACACAGCAAGATGACAGCAAGAGAGGAAGGAGAGGAGATAACATATTTATGAGCAAAAAACAAAAAAGAAAAAGGGTGTTTATGCCAAGAGGATTTAAGTTTCATTCACGCTTCAACAGATGTCTTCACTCTCCTTAAAACAGCTCCTCAATTGCAGCAATTTTACATACTAATGTTAGATGTCACCTGCACTTCCAAAATGACTTTTTTTTTACCGTGAAGTCTGCAGCCATTTTGTAAGAGCAGGTGCTGTAGACTTTCTATTTTGTTTTGTATCTCTTTTTGTCTTTTTCTCTTCCCCAAATGGTGGATCTCGCTGTGAGGAGAAAAAAAAAAGGATGGAGCAGTTGAAGAGGTGAGAGGGGTGGCGTAGGAGGTAGATAGGGAGACGAGAGGAGGCAGAGGAAAAGGCGGTGAGGAGAGAAAGGGAGAAAGAGAAAATGGAGGCTGGAGGAGGAGAGGGGAGGTGTTTTCCATCCTGTTTGGTTTTCATTACGGTTTTTAAATCTAATGAAAGACTAAGAGGGAGACAAGAGGGATACAGAAGGACCACTACAGAAGCCATACAGACATTGCAACTATGCAAACATACAGGGAGTGAATGAGATGGAGCAAATATCCATAACAGGAAGAAGAGGCAGAAAAATGATGAAGACAGATAAAATAATGAGAAAAACAAGAGAGATAACACGCATTAATGGACTGAGGCATAATAACTCTCACAGCCTTACTGCTACTGCATACCAATATAACACTCAGCACAAGGAGTGTGGTCAGAGAGACAGGCAGAAGCTGAGTGTGTTGCAGGTTCCACATTGTTTTAGCTCTGTCTACATTTCCAAACAGCAACTCTAATTAATCTGCCCGGCAGGCTCTATCACAGTGTGTGTGTGAGAAAGACAGAAATGAAATGTCAAAGCAAATGCAGACAACATGACTAGCTCACAGAGGAGGGAGATTGAGGTGAGTGACTCAAAGAAACATGTTGCCAATGTGTCACTTTGTTTATGCATCATAAATAAGACCATGACATGATTTATTTAGCAGCGATGACAGACAGCGAAAAGAGGGGGGGGGACATGTGGCAGATGTCAAGGGGTCAGATTTAAAACAGAGATGTTGTAGTTATTTCTCTGTGCACTAGAGCTCCGATATTGCCCCAAAAACCATTAAAACAGATAAATGGGATACAGCGATGCACATTTCATCATTACCATCAACATGTGGACTGTATTTTTGAGCCAGTCCCACCTGCACCATCCTCCTGCCATAAATACTCACTAGAGCACTTAATGTGTACTAACTGACAGCACAAAAAAGTACTTAACAAAATGTATTCCTGTTTAAATGTTAGATAAAACCTGCAGCACCCAGCTTTAACAAAATTGGCAAAAAGATTTTTTTTAAAGATTAACATTTTCAATGGAAATGAATTGGCTTGGCACTGCAGGAGATAATGTACGGGAGTCGGAAGGTATCGATAGACAAACTAACATATTGTTGGTTTCGGTCTTATCCTCCAAATAATGCTGACAGCAGTCCGTGTGTGTTAAGCTATTGTATCGAGTATTGGTATTTTAAAAACTGGTCTGCTGGCGTTTTCAGATTAAGGGTGGAGAGGTAACGTGATGGAAAGTCGACCAAAACACTGCTGAAAGCTAAAGTTCTGATAAAAACTGCTGCTGGTAGCTCCCTGCAGCATTTCTTCAGAGAATTAAACTGAAAAATGCAAAAAATAATCATATAAATTACACAGAGCCAATGCAATGTTTATTAAAGTTGGTGTGATACATGCATTGGTGTTAATGAAAAGAGAGGGGGAGAAAGATTACAGAAATAATTTGTTACACTAAGAGCTTAACAAATTCAGGTAATACCAGCTTGGAACTGGACCCAAAATGGATTTGGCTGGTTGTTGAAACCCAACCCCACTTCCATTTCAAACCAGGTCAGAGCCAACTGAGCCACAGTTCCTCCCAAACTTTGGAAAAATAAGAGTGATGAGGAGAAATTGTATATGATGAAAGTAGAAAGCAGGAACAAACATAACATACCCAATTGCCCAAGACTGGTCTGCAGCCTGGACTGCCTCCAATTTAGTCGTAGAGGACAAACAGAGTTTAGGACGCATCTTCTCTCCTGTTTCTCTTACACTGACTTTCATCCTACCAGTTTCTATAGAGCCAGATCGATAGACCCTGCCCTCTTCTTCTCCCATACCCTTCATTATATTTTCTTCTCCACATCCCCAGCTAACAAAACACTGAGGGGAAGAGACAGAGCCAAGGGTGAGAGGATGGGAAATGTTTTGGGCCGATCAGTTCTGCCTTTGTTGTGCTTTGCAGCCTTGAACAGTAGGTCATAACACGAACACAGCTGGGGCTGGGGATTAATTTCCCACCGGGGCCCCCGGAGAGGAAACTCATAGACAATGGGTGCTGTAAGGTTGAACAAAATAAACTAACCGGCATATAAGGCGATAATACTACAAACTGAATTGGTCTAACTTGAGAAGGTCAACTATTCTGCAATTGGTAGCACTGAGTTGACAGCTGAAGGAAAAATTCATAGAAAAGTTGAAAAGCAATTTGAAGTACGATGACATATGGTGATTTATTTGCAATATGAACTGGAAAAATGGTTAAAAAAACAATGTGGAAGAACAACAAAATGCATCTCTTTCTAATGGACAAAATTCTGGCTCCAAGAAAACTGAATAAAAGACAATGGAAAACAGCCAGCTCCTGTGGCGAAATAAAAAGCGTTGACTCATTATTATTATAAACAGACTAAGAAGTTAGATAGATTAACTACTTGTGAAAAGTTGGGGATTGCAAACACCCTCTTCTTCCTCAGCAATTAGGTTGATCTGACCTGTAGGAAGCTGCTATCAATGGAAGACCTGGTTGTGTTTCTCAGGTCTTCTGTAGGAAAACAACTAATAGTCCATGTGCATTACTACAGTAGAATAGTAGGAATGGATCTACAGTGCTAATTAACCAGATAGAATATGTTCCATTTCAGGACATTTCAAGGACTTACATCATATAGGATTTCTAAAAAGTTAAATTCATACATTTGATGTCCTAGTTCTAGTGTTAAAGTGTCACTGTGTTCGAAAAGAACTAGTTCACACAACATGATATCCAACCACATCTGAAGGAAAAACTGTTTATAGTTGCTCCGAATGGCCATACTCAAAGGAGGGGTGAAAAGTCTACTGTCATCGAGAGGGGCGAAACAAAATAATCATATATAATGGGGATACAGGAAGTAGTTCCTATTAATTTTTCCCATTCACAATCTTACATGACTCTCAAATAAGTCGCTTCTACGCCGTGGATGGACATGAAACTCCTTTGTTTGAATAATTAATGCTAAAAGGTAAATAACTGTTAGAAAATATCTGGTTCTCATATTCCTTTTTGGATAGTCACAGTTGTTGGACAAGCACTTCAGTTAAAGCATACTGACGCCTTTAAACGACAATAATTGGAAATACGCAGTGGAGGAACAAGAGCTGACATGATGTGTGACTTGTTTGGGATACGGTCGTAATGAAGTCTAATAGGCGTTGGACCGGTGTGTAATGTAGTGCATCCTCCTCTGTGAAACATTGTCCACAGTCTGTTGAAAAGGTGACTGCGTTGTCCATTTACACACCCAATAACTCATTCAGATGTGTTAAATGGAGCGTGGGCTGGACCAGTGCAAGAGTATTTCCGCAAACCTGAGTCAGCCTTCTCTGAATACATGAATAATTTGGCTGTGTGTTTGTGTGGAGGGGTCTTGGAGAAAAATGCATATTTGTATGTGTGTCTATTTGTTTGATGTGTGTATGAATGCCTGAATGTGTGGGCGAGGGATGTGTGTGTGTGTGTGTGTGTGTGTGTGTGTGTGTGTGTGTGTGTGTGTGTGCCCTCCATGTACAAGACCACGTTTGGACTTGCCCCAAGCTAAAATGACTAAGTGAGTCCCCAACCTGTTTTTCTCTTCCATCTCTTCCTCCCTCTCTGCACTTAAACAAGCAACATGAAAATGAATTTGAGAAGTGCCAGACAAAACCAGATTAAATAGATGGCGCTCGTACGAGCTTCTGGCATTTTTCAAAACTATGCAACTGGAATTTAGAAATGGCAGGTAGATTAAATCTCCTCCTGCGGTATCTATCCGTACTGTCCCCAAAGAACATTCAGTTATGTATAATGCATCGCAAAGAAGAAACTTCAAAAAGGGTTTCAACTTCTGATACATGTAAAACTTGAAAGACCACTGTTCTCTCTGTCATCAGTCAATACATCAGTCCTCATGCAGAATACATTGCCTCAGTTTGCTTTTGATAGATTCAAAATGATAGACTCAGCCTGGCTGCCTCGTTAGCTATTCCTTTCTCTCTCTAAATGTGCCGCTCCGGAGACAGCTGCTTCCTACTCTACCATCCTACATACAGTACCAACTACTCCCAGCTTTTATCAGTCCTCTTATCATCAGTTGCTATACATTCTTCCTCCCACATGGTTACATCCTTTTTGCAATTAATGTTTTTATTGCAGCACTGGCTGGTTGATCAGAGAAATGAACCCTATTCAGGCCTTTTGGACTGGGTCAGTCCCTCCACAGAGCAAAGAATGTCTGGGAAAAGAAGGCTTTTATTGTCGGGAAGTTTGTGTCTCTTCCTGAAAATTACCTAATTCTACTGGAAACCACTGCACACGCTAACACACAAACAACATGAATCCAGCATGTCAGGTTCCTCATTTTCTGAAAGCAACTCCCAGCAGGTTGTGCTTTTAGGGGTGTCCCCGCTGTGGGTCCCACTGTTTCTGTTGGACAACCCCACTGAGGCATGACACTATTTAGCGTGCAGTTTTTGAAAATATCCTTTTTATTCAGAACTCTCTAAGCTTTCTCTACTGTCAGAGCTGTAGAACCAACTGTGCAGGAATAGTAAAGATATTTTCAAGAGTTCATTAATTACAGGAAAGTCTGCCTTCTGTAGTGAAAAGTATGATACTATCCAAGGATACGCTTGTATATGCAGAAGATTACAGACTGGATCTTTGACAGATTTTATTTTTATTTTTATATGATAATGATATACAGATCTGGATATAGATCCATAAACTTGTATACTATTGGATCTTTTTTGTCCATTAACAGCACACCTGATGTGAGTTGGTCTTGCTCACAGACACTTCAGCAGGACAAACATTTCGACCTGAACCCGGGCCTTACACACTCCCTCAGTATCCCTATTACACAATGTTTTATAGAGAATACAGTTGCCAGTTTATGAAGTTTCATAAAGTTTATACTTTATTTTTTTTAAGTTGAGTCAACATTTTTGATGAGCTGAACTACACTGCATTATATAGAGAAGTGTTTATATTACTTAGTCTACCCTCATTGATATAAATGGGGTGGACAAAATAATAGAAAGTTTAAGCTCAAAAGCTCAACTTTGCAGTGTACAAGGTAGGTTGTTTAGGTCAGCACACCACTCAAATGAAACCTACTACAACTGGTTATGAAACAGTACAGTCAGTATTTAATACTGATGCCTCTATGTGACCTACATAAACAAACAAGAACATCAGCCGGATTGGCCTTAATGTCAGCCACCAGATTGGATTTTGTAGGATTCCCCTTGAAATGAATGAAATGAGGCAATAGAAACACTACCGCTTTTATCCACAGGGGTCGCCAGAATAAAGATAAAAAAGATATTTTCCTTCCTTCTGCTTTAAGCAAATTTATATCAAAATGTATGAGTTGTTGAGATTTACTAAAACGCCGCTATCAGGTGGAGCAAGCAGACGTAATGCATTTTAAACTGCTGAATTGGTCATATATAGTGCACAGGCTACTTGTTTGTCGAGTTCACTATTTAACAATAATAATAAATAGTGAACTCGACAAACAAGTAGCCTGTGCACTATTCCTGTTATGACTAGCCAGTGCACATATTCTGCCCTGTTTTTATGGTATTTTATTTGTTTTACTGCCTCATTTTAGTTTCCACTTTGCAAGTTCATGAGATCTGACAGTGGTGATATATTCTGTCCCCATATAAAGATAATACACATGCATCACATAAAAAGATTGCCTATCTTTACCACAACACAACGCAACACAAGGTCAAAGGGTTGCTGAACTAACCAGTTTCAGTAATGTCTGGCGTAACAGTTACGTAAAGCATCCTTGTAACAGGTTTTTTTTCCTCCTTTAGTCACCTAATTCCGTCCAGCTCTCATCCTCTTCAACACTCCTCTCTATTTCCTCCCTCCACCCACCTTTAATGTATCCTCTTGCATACTGTAACAACATCGCAGCAAGACCCACCAGAGACAAACAACTGTCTGGAACTGACTGCAGGTCTCCACTCTGCCTCCCCGGTGCCATTTCTGCGCCTATTAGCCAGAAGTTAATTACCCAGTGGCACTCCCCATGGGATTGGCTGGCCCCACACAAAGCTAATTAGCATGCACCTGATTGAACGGGCAGGGGCTGGCTGAGCATGTGGAACTAAGAATGTCAGTAATGTGGAAGCAGAGGTAAAATTAGAAGAAGTGGGAATCAGACGGTACGGCAGCCAGTGAGGTGAAACACTCATTGTCATCAGAGAAAGGGCTACATTAGTGTTTGAGCTAATTGGGGGAGATGTTTGTCTCTTATGTGAAATCAAGCAAAAGCTCACAGATCAGTAGACAGATTTTGCATGAACAACCCCGTGGGACCGGGCACCAAATTGGTCACATAATTCAGGTTTATGCCACACAAGATAATGTGTTTTTTTGTTCATTAAGCAGAACCATGGCTTTGTAGGGTTTGTCATCTGTGTGGATCTTACATGGGCCATTATGCTGCTACAACACAACTAACAACATGGTGCCACTGCAGTGCAGGAGTGCTTCAGTAGATAATAAGCACTACCAAAGATAGCTTCAGTTTTCTGTATTGCCTCAGAGGAACAGGCCTGTCACCGAGACCACCCACTTGTATATAGATTGTGGGTGGAGAGGGACAGTGTGTTGATCTATAGACAAAGTAAAAGGTACTTGACTCACAGGGAAACTCATGCGAAGCAGTTGATGCTCTGTGGTGTAGGGTGAGTGAATACAGTATGTGTGCTAATAATATGTGACAATAAAAAAACCTGTTATTTTTTGTGTCACTTGTCCTTGAAAGTCAAATGTGGCAAAGCTTGTGTGATGTCTCTGCATGTCTCAGCCTCCACATTGCAGGCGCTGTGTGGTACACAGAAATACACACAGCATGCACAATGAGGAGGCCTCAACACACCGTTTCACTGGCGGCACTACAGGCTAATCAGAGACTTGATGGACTAACAAATTAGGCTGACCGGCTGGTCAATGAAACAAAAAAGGAGCAGCCTCAGTGATGGGAAAGCAGAGAGGCTACAGAACAGTACACTCCAGGATTTATTTCACTGATGTTGAGCTGATATCAGAGCCACCATCTTTCTAAGCAGCAGAAGTCAAATTTTCTGATTTATTCCTCTCTACAGAGCGCCTGGAGGGTCTTTTTGTAATAGTTTTGCTTTTGGGCATTTTATGATTTTATTAGATAGCTGAGAGTAGAGAGGTGATAAGAAACGGCGGAGAGCGATGAGCGATGACATGCAACAAAAAGTTCCCCAGCCAGACGCAAACTCTGAACATTGTGGTTCATGATCAGCAGCCTAACCTACTCAACACACCCCGCTGAACAGATTAAAGCCCTGGAAACTATAGTCTATGGTGCACATTAGAAAATATCAAGGGCATTTAAAGCTACCTGCATACTAGGAACTATTATATATATGCATGCATTCATGAAATTTGGCTATATACCAAAAGTATTTGGTGTTCATATATATATATATATACCAGATACTATCTGGTTCCTACCAGAAGATCTGTAGTTTGTCAAACATGCAGTATAAGAACAGCTGATCTACTTGAACAATGCAATCATGGTACAAAATGATCTGAATGAGAGAGGTTGGTCATACTGAGCGCAACCATAAAATCAAATAATATAAATTCTCTCTGCATGCATTAAGTTTTAACTCCACTGTTGAATTTTCTCTTCAGTGACTCTGTCTTTTGGATTTTCTACACTCCCTGAACTTTAAATAGACTAATCAGTGCTCTCTCCACCAGCTTCATCTTGTATGATAAAAAAAAATATGAGCCCATAAAAGCAACAAGAGTTATACTGTACTTATTATTCTAATAAGCCCATTGACAATAGCTTCTCATATACCCTTTAAAAAGCCGCATGTCCCAGAGTGTGAGCCCATGCTCATTTGGTTCCTGACCTGCTCAGATATGTTGAGACCTGAGGCGAAGCATTGCCTAATGTCCATGTCCTGTCCATGCTCATCCCATGTGTACAGATGAAGCAATTGGCAAAAATTACATTTTTACAATACAGAAACCCAGCCCACTAACACTGCAAGTCCTTCATGCATACATCTTGATTTTATCCTGCTTTTTAAACAATCCTGCGCCTCTCTAAGGATCAATAAAGACTTATCTTTTGGAGCAGACATGCAGCAAAAATTAAAAACTAATAATTATGCATGAAAAGTATTTGATATACACAATTTTACATCCATAAAATATTCAATAACTAATAAGAAAAGCTTTAGATTTAAGGGGGTTGTGCAATTTTAAGTTAGATTTTTGGGGATTTGGTTTAAAAAGCTATAGTTACGGTTATGTAATTGAAGAACAAACTTAAACCAAAGTAAGGATTTCAAGGTCTACACATGACAGTAACACAGTATTTCAAATTATAGAGGAGTAGCAATTATCCACATTTGACCATTAACCTCAACCACACAAGGTTCCCCTTTTCCTTTCAAATAAACCTACTATGCATACCTACCATGCACACACTGCACAGTTACACCTTCTTCTCAAGGGCCAGCACACACAGGCCTGTTCCCCACTAACAATGCCTATACTGTGACAGGTGGAGAGATAAATTTCCCTCCATGTCCTGAGTCGAAAAGGAACACTTTCTGACTAATTGGAGGCAAGAGAAGAAGAACGCTCACTTTATTGTGACAGGCAAGGACAAGGCATCCTTGTTAAAACTAGACTTTCAACGATACTTCTCATTTTCTACCTGTAATGGCCAAGATCTTGATAATTTAACCTACAGAAAAAATATAGGAGAATACGGTATAAGGGAACTGTTAGACCAAGGAAAATTATTAAATACCTCATCATGCCAACAAGAAACAACCATCGTGGCCAAATGTTAACTTATTTCTTGTCAAAATATCATCATTTATGTAATTAGTCATCTGAAGAAAAAAAATTATTACCAAAAAAGTTACAGGTAATTTGCATATTGTGTATAATGAACATATATATTTGTGCGTGTCCATCAAAATGACTGACTGTGAGATATTAAAAAGGTATACCTCTGGGACCTGCGGGTTAAAGCAATGCATATTTTCTCACTAATGTCCACATACTGAATATTTTAGACTTTGTTTGCACTGCAGAAGTCACAGCGGAGTTTGTGTGGAATACATATAATGTTCGCAGTTTTGTCAAACTGAATTTTAAAATGTCTTTCCCCGCTAGCACCAAACATTTCAAGTCTGGCCTGTACCTTGCTAAAACGTATATAAAATATATGCATTCACGTTTTACATGAATATTTTAGACATTCACTACAGCAAGAACAAGTGAGAAGGCAAAACAATATTTATTTTACTGTCTAATATACAGCAGGGGCGCCAACTATTTTTTTTAAGGATTGGATATAAAAAAAGCATATAAACCACTTTATCAGCACACATTAGTACTGACACATCTATACTGTGTCCTCACCTTATAAAAGCAATCATAAACGATGCAACAGCGGACATGTAGTTCCCTGTGAATTATCTGTAACCCCCCTTGCACTTGTTGAGAGACAAACTGAACAGGAGCAGATACTCAGTGATACCTTTTGACATGAATCTAGCTAATATTTTTGACATGGATTATATTTAGTGTAAAGTTATAGAGCCTATACATACACTCTAGATGTCGTTGTCGATTTAGGTGCACAGTTCTATAAAAACCTACTGCACAATACCACATTTATTCATTACATTAATATACCTTAGTTTATATTGCATTGTGGGTCATTTTTATGAAGCTGGAATATTTTACAGTATATTTTAGTATAGTAATATTAGTGACTAAAGATCATAATATAATTAATAATAGTAATTAGCAGTAATATCAATATAACTGGATATATTATAGTACAATATAATAAAATACAAATGGACAAAATTACAAAATACAGTAAAAACTCAGTTTTGCAGTAATACAGTATTGTTCTATATTGTAAACTAAATAAAAGTACAGTTACAGTCTTCTACAGAAGAAATTAGACAGAAATTAACATGTGTAATACCAAACTGTCCCTGACAGCCAAATATAATGCCACACGCATTGTTCCTCCCAACATTTGTCCAATCAGAGCAGCAGTTTCTGAAGCTGTCGCTCATTCATAAACTCGCCTATTTCCTCTTTCTGTCTGCTGCTCATCTCGCAGACGCCCTATGCCATCGCAGCCTCTCCTTTCACCACGATGACTCAAGAGTCTCAGACGCTTTCCTGCAAAATTCGCCCGCCAAGGGCCTGCTCCAAACGTTAGATCTTGTGGGCGATGGAGTCTGAGTCAGCATCATTCAAACACTGCATTACACTTTTTTTGTATCCTATACATGGCACTATGAAGTCTTTCCTATCTAAAAAAAAGTTATTTCTGTCCTTTCCCTCGGGCCAATCAGTGTAATTCTTAAAATGCTGCAAGTTTAGCTAAAATCAATATTTACTGAGTATAACATCTGGATGAATAAACAAACCTAAAACAAGCATAAAAAAGCCTATAAAATTCCCTTGGATCATTACCGTTTTGTAGAAGCCACAAAAGAGCTTTATCAAAAAGAAAAGATGCTCTGAACGCTTCATTTCCATAACAACCAACTGCCTCTGCCAACAAAGAGTACTTGTGTCCAACTCTCAAACACTCCCACAGCACAACAACCACAGAGCTTTATATATTTACTTTTGTATGATAAGAACAGCAGCTGCCAACTGTTTCATCACTACTCTATCCATTTTCATTCTGGTGTTTTTAGCCACATTGGCCACGTGGCTCTAGGGATGGCAATATCCATCGGTTGGTCGGTCCACAACTTGTTCCAGGCTGTAATATCTTAACTATTGGATGTATTGCTGTGAAATTCATAGTGCACAGAGGAGGAATCCTACTGACTTTGGTGATCCTTGAACATTTGCTTCAAGGATTGGTTTAGTACAAACATTCATGGTTCCCAGATGATGTACACCAATGGTTTTGGACGATCCTTCTAGCACCACGAGCAAGTTTTTCTGCTTTTTCTTTTAGTGAAATGTCTTTTTAATTACTGGAAACTTTGCTTTGCTGCCAGATACATGGAAGACCAAGCCTGAGCTGTATTTTAAATGCTAGCATTAGCACTAGCCAGACATTATTCCTGCTTAATATCAGCATGTCACCATAATGATGTCAGAAGTTGTGGATGGACTCACATAGCTTTCTTTTTTTGTGTCACTGTCAGCTGCATATACACTTTAAATGGTCTTTTCCTTACAATGAATTAAGGTTGTCTACCTCCAGTGAACGTCTTTATACCAAAATGTCAGTCTTCTGCCTGACAAAAAAGTCCTTTCTCCATTCGAAAAGCAAGAAATACTGTGACAGTGACCTTTTGTGTCACATTTTCTTGTACTGGGAGCAGTTACATTTTTTTTTATGACAAATTTAAATTTCAGGTCTGAGAATGTTACTATTTTTTCATCACTGTCTCTTCTGTTTGTGTCCTATGTTGATTTTGATATACAGTTTGTACCCGGGACTTCTTGGAAAGCATCGACTCTGAGCGGATTATTCCGGTGAAATAAACTGAACCGAAACTGACTCCCATCTAGTTTCTGACACTGTGAGCATATAGTGTACACGCTGTTTCATCTTTGAATGCAGGTTTGGTACTGTACCATCTCGCTAACCTTTAGCGGAGGTGGATGATGAATCCAGTAGCGCTGTGGGAGCAGCACTGTGGGTGTTGCTGTCACTGCTAGACTTTAATTATGCGCCAGCAGCAGCAGCAGCAGCTACAACTGGATAAAACTGTGTCCTTCTGTCAGTCACACTGCATATAAAGTGAATGTGTCAATCCTTATTTGTACTGATATATCATTACTTTGAACCATACTAGGTATAATGACATAAAAACAGAAGTGTCTAAGTGCCTCAGTGTTTAAAGTGACCTCGTCTAATCCCTTGCATAAAACTTAAAGGCGATTTACATTTTGTCCAGCAGCAGCTTAATTTCAAGTTTAGAAAAACACATTTTACAGATCTTTGAGCAACATTATACTCAGTTCACCAATTTTCTTAATTCGATTTGACAAATGAGTTCGAGAATACACAAATGTGTCATTTAGTGTACATTTTTTATGTTTTAAGCTCCACATGTGTATATATATATGTGTGTAGCATGTAGAAAAACTTTCCTAACAGACTAGTACGATCAGGCCTTCAGGGTGACATCATCTGAGGAAAGCAAACAAGCACTTTTGAATATATAAATATATAAATAAACAGGATGTGTGTGTTTGTTTGTGTGCTTAAGAGGAAAGCAGAGTGAAAGTTGTGTGTGAGAGAAAAAGAGCATGAAAGTGTGATAATAATATGTTCACATGCTGGCAAGTGTGTGTGTGTGTGTGTGTGTGTGTGTGTGTGTGTGTGTGTGTGTGTGTGTGTGTAAGAGATAATTCTCCCACCTGACCTACAGGGTCAGAAGGCTAATAGCAACACGCTAGTAAGACGTGAGTGAGTCATTCTCCACCTCTGGGATTGTGTGGCATCCCTACAGTAATTTGCAATTATATTAAAAGACGCATCGTAGCACAAGCTTCTTGTCTTGTGTTCTTCTCAAATCCCACCTGGAACAACTGAGTAATTGTTGGTGTTTCAGTGTGTGCAGCTCTTCAGATCGGAGGATGATGAAGCAGGTGAAGCAGAACATCTTATCAGGGTTATTTTTATATAGTTTTAGCCATTATTTCTATTGGATGACATTTTATATTAAGCAAACATATCAAACACACTTTGGTTTAAGCTTCTGTACATTTATTTGAAGACATCCTCTTGGGTTCTGGGAACATTTTTCCAACTATTTTTTGGGACATTTCACAGACTAAAGTGTGACTCAACTAATTGGGGATGGAGTAATTGATAAATGAGAGTCGTTAGTTGCGGCCCTAACAGTAGGTCAAAGTTGAAGCAGGTAGATTCACTGTTAAAAAGACATTTTTCACAGCAGCCATTTTGACCTACAACATAAGCACAGGTGTTACCACTGATACTGATTTAGGTTCTGTTTCATTAAGTGTAGCAGTGAGCAAACATGCACAATAGCAGCAGCCTGACTCTGTTTGACCTAAATGAAATGGAACCTTAATTAGTATCATAACACCTGTGTTTACCCTACTATTTCATGTCAAAATAGCTGCTGTGAAAAAGATCTATGTTATCTTGTTCAATATATATAGTCATCACTTTCACAGCTTCAAACCCTGGCAAAAGGTAAAGCTTCTGTAATTTCAACATAAAAAAGGTATTTATTTTAGAGATAACATGAAATAAAAGGTCAAACATTTGCTATATATTAACAATTCAGTCAAAGCTTAATGTTAGCAATGTAATTTACACACTTTGGCTGGAGCTGGAGCCACTTGAAACAATACAAAAAGGTGTTTTTGCTTTCTGGTTTTAAGGACCTCTATCGTCATAAGAATGAGATGGTGGAAGATATGAAGAATACTGGCACACACACACACACACACCTTCACCTTCTGAGTCACCTTTCAGATATGTATAAATCTTGGCAGAAGTCTGCCTGTCGTCCAAGGACCTTTCAAGAACCTTCAAGAATATTTATGGTGCCTCTCCTGATTTTGGTGTTCCAGACGGCCCAGTCCTCATCTGATCTGAGTCAGCAGGTCTGGAAGTTTATCTCATCTCCTTGACACCTTCTCCCTGCATCAGTTTTAGCAAACTTGGCGTCACTATTTGGTGCAAAAGTGAAGAGACACACTGAAAGGGTGTGAGATTCTGCATGCCTTACAGGCTTTTCTGACAACCAAATTTAACACCCTGACTGGTAAAAAACTGTGTGTAGGTGTGTGTTTTTGTTGCATGTGTGGGTGGATGTTGTGAGTGTTTTAAACATATTTATGTGTGTGTGTGCGTGTGTGAGCCTGAAGAAATCCTGTGGTATTTTGCAGTAGAAGATCAAACACTTGAATTCTCTTTGCACCTGTGGTTGATCATTTTTTGGTAATGTGAGTGTGTTCAAGAATCACTAATTGATCCGGTTACCCGTGAAGAATATCAAGAAGGCTCTGACACACACAAGCAGCTATTTATTTTGCCTTTGATCACTGAGGCAGCTCTGGAGTTTCATTTGAAAATAACGCTGTATTGATAGCAAAATGAAAAAAATAATGTCACCCTTTCATAGATCTGAAGGAATTTAAGCTTAGAGCGATCTTACTTTTACATGTTTTAGTCCATTACCACTTTCCAAACCAGAGCTACATACACATTCTGTGTTAGACATGCTCATGATTTGCATAAGACCAAAATGAGTGATGACCAAATATAATGGCCTGTACCAAATGGTAGAAGACTCAAAAACTGAGTTTGACAGTGTATTGGTCTCTCTTTTACCTGCTTCTTTCTCCCACCTCTCAGAAACTATACATCTTTTATCACATGCAGCCAAATGAGCAAAAGAAAGACCCCAGTAACACGTGTAACTATATTCTGCAAAGACATCCAGCAAAGACAAGCCGTTCGTGAAAGCGAGCTAGTTAGCATCACTCATTCATTTCCATACAAAGCTACAGACATTGATCTATTTCCACTAGAATCAATCAATACGCTTGTTAGGATGTAAATGGACACACACACGCACGCACACGTTAAATGGCTCCTGATGCGAGAAAGAAGTATCACTCCTTAAAAATCAGTCAATGACATCAGTAGGCCTCCTTGTCTTTCTCTTGCATGTTTACTGCTCGTCCTTCTCTTCTCATTAGTATTTTTTATGAGCAAACTGAATGTTCACTGGTCATTCAGTATTCATCAGAGGCACATTCCATTTTTTTTAATTGGCTGTCATATACATTTTCTTCTCCTCTCTAAAGCAGATTTAATTTTCTTTCTCTCTTCAATTGCTGACATGCTTGAAAACACACAACTACAGTTTTGGTTCAGTAGCTGGAAGAGCATCAAATTAAATTGCTATACGATGACAATTTCAGTCATGCTTTTTTAATTTTACCGTCTGTCACTGGTTATAGGCAGGCACAGGCAAAGTTTTTGCTCCTCTAAAGTTTCTGCAAACAGTTTTAATGAATGAACAGTTTTTGATAGTTTATTCTGCACAATTGTATTCTTTAGCTATCTACTGAGAAAAACAGTGCCATTTCCTCCAATGACGCCCGTTCTGGAAAATGTTTCTGGTCTTTTTTGCTCCAACTAAATCATTTGCTCAACTAAAGAAAGTGCTAGTTTCTCAGGGGTGATTTACAGTGTAGTGTACAACAAGACACACTAAGTGCAGAGCTGATAATTGCAGCTGTTTCCAATCCACAAAAAGGAAAACTGGGCACAAAGTAGCAATAATATCCTTTCATGCAAACAATAGCATTTGCATCAATGAGCTGAATTTGCAGGTGTCAATAACCATTATGTTCGTTGTGTGTGTGTGTCTGTGTGTGTGTGTGTGTGTGTGTGTGTGTGTGTGTGTGGCTATTAGAGATGAAGTATTGGATTCTATTTACAGTAGCTGGCCTCAGTGGAAACGTACAAGTTAATGAGCCTCAATATGCGCTTTGACGGCTACTTCATCTGCTCCCTCTCTCTGTGTCTGTCTGGCTGTCTCTCTCTCACACCTTTTATGGCTGCAGTGAAGCTGTTTCAGTTATCATCACACCTTTAATCAGTGATTTGTCTGTTGTGTGATGTTGAAGTAACTCACTGATCGAACTACTGAAGAAATATACACAAAATTCTGCTTTTCATTTACAATGCTGACTTCAAAACCATAGTGCACACCCAGAGGCAAAAACAGAACATCTGTACAATGTCATCAGACTCTGAATCTGAAGACGTTAACTTAAAAAGAATCTAATTAATGTTTGAACATCATAAAGATGGTATGTATGTAACTTCCCCTAGAATCAAAGATTTTCATTATTACATCTTTGACTCCCAGTCTTTATGCTAAGTTAGGCTAACACTACAAACAAGACCATTGGCTATGTTTATACAGTTATATTTAATACCTGCCACTGGGTCAAATTCGGTTGTATTCCCCTTGAAATCAACAAAACGACGCCGTGGAAACACTAGCGCTTTTGTCCACAGGGGCCGCCAGAATCAACAAAAAAAAGGCTTCAACATTGTTGTATTGTTGTATTCTATTACATCACATTAAAAATCGGATGTCATGTCCCACATATACACACACACACACTGACTCACACTGTGCATTACAGTCAAATAATCATACACACACATGCATACACAGCATTGCGTGATTGCAGGGCTAAACAAACAGCAGAGATTTGCATGACTAAAAATACCTCAGGGAAACCTGCTATGTCTGTGTGTGTGTGTGTGTGCGTGTGTTTTGTTGCATAATCACTCATGCATGTATGCAGGTTTTAGTAGCACGTGCACAGGGGATCACAGACAGAATAACCTGTGTATGAACTACAAATTTAATTCAAGTTTAATTAACTAGAATAAATGTAGGCTACGAACCCCACTGTATCTTGAGAAATAACTCAACATATACCTAAAGTCAAACCTACAATGTAACCATGGGCTCAGTTTTCATCAATGATTGTATTTACTTTTTTAAAGCATTGCACACTTCTTTAGTTTTTAATTTGGGCGATGACTTGAAGGAGGGTTGTAGAGGGAAATAGAATGAGAAAAAGATTTACAACGTGGGAGGCAGGAGAAGAAAAAAAAAATCTGTGGTTCAGCATTGCACCTCCTTCATCCTCATCGCGTGCCACCAGCACAGTCTGCTTGTCCGCTACAGCACATTACACTTTGAATGAGAGGGAGAAATATACACAGCGGGGACGCCCGTATGGTGGAGAGAGAGAGATAGATATATAAACACAGGGGGAGTGAGACGGAGAAAGTGCTGTCATCTGCAAAAGCACACTCGCTCACAAAAGTGGCCGAGGAGGAGGACTGATGGCTTTACGCTCTGTCGGCCGAAGAGGCGGCATCCGTCTCCGCTGTGATGCACCGGGGTGAAAGGTCAAACTTGTTCCTCTCCATTGATTGTCTAACTGGAGAGCTCATCACCAGCTGTCAGACGTCCTTCCCTTCCTCTCTAACATCGCTCTCAGCTGAACTCACTGTGCTGGCATGAATGATAAACAGTGACTAACTCAGACAAAATGAGTCAGAGAATGTCTTAATACCAAAACAAGCAAGTTGTGATATCTTTTGGTTTATTTCATATTATATTATTCTGCGTCTGGTATTCTTTGAGTCTCTCCTCACATTTGTTTTTCGTCTTTTGATCCTACTATTATGTGTGCTGTCTCTGTCTGTTTGCTGTCAGGCTTTCTCTGCTTGTTTTCCTTTTGATTCCTGTTTCCTTCCAGTTTACTTCTGTTCCCCACTCACTCCTACCCCTTTTGCATCAACCTTATCTTTTAATCTGTTTCCCGCCTACACTCTGTCAACAGGTATGTCACCTTTGTGCATGTTTTAATAGAATTTCCAACTTATCAGTAAAACAAAATGCAGATGAAAGTCTGTTTTTCTCCAGTACCTTGAAGTTAAAATCCTTACGATTTCAGCACTGCTTGATTTGGCAGCATCCCTGGTTAAGGCCAGTAAAAACTACTGCGGTTTAATACTCCAGGTCCCAGAATTCAGAGGGCTACAAGGAAATACAACAGAAAAACAGCTGGTGTTGTGTCTGTTGACAGTGCAGCCATGAGCAGGGCATTGTAAAATTAGAGGCTGCTCCTTCTCGTTCCAGTATTTCATACAATATTTAATCCGCAGTCGAAAAATGTGGAAATTAGTCATGTCTTGTTGTGTAGACACATTTTTGAAACTGTGACAGTAAAAAGCCACCCTGTTTTGTGTCAGTTGAATGCTTTTAATGTGAAGTAGCATTGGTAGGAAATGTGTCTGTAGGAAAGTGAACAGTAAGGCGGACATCAAAACTCAACCTGGATCCTGACTGGGATAATTTCAAACTAAAAAAAAAAAGTTTTTGAAGAGAGATCACTCATATGGTCATGAATTATCTGGTGTGTCCTGTTTTATGGTGCTTTAATGCGTTACTTTGTGTCGTGCATTGTTCTGTCTATATTTCTTGCTAAGTTCTGTGGTTTTTAATGTTCATACTTATTGTTGTGTTTGTGTTCTGTACAGTCTCTTGAGTGTTTGTTGAGTGTTGTGTATTTTAAAGGCCCATCTAGGGATGGGCATTAGATACTAATATATACAAATAAACAGTAAAACAAAATGTTGGATTAGATGCTGCTTTGTTTTAAGTGACTCCCTTGTGCATGCTTGTAAAGGCAATTTGAGACTTGCACAGGAGTGGCGGACCCTGCCACAAACAATGAAAATGACTACATAGAAGGGTAATTACAAGATGTAAATACACTGAATGACTATTGTAGAAAAAATTACCATCGGCGGTTTAGAAATTGCCGGTAACTTTAAAAGTCTTACATAATGGCATAATCTTCCCCCTTTTTTGCTGCTTCCATCTTGGGTTTCATTTAAGTTATGTTCATGATTTGGTCAGTTTCCGCAGGTGTTTTTGGCTGCTGCCATTTTCTAATCGACTTTCTGGTAGTAGAGATATTTTGATTTTCTGCATCTCATCCTTCCATCATCCTTTTGTCTTTCTCCTTTTTTCCTCTAATGACATTTTTTCAATATTAAGGCATTTTTAAAACCACACATCAAAGCAGGTGGATGGAAACTCTACCTTTCCTTTCCTACTACTACTATGCATGTCAACCTCATTCCTGCATATTTCCAATCCATCTCCTTCTCAGCTTTTATCATCTTCAATTCCCTGAGTTGCCTCCCTGAGCTTACCATTCGAATTTTTCCACTCTCCTCCCCTTCATCTGCCTTGCCTTTCCTGTCATCTTTGATTCTTGTTCCTGTTCCTCCTTTCTCATATACATTCAGTTCACGCCGCACGGCTCCTCCACTGTTCATCATTTATTTCTTCATTGACTTCTGAATCTTTCTTCTTATTATTTCCACCCTTACCCTGCCTTTTCTCTATTAATCTTCCTTCCTTCAGTGGTTGGTCAGGTGTGGTGAAGCTAAAGCATCTCTTAAAGCTAGACTAAAAGATTTTGATGGATGCTTTGAGGCTATGCCTGAAGGAGAACAAATGTTGCATCAAACAGGAGATTTTAGGGTAAAATCTGTTTGATGTTGATAAGAATATTTTTTTTAGATAAGCATGGGTACAACTAAAAACAGTACAATTAAGTGTGAAATTCAAAGACTAAGCTTTGGATCCCATTGAAACATGAGTGTCAGGCTCTTATTTCCCTCACTGGGGATAGCAGCTGCTGACAATCTGCAGGGGACAGAGGCCTCTACCCTGTTTCCGATACTTCACAGCTGAGCCAGTTTTACCAGATCAGCACGAAAGTCACTCATCTTCACGTTTGCAATCAATCATGGCACAGGGAAGGCAGAAACACATAATAGAAGCATTAATGCATATCTGGCAAGTTGTTTTCAACTGTTCCATGCTCACAAACAGGACAAAATCTGGACGGTTCCAGCTGTGTATACTACTTGGCACACGCTCAAGCAGAGATGGAGGAGCTCTTCAGTAAAGTCAGCAGGTCTAATAGTGATATGTTGGCAGGGAAACCTACGCACTGCACTCTTGACATTGGATTGCACAGTTTGATCATTCTTTTGTTTTTACAACTACTTATACAGTCATTTCAGTAAAAAAAAAGCCCAGTCAGCCTGCAATTCTGCTGGACAATTCTGAAGGACGTGATTTACGTCCAGTGTCAAATCAAGAAGGTAATGTTACATTTATTAGCCTGGTGATGAGTAAGGGTTTGATCAATGGTCGTGTAACTCTTTAGACAATAATGTCTGAGATCAGCTTTTTTGTCCAAACTCAGACTCCAAACTCCATCTCTTGATGTTGAGCGCTTTAGTTTTTTATCCATACCTGTACCTTGACCACATTTCCTTTTGCATTGCCATAATCTGGAGGCTTTCAAACTGTCCAAAATCAGGTTAGTTATTTTAGTTTGGTCCATTGACTTGCCCACTTATTAACATAGTCGACAGTTGTACCAGCAGCAGTGGTTGTGACACACAGTTTGCGGAGGCAATATAAAACCTTAGATTCTCACAATTTGCATCAAAACTAGTACTCCTTCTCATTCATAAGTCTGTAAACTTTTTCTTCAGTATCTAAGTAATTCAGTGATGGTTGTAAGTACATCCATGGAAGCATTACAAAAAACAGAACTGTTGACAGGAAGTATGACTCAAAACACCTGTGCGCAGCATAGTGTTCAAAGGCAGTTTGGTCAAGGTCAGTCAAAGTTGTTGACTGGCTGGCAGGTTGGTTTAGGCAAAGCAGTAATCAATAAATCCTTATTAACTGGCTTATTATGCAAACTTATTGTTGCAATCGAAATTTTGCCTCAAGCTGATTACTCCCTGCAGAGAGTGTATTGATGAACACATAGACATACTTCTTGATAAAGTCCTCCATGCCTTTATTGTGCATCAGTAGTAATCACCGTGGAAAGATGCCTTCCTGCCTTTATCCTGCACTGTTGACACTTTTGTGTTGGAGATGAAGCCAAAGAGCAAAAGTAATTAAGAAACTGTGCAGTGAATAGTTGGCCTGAGCTGCTGATTTGCTTTTGTTTATGCAGAAAGACTGCAGAGGTAAACACAGGGCACCTTGATGTCTCTGCAGGGGGTGAGTGTCACTTCCCACAAGGAGAGGAACATCTTTAATTAGACTGCGAGGAAGTAACACGTTTGGTGTACAGAGTCCTGAAACATGTTATGAGATGTATAGAGAGGGGTCAAAGGGTGCCGAAGCAGCTGCTGAACAGTTTTTTCTAATACTGTGTAAGGTCAAGATGACAAGTTGGAAGAGGAGGGAGAACAAGAGGCAGAGGTCAGTCAGTAAACGTGGAGAGACTAATGTCGGCAGGCTTGGGGAAGCAGTGCTCCGGGCGGATTTTTTTGTTGATTCAAAGGGTGATATGTGAGTTTTGTTTCTTCAAGCATGAGGCACAGTAGCTTTCCGCATTTAATATCAATTTTGTTGTGATCTTGCATTCTTAAATGAATACCTTACCAAAAAAGAATTAAATCCTCTCCACACACTTTAAAGGCAAATCTGAAATGTTTGAAGCTTCTTTCTGGCTGTAATGGCAACAATAGCAAGCAAGTCAAACATCCAAAGCGTTTAAAATATGTCAACTTAAAACCTTTTTCTGTACTTTCAACCACATCCCACTGTCATCAGCAAATAGATAGATAGGTAGATAGATAGATAGATAGATAGATAGATAGATAGATAGATAGACAGACTTTATTAATATCAGGAGGGAAATTGGGTCGTCATAGCAGCCAGGTACATTAAAATACAATAAAATACAATAGAATAAAATATTTAGACAGAAAAGATGAAAAAAAGATAAATAGGTAGGTAAGGTGCAAAGAGTTGTAGTTGCAAGATGGTGGTAATAGTACTGATGACATGATGGTAGTGTTATTGTAAATAACAGTATATAATGATAATATTAATAATATTTATGATAATATAATAATAATAATAATAATATGTAGATATAATATGATGGCTTAGGTATCATCGGTTTACCGACCAAGCTCTATTTGCTGATGTTGAGAGCTGTGCGAAAAGCTTGTAAGTGTACTATAGTTGAGATTATTTTGTTCCACATAATATGCCCAAGGTTAAGATTTAACTTCCAATGCTCAGCTCCCTTCCTTGCTTTGGAAAGTCAAGCCTTGTCAATGCAAGTTTCTGGTTAGTCCCTGAGACCAAGTCCTGGTCAAATTACAAGTCTGGAGGTTTTTTAGGTCTTTAAATGCTGACCATTATAATGTGTTAATTGTGTTTTTACATAGCTGAGACCAAGTCTTTCAAATGCACATGCCTGACAATAAATCGTCCTTTGGCGATGCAACAGACGGTCAAGACTTATGACTTCAACAAGTCAAGTTTCACAGCAGTTAAGTCTAAGTCAGGCCTCAAGTCCTAAGTTTCAAGAACAAGTCCTCAAATATAGTTGAGTAGTAGTTATAGTCCTATAAAATATAAGTAGTAAGTATTTTCTGATCTGATGCCCCTATTGGCAGTTTGTTGTTGCCTTTAAAAACTGCTACAAATCCCTGTTGCACAAATAAAACCGTTTCATTAACAACACTACTATAGTTAAAGTTTGGTTCAAGTTAAACAAGTTAGTTAGAGTTAAAGAAAGACTGGTTTGGGTGAGAACTACTTCATCCCTCTGCAAGTGTACAGTCCACTGATGCAGTATGCAACCAATGATGCAAAATTCATTGGTTGGTTTGTTCAGTATGTTCCAAAACAACGATTGCTTTGCCAACAAATCAGTTCCGGAGGAGCTGCAGAGCTCAGCAGAGGCGATGCCGTGGAGTGACTATGAGGGTTTGGGTTCAGAAGCAGAGAAGTGGATTATACTGCACAAGTAGTTTGAGAAGTTTTGACTTATTTTTGATACTGAAAGCATTGATTTCCAGTACAGTAATTTCTTTCAAAGGCGTCTCAGCACTTAAATTCCACTCTGCTTCTATTCCCTCAACTTTTTAGTCTCTCTATCACTCTCTTTCCCCTCCTTGTGGCATCACCTCTACCTCATCTGTCATCACCCTCTCCTCACCATCACTCAATTTATCTCTCCACCCTTCATACCTGAGCCGTTCATTCACTCCCTTATTCATTCACTCCTCTTTGAATCATAGCTTCATTGTAATTCCCTCCCCACGCTCATCCTTCATTTGCTGTGTCCCTACTCGATAAGTCATTTCTCAGCCCTGCTGTCGTTACTCACTTCATTCATGAGGTTTATGCCATCTCTCGCCCTCACTCTGTCTTTTCTCCCACTGCTCTCACTGTCAAAGTATAATTTTGTTTTTCAATCACAAGCAGAGTTGGAGTCACTTTGCCATCAGAGGACAACAAATGAAAAGGAATTTGTCTTAATGTCATAATGACAAAACATATATTGAAACACTTGATGTATTCGGTGGAGACCAAACTTGACATTTTACTTAATTATGGAATCAGTTCAAAGCATGTCATTAGTTCCTTAAAGGGTTATGTGCCAAAAAGCAAAAAGTGAAAGTTAAATGAAAACACTGAAGACCATTACATGGTCTTACATACAGTTATGAAAGAGGTCTGTCAGTTAGTTTCCAAAGCAACAGAATAAAAAACGTGTCTATGGCTGAACTGCATGTGCATCAATCAGAAAAAAGCCTAATTATATATATAAGTATGTCAAGGGCAAGAGAAAAATAATCACAACATGTCGAATGCTGTAATATGGCAAAAACCTAATCTGACCAACCTGCTTGCCATGGTAATTTAATTAGTTCAATTGAAAGCCTCTTTTTAAATTTCATTCATTCATTTTGTGCTCTGCAATGCTCAAGAGTTACTGAAGTGCCCTTCAACAAAACACTGACCTCTCCATCATGTATTTGGGTGCTGCCCTACAGCTCACTTTGACTCATCCAGAGACAGAGATTTGTTTGTGTTGAAGGCAAATGTGAAAAGCCGGGATCCAATTACCTCGTGTAAAATTGCTAATAAAGTTATCTGCCTCTACAGTGTGAAGGTGGGTGGTGTAGGAACGTAGGGACAAACACAACAGATAACACTAATCCTGCAAAACAACCCTAAAGTGAAACAGACGTCAGTATAAGCACGCATATCCTGATAAGAGGATGAAGTTACGGGGAATGTTTAAATCCATGTATTCGCTGTCAAAGTCAATAGGTTTGCTTTTACAATTCAGTCGGGTATGGATAACATTGACCTAGGAGGGGTACTATCAAAAGGTGTCCTTGTACCAAATGAGAGTGAGTGTGGGTGTGTGCACACATAGTGTAGGATATAGCTTGTTGTACTGAAGTGCATCAAAGACGTCTGTGCACCAAAAAATGAAAGTTAGAGAAGAATACTCAGGGTAGAGAGACAGAAGGCATGGGTGCAGCTGAACAGCACAGAACCAAAAGGCAGTAGAAGAACAGTGATGATGAGACTGTCCACTGTGTCTCCTTGATGAAAGGATTGTGGAAGAAAATCTAAATGGAATACAGAGGATGGCTTTGAAGTGAAGCCGGCCTGTCCGAAGCACTAATGTGAAGTCATTAATAATCACAATGTTCGCTTTTATCATAACTTTCTACAGTCTCTGACTATCAATGCATTCCCTTGCTGTGGCAAATATTTGAACCTACAGGAGATCAAAGAGGAACAGGTGAAGAAGAGAAGAGAGAAAAAACAGACTCAAATTAAGTCTATGACAAATCATTATATGAAGTCATATAATTTAGGCTTGAAAGGGGCTTTAACACGTAATTAAAG
Source organism: Dicentrarchus labrax (assembly GCF_905237075.1). Taxonomy (NCBI): domain Eukaryota; kingdom Metazoa; phylum Chordata; class Actinopteri; family Moronidae; genus Dicentrarchus; species Dicentrarchus labrax. Next base: position 3,169,703 of record NW_026136705.1, on the reverse strand, counting down.
AAAGGTCTGGCAACAAAATGTTTTATTGTTGCTATCATCAGCAAATCTCTTGAAAAGACCATTGCGCCATAAACCTTAAACCTTAAACTACTTCATAAAAACTACTACCTACACCTAAAGGTACTTGGCTAGGAAAAGATGTTTGGGCCAAAAAAACAGAAGTTGTTGCTGCCACAGTGTATATTTTGCATAACTGGTCTGCAAGCATTTGTTTTTTACGGAATAATAGGCTGTTAGACATATTGGCACTCCAATGGGGCATTTTTTGGACGACTGGGGTTTCGGAATAATGGGTTGTCGAAACAATGGCATGGTACTGTACTGTCAACAGTCTGGATTCCAGTTGTTGATATCAAACAACAAGCTGCAACTGGAATAATTAGATTTCCTTCAGACCAAAAACTGAATGAATTTATCTTCCAACTATCAACTACTACAACACATTTGGCCTGACTTGGTCCTGTCACTTTTCACCCCCAAATCCTTACAAAAAATCCGCCCAGCAATCATAATATGTGTCCCCGTCTTCACTTAGTACATCAGCTAAAAAAAACTCTATTCTGTGTGTGTTTGTGTATATGAGAAAAAAAAAGACTTTTTTGGACGCAAATCAAGATGGGGGTCATACGGCACACTGACAACTTCATTCTTCTGTGACCAAGTGTGCAGCAACATATTGTGTATGTTTGTGTGCATTTGGTTTCCTCCAGTGAGAGAGCAGAGCAAACACATTCCTAAATCTCTCAGATTACAGCGAGAAAGTGGATTCGACTGTCCTTATCTACGGCAGAGCAGAGCAAATGTGAGTAAGTGTTTCTCACCAAGACAGATGGACAAACACACACAATCATACAAACAGAAAGAAGGCATGGGTCACTGACAGTTCACTGCGTTATTTTGTTTTACTCTGTGTAGACAAAACAAGTAACTAAAAGTATATTCTACTGTGAGTGTATTGAAAACCTGCTATAGTACTTTTTTTTCTGCCTGGCATGTAGTTATGAGTTTCCATATGTTGTTTCTTGGCATTTTAAATGCATTTTCTGTCATCCACCTGCTATCTGATGATTTGGCCTCTTTGGAGCTCTCTTAGCTGTTGCTCTAAAATCTCACACCTCAATGTGATGATTGCCAAATTGTGATGATTGCCAGACTTTTTCATAGCTGACAAAAGCTGCTAATTGACATTCAAGCTGAAATGGCCACAGTAATTGTGATTACGTTAGCTCTACCATCTGTATTCTTGGCAATGGAGGAAAGAAATGAAAAAGGGATTTGAGGCTTTGAGAAATTAGTGGATGCTAACCGACCAGGAATTCTTGCAACTTGCTGTCAGTTAAATTAGTCCCTAACATGACACTAAGTTCACGCCACTTATTCAATAAGATGTGTATTGTTACATGTCATTATATGAAAGTGGATGGGGCAACACAGCTAATAAGCAACGGTCAACAGTGCAAATGCATGTTTAAGTTTACCAAAGTTTAACTATTCAGGTGTATTTATTTGGCCTCTGTGAGTGAATCCAGTGACTGCAGCGATTCCATTGAAATACACTTTAAATTTAAATGTGGCTGTTTGAAATGTTGGTGTGACTGCGCCTTTAAACTGAAAAGCTCCTTTAATACTACTATCAACAGATGACTAATGCTGCAATGCTGGAAAACACACAGACCACCCAGAATGTTTGGAATTCTGGGAAATGTATGCACATCAACTGTTAGTCCAGTGTTTGTGTTTTTCTCTCTTTTCTGAATGTGTGTAAAACTATGTGTCCCCATATTGCTGTATATGTGTGTGTCTGTGTGTGTGTTCACTTTCTTAAATACATACAGTCATGGAAAAAATTATTTGACTACCCTTGTTTTCTTCAATTTCTTGTTCATTTTAATGCCTGGTACCACTAAAGGTATATTACCTGAAGAATGAAATGAACACAACAAAAAAATGCAGCTGATTCCATAATACTTTATGTCGTATTTGACATGCTTAAGCTTAATTGTTTTCCCAGAGGCCATTTCATGTCATAAGCAGCACTGCACATGCAAAGGCCTAGAGTGGTTTCCTGCTTACATTCAAGCCATAGCACAACTCAGAAGTTGTCAGCTCTTACATAATGCCTAAAAAAAAAGAAGAATTATGTGAAGCCACAAAGGCAGCCATCTTGGCACTGCTCGAAATTGGCGTGAGTGAGAGACAGGTAGCCAAAAAACTGAAGATCTCCAAGACAGCCGTTCATTACACCAAGAAAAAGCAAGCCAAACATGGTACTACCAAATTGCTAACTGGTCGAGGCAGGAAACGTCTTTCGACCGTGCACTCATCCGTTCCTGTGTCAGGAATCGTCGTCAGAACTCAAAGGACCTAAAAATTGAGTGGGCACTGTCGAGGAATATGACTTGTTCAGCAAGGACAGTCCAAAACCGACTTCTTGAAGCTGGTCTGAAGTCACACGGCACGGAAGAAGCCCTTCATCAACGAAAGGTAGAGGAACACCCGGTTACTCTTTGCTAGGGATCACAAGGATTAGACTGTTGATGATTGGGCTAAGGTTCTCTTTAGTGATGAATCCAATTTTGAGTTGATGCCCACTCCAGCCAACTTACTGGTTAGGAGGAAGCCTGGAGAAGCCTACAAACCAGACTGTCTTGCCCCTACAGTAAAACATGGGGGTGAATCGGTGATGATCTGGGGTTGTTTCAGTATGGGTGGAACAGGGCAAATGCAATTGTGTGAAGGGCAAATGAACCAGGTCACATACAGGGCTGCTCTTGAAAACAGTCTTCTCCCATCAGCTGATAAACTCTTTCCTGCCTCGAATGACTGTATTTTCCAACAAGACAATGCCCCTTGCCACACGGCAAGGTCAGTTAAAGCCTGGATGGAGAACCAGAACATTCAAACCATGCCTTCACCAGATCTAAATCCAATTGAAAACCTGTGAAACATCATCAAACTCAAAATGGAGAACCACAAGCCCAAAAACAAAGCAAATTTGTTTGAATTTTTGCAACAGGAATGGGCTGCTGTGACAGCAGAACAATGTCAGAAGCTGGTGGAGAGCATGCCAAGACGCATGGCTGCAGTCATCAAAAACAATGGTTATGCAAAAGTACTAACTCCTGTGTGTATCACGTGACTAAAGCAGACAGAGAAGAAAACATGGAATGCCTAAAAGCACTGTTTTTGGCAGTACAATGCCATAGCTATTGATGTAAGAACTTAAGTGATTTTGGTTATTATCAAGAAAACCATGGAAAATGGCTAGATATCAGCTCTTAAATTAAACTCTTATGAGCTATATATTGTTGTTATCATTATATTTGTCCAATCAAATGTACCTTTAGTTGTACCACGCATTAAAATGAACAAGAAACAGAAGAAACAAGGGTGGTCTAATAATTTTTTCCATGACTGTATATGCACCAGTGGCACCTTCAAAGTGGCAGTAGGGGGCAGGGAGCAGACATCTGTTCACACAGCCAGCCTGCTGAGATGCACAGACACACAAAATTGGGTTCATGTGAACGTAAACCCACATACACACACACACACACACACAAAACCCCAGTTGAATCACATGCTCCTGTTTGACAGCGTGAATCTGATGGGCTAAGACCTACCCTGCATGCGCATGTGTGTGAAGATGTGTGTGCGCATATGGGTTGACATTAGTCATGCCATGGCCGGAGGGTGACAGCAAGAACAATTACAACTGACTGGTCATGTGGTCATCTAAACCTGTCCTCTGCCATTAGTTGCACTTTGTGTGTGTAGATGTGTGTGTGTGTGTGTGTATGTGTGTGTGTGTGTGTGTGTGTGTGTGTGTGTGTGTGTGTGTGTAGGTGTGTGTGTGAGGCGGAATGGAAACCCGAATTCTTGGCACGTTCTCTCAAAGCTGGTTTTTTAGCTAATGTCACAGGGAAAAAAAACTGTCTAGACAACTCAGACAGGAAGACAGATGCTTCACCGTCCACACAAACACAAACACCCACTCACAAACTTGTGTATTTCAGTGGCTGAGCGCACAGTGCCCTGGGGCATTATGGGGGCTTGGCACCAAGACTGGGATTAAGACATTGCAGAGAACAGCTGTGGATGTGACTTCAACTCCCAGCCAAACTCATCGATCAGCCCAGACAGTGTTAGTTAGTATATTGACGTTTTGTACACTCGCTCTGTCAATTTCTGAAATATTATGAGAAGCTATCGAGTTAAGAGGAACTGTTTTCAACATCAAATTGTATACTGTTCTAGTTAAATAGCTAAAGAATTAAAATTTTATGAAAAAGAAAGATTTAAAAAGTTTGGTTTATGAGCAAATACTTGCAAAACTAATGACACTCCCATCAACCTCAGCTGTACTTTGTGTTTTGAGGTAATTAACAGATGTTATTGTGCTAACTTGCTAAACTAAGATGCAGGACTTTCTTATCTGCTAAACATCAGCATGTTAGCATCATCCTTGTGAGTAGCCTGTGTAACATACTGATATTAGCCTTTAGCTTGCCACTGTGCTGTATAGCCTTATACAGACTCTAGCATGACACTTCATTTTGTTTTAGAATAAGGATATGACCTTTTGTTGCTGTTGATTTAGGCCAGTTTATGTGGTTTAAGCTTAGGTTTCATTATTTTGGGTATGGTAAGTTAATTTGTTTGATTTTCAGGTTAATCATTTTAGTTACAGGAAGGATTTTGGTGTCACACTCTTCTTTGGATGAAAGTAGCTCATGTGAATGTGGATATTGTTAAGTCTCAATAAAGGAGTCAGACATTGATTATGACTGAAAGATGCCAGAGAGAGAATGAAATACATATTCTACTGAAGCCTTATCTGACCCATATATGAGGTTTTATAAGGAAACATCCTATGGTTAGGTAAAAATATGTACACATTAATTCTTGTTGCCAGTGCACACACAGCTGCAGAAGAGGTGTTATGTGTGTTTTAGCTTGAGGACCACAATGAGCCCTTAAGGAATGCAATTCTGGAAGATTAAAAGAGTCTACCTTGGTGTAGTCAAACTCATAGTATACTTTAAGTTTGAATGCATACCTACTTCTTCTCACTGAGCAGCAACAGGCTTGCAGTTGTCTGTCAACTGAAGTGAAGCCCTCCTGCTCCAGTTTAGCTCAATTGGTCTGATTATGGAGCCACACAATTCATTTTGACCTCTGTCCATATTGTCAAGACTCATACATTTCCCTGCTTATTTATGTTCACTAACTACATTAACTGATAAACAAAATGTCAATGCACTAAAATTTCCTGCAGGTATAAATAAAGTTGTTATTGAATGCAGTCCCTTTAAATCAGCCAATAATTGAGCTCTGACTCTATTTTTGTTATTATCCAGTGTAATATATGAGTTTACACCATGCCACTGCTGTGTTTCTATAACTAATAGGATCAGACAGATAATTTTGTTAGAGGAAGACAAACAGGTGCGAATAGGAAACTGACAAAGAGCTGACCAATTTCTTTTCTTCTCCTCCTCTCCTCCTGAACTGTCTGTGCCTGCGGGTGAGCTAAAATAGACAATCCCAGAGTGACAGAAATGAAAAGAATGATTCAGTCGGCCAGCTTTCGACACCTGGTCTCTTATTCCCTCAAAGGCACTAGGTTAGGATTTATAGACTGGCAAAGACAGGGGAAGTGAGGGTGAAACAGAGACAGACAATAAGGGAATAAGGTACAGATACAGTGTGGAGACTGAGGACGGAGCTTGAGTCAAAGGAAGAAGTTGTATGAAGTTGAGGAGAGACGTTGAGACAAAAATCAATGGCGGAGAGAGCAGAAAGGAAGGTAGAGTAAAGAGTAGTATGTCAATTTTAAAATCAATAAATCTTTATTATTCTGCTCCCTAACACAAAACGATATCATCACGATTGAACCAACAAAAGCTTTTCTTGTTCTGCTGTAAACACCCACGGCTGTTTCATCTTACTAAGACTGTTTCCAGCAGCAACTGCAACGATTGGATAAATAGAGGAACTCTCAGTGTGCATTGATTTTCATGATAAGTAGAGACCACTGCCTAAAGAAAAGACCACTACCAAAGCAGTTAATGTAGGATTTTAGGGTGGGTAAGACCTCAGCAATGACCTTTGACTCTGTACATCTTTTTGATATATTCATTCTTCCTCCTTCCTTCTGAGGTCTGGGGAAAATTTAGCTTAAAAATTGGATAGACTTGGAGTTATGATAATGGGGTTACACTATGGAAAACGTCTGCACTCAAACAAAAATTATTTTTTACTCCCATAGCCAAGAATTTAAAAAAAAGTAGTATTCACTGTCAAGTCCATAAATTAGTCCTTGCTGGACTTTTCTCTAATCAGCCCACTTGACCTACCCAAGTTTAAGCTACATATTGGATTTAGCTACCAATTAGACAGAAGAATGACTTAAAATGAATGCTAATGTAGCTCCTACATGCAACTGTTTGCTAACACGTTAGACATAACAACTTTATGAGGTGATAATATGTCTGTGTTGAGTTTTCAGCTTGTTTTTGCTGCCCCCAAGTGGCCATAAAAATCAGTTAATGCAAGTTTAAGTCATGTGCTTTATGACTTAAACTTACATTAAGTGTGACTGTGTGTAAAATCTGAATCTGCAACGTATTATATAACAACCAAAGCATTCAAATAGTTTAAATTTATCTCTGAAAATGTGGAGTAGACCTCAGTAAGTACCTCGTACGCTGTGCTCATGTGCTTGGGTCCATTTCCTCAATTCATTTTTACCTCTGCTTATACTCACACAAATCTGTTTCAGCAAGCAAGTATTGAGGTCTTCATTTGCAGTGGCTGATTCACTCACTGTTAGAGAGACGTTTCTTTGAGAAGACCTTGGCGGATGTTTAGTTTCATCTGTCTGTCTCAATTTTATTTTCTGTTATTTATTGTCTATTTCTCTGATTTATTGCCCTTGGCATTTTGTCACAGGCATTCTCTTTTCTCTCACCATCTGTTGTTTTCTCTCTCTTTCATTGATTGCCCTTGTGTCTTTTTGTAATTCCAAAACAGTCAATTACACAACACTTTCATTTGCAGTTTAAAAAACAAATTGCAAGGATTTTCTTTGTCTATTTGTTGTCTTGGTTAATTTTTTCCTTGTAATGTTGTCTCTTGGTATTTTCTTCCTTCACATTCTCCTTCCTCTGCATGAATTTGTACAGAATGTAAATGGTTCAGGGGAGAAAAAGCAAAAAGCAGTTTAGCTATTTTAACTACAATGAGATTTGTTCAACAGACATTAAAATAATCTGTTACCTAATTTTATTAAGGCAATGAACTTACAGAATATACAGAACTGACAACTTTATAGAGTATATGCAGTGACTGAAAGTAAATTGGTACTATGCCTTGTCTCAGAAGACAATATAAATATATATATATAAATCTATATTTTTTGGAGCTTGTAATTCTTGCCATGTAAGACCATATCAGAGTGTCGCAAAAAGAAGCCTCTTGTCTTTAAACATCACAAACCAAAGGGCATTAACTCTGTAGCAGACTGCCAAAAATCTAAAGCAAGAGCTGAAATCTTCCTAAGCCCTTCCAGATACTCTCTGAGCGTTTGCTTTGGTCTGGCCAGGGGCCAGACAAGAGGGCATTTGGATTGGGAATATTAGCCGGCTCTGCTTTGCTGGGCACACTCAGTCAAATCAGTCCTTGAAAAAGAAAGATTTCAGAGAATTTCAAGCTGTTTCTTAGATGTTTAAGGCAAGACAGAGTTTGGATGGACGGCAAGTTAAACCCCTTAATCCAACATTCAAGTTTAAACAATTGCAATGCTACATGCTATTTTTTGGGGTTTAGCCTTTTTAAAACTTTATCCAGCGACGGTTGCCTGAACACCAATGCCCTTTTCCTGCAATTCCCTGTTGCACCAACAACACATTGCTCTGCTGTTTAGCAGCTTCACAAGAACAGCAGTGGATTTAAGGGGAAAATCACCATAAAGGACACCCACTGACGATGTAAATTGTGTCACTTGTTATGTTGGAGAACTTCCCAGATGCAACACAATCAATTAAATTGCACTTATTTACCGTTCTTCTCATTGACAGGTCCAATGAGTGGTGCAGCAAGTACAAGTATTGATATGCAAACAGATGTTCTATTGATAGGCTGACTGTGGGAGTGGAAATGAGACCAGTAATGTGTTTGCATACCTATATCTAGTGCAGTTTTAGTCTTGGATTTACAGAGTTTTATGCATCTGACTCCTGGACTGTTCTCAGCATCTGAGCTGCTACTTCACACTGGAAGCTCTCAATTCCTGCAAGAAAAACCTGCTAGCCAGCACGTCATAATCCCCCCCTCTTAAGTCTTAGCACCAAACAGCAGCAACTGTTTTCTTCTTGCATATTTGGTTCATTGCAGACCAGCACACATAACTGTGACAAGGAAATCAATGCAAAGGCTAATTACACTGTATGGTGTGCCAAGGCGGCAGTGGCCTCGACCAATAAATCTGTGAATGAGAATGTGCGTGTGAGTGACATCATCTAAGGTTAAGTACCTGTGATTAATGGACTCACCTAAGCTGGCTAAATGGGGTTTTTATATCATGGCTTAATGTCGCTGTTACATGGTGTCTGGTTGGCACTTTCACTGGGAATTGAAACCCTCTAACCCTAGCAGGCTTAGCTCCGCTCTCCGCACCTTGAACCATACACACTTTAATGAGTGTGTGTGTGGAAGAGAGCTAGGAGAGGGTGAAGGAGTTGTGAAGTTGATAAACTGACAAGCAAGAGAGTATCTTAGCTGGTAAACTGCGCTTGGCGGCCTATATGGTAGTCGAAGTGTGTATGTGTGTGTCAAACTGTCAAGCAGCAGTGGAACAGACAAATCCCCAAAGCACATCACCTTCAAAAGAAGGACTATCTGGAGATGTGTGAATGTGAGAGAGACAGAGTTTATGTAAGGGAAAAAAGAAAGTGTGTGTGGCCACTGTACCAAACACAGTCACACTGCAGGACCGTTCCTTAAGAGTTCAGAAGAGAGGTGGGTAGAATACAAAGCGAGAGAGGAAGTGAAGGAAGAAGAGGAGATAGAAAAAGAGATGAGAAGACGAGAGACAGGGAAGGATGGGAAAGATGTGTGCACAAGGAAAGGCAACAAGGAAAGGAAGGGAAGGAAATAGGAATGACGGTAGAGCAGAACTGAGCATGAATTAAAAAGATAGGGAATGACGAGAGAGGGGATGCAGGAAGATAAAAAAAAATGTATGAAAGAGTAGAGGATGAAACAAAGGGGAAGACTGGAAAGCAAACAGGGAGGGAATAAGGGACAAAAGAGGTAAGACGACAGGGGGATATAAGAAATAATTGCAAGAGGGACATAACAGAGGGACGGAAAAAGGAAAGAATGCAGGAGGAGGATAGAATCAAAGGAGGGAGGAGAGAAGGAAAGTCAAGGAGGATAGAAAAAACATGGAGAAAAAGATGCAAAACGGGAATAAGAGAGGAATGAGTGAGACATGAGGAAGCAGGAAGAGCAAGAGATGAATGAATGGTTTGGGGATGAAAGGGGGAGGGAGGGAAGGGATCAAGTACTGAGGAACAAAGAAGGAAGGAAATATGGAAGAGGACAGGAGGATAGATGGAAGAATGGCAAGAGACGGAATGAGGGATTATGGGAAAAGCAAAAAGAGCACACAAATGAGCAGGTAGGAAGAGTGAGAGAGAGGAAGAGATAGAGAAAAATAAGAACACAAGGAGGGAGAGGAAGAAAGGCAAGGAGACAAGGAACAAGGGAGAGAATCAAAGAAGCATGGAGAAAACTATTAAATGAGGAGAAAAAGAGGGATCAAAGAGAGGATGAAGGAAGAGAAAGAGATGAATGGACGTGCAGAGGATGAAAGGAGGCAGGCAGAGAGGCAGGAGGATGGATACGAACAAATTGCAGGTGGGCTGCCGAGGCCGGAGGAGTCTTTGAAACAAGTAGGACATAATCCTACGACGGGAAACTAAAATGAGAAGAAAAAGGGTGAGCAAACAAAATGTCCATGAAAGAGAACGCAGATTAAGAGTCTTAGGAAGAGCTACAGAGGAAGGAAAAGAGAGAAGGACAGGATAGACATGAAGTGGATAAGGAAAGGGAGAAAGACAGACCAGAGCATCATAGAGAAAAAGACAGCGATGGGAGAAATCAAGTTAAGGATAAGAAAGGAAAGGAAGAGAGCAAGAGAGCAGACTCAAGGAGGGAAAGATGAATCGCCGGCAGGGGGGCTGTCGAGGCTTATTCGGCGTTCCAAGAAAAAAGAAAAGAAATCACCGTTTTACATGATTAATGTTTCCCTGAGCCCGAAGGTTAGCAAACACAATCGCTCTTTCATGCTAATCGCATCAAAACAATCTCTAATCAGAGAGAGAGAGAGAGAGAGAGAGAGAGAGAGAGAGAGAGCGTGCGCAAGGGAGACATAAACTTAGAAGAAAAACTGGCACACGTGTAGTACAGTTTGTGTTTTTTTTCCCACATTATAAATGCTTTATGCCGCTATTTAATTAAATACATCCAATGTGCTTACAGTCTGTGTGCACTCACTCATCTATATTTTAAGCTCCTCCAACTCTTGACAAATGACATCGGGGAATTGTAGGAATTCTCAGCGCTGCTTAGCCACGACACGCACACACGCATAGACACTCATACACACTCACACAGGCAAACACACACACTGACAGGTGTGAAGCAAATGCTTTCTTGTGATGGAAACTCCCCAGGAACCCTTGGAGACATACAGGGAATGTGTTATGTGGCGAGGGCGCAAAGATGTGTGTGCGTGTGCATGTTTGCATGCTGCTGTTAGCCAGCCGAGCACAGGGGCTGACAGCGGGAATAACAATTATGTGTGTTTGTCTGCATGTGCACAGGTGTGTGAAAGCTTCTTTCACGGCTGCCTTGTTTAAATGACAATCTTTCAACTTTCTTTTAAGTGAGTGTTCATGTGTCGGTGTGTGGAAATGCATACAGAGATAGATACAGGTGCGATGTACTGCAGGAGCATTTTAAAATGCACACAGTGATTTTGCAGCGGCACTCAGCCTCGAGAGCATAGATTAATGAAAGTCTGGAGGGAATATGAATGCAGTGGTTGTTTGCAGGTGCTGCTGTCGTGATCGCTGTACTGTATAGATAAACATGAACCGCCTGGGTATTATACAGCTGCGTGTCTACAGACACTGCCTGGCTGTCATATATCTTTCTGCATCACAGTACAGGAGACAGGCTCATGTCTGGGATCTGCCTCAGTTGGGCATACTGTACCTACACCTAGGTTGTTCAGTTCACATTCAAATTTAAGAGCATGACTGCTTTATAAAAACTGCATGTAAGTGACAGTTATGGTAAGTTTATGACTTTATCTGGCCACCAAATTCAATTAATCCATTTTATAATTTATTTTTCTCTTTATTAGCCCAGTAAACATCTCAGTGGGATTAATCTTTCTGGCCAATAAGGCAGCATGAAATCAGTGTTAAAGGTCCAGTGTGCAACATTTAAGAGGATCTACTGGCAGAAACATAATATAATATTCATAGGCATGTTTTCATTAGTGTATAGTCACCTGAAGATAAGAATTATTGTGTTTTTGTTACCTCAGAATAAGCCGTTTTTATCTGAGGGAGTGGGACATGTTTCTACAGTAGCCCAGAAAGGACAAACCAAACGTTGGCTCTAGATAGGGCCTTTCACAGTCTTTTTGTGGCCGACGTAGTTTCTCCTACACGCTTGGAAAGCTTAGCTTTTTTCAAATGGTTGCAAACTGATCCTTTTACAGCTAGATGCCACTGAATCCTACACAACTATTACTTTAAAACAAAAACAATGCAACACAGACAACATAAAGAGACCAAGAATACTGTCACACATTACAAACTAAATTAGGAAACAAATACTGATCTTGAAGAAGCAGTTTTCTAACTTTACAACAGACTTAATTTAACAAGTAATTCAAGTTATAATTCAAGGAAGCTCGTGTAAAATGAAAAAATTGACTTTTAGAGCATTCTGACATAAAACTGAAACCAAAACTGCCTGCAAGGTAGGTAATCAATCTAAAAACAGGCTTAATGCAATCTGACTGATGTGATCTATGAAAAGGAATGCAGCCTGATTTCATATGACAAGTGCGAACAAGGAGGCTCAATTTTATCTGACTGAAGTGTGGCCCTGTTGATCATAAACATGATAAACATGAAGCATAATGATGTTTTAGTAATGGATTGCCAGATACGTTTGACCTCAGCTAGCGTCTAACACTCAAAACTGTCACCTTCAATACAGTGAGTAGAGTAATAATACAGCAGTAAAACGGTGGTCAATCCAAGTAAAACGCTTTGATTTACGTCACTTCACTTACTTCTATCATCTACCAACCATTACATGAGGACGTTGGGTGTGTTTTTTTTTAAATCTCCTTGTGTAACTTTAGCTATAGTATGCACAGTAATCTTAAACACATACACACATTCATCTTAAACAATCATTAGTGTCAGTCTTAACCCCCTAACATACACAAACACCTGTGTTTTAGCTATTTATAGCTGAAGCTCTTATCTAAAACACTCAGTCAGTGGCCATTATGTCATCTGATTTATTGACGTCCTTGACTCTCACCTATAACATTACCAGGAAGCATGCACTCTCCCTCTTCTTCTCATGTCTATCTTATATGTCTTATATGTCCACACACACTCCCTCTCCCCCTCCACATCAGTCTCTAGCGACAGTCCCACTGAAAGGAGATCAAACAGGAAAGGAAATTGTGAAATAACTGCAGTCAGAAAGGTGCATAAGTATGAGAACAGATAGCAGTAGCCACAGCGCACAGGATGGGAAATCTACAAGGAGCCATATGGGATGTTATATCACACTTTACCTCGCACTTACATGTGATTTCAAAGGACGCTCCAGGGAGCAGTAGCAAAACAATGTGATGGGAGAGTATCACCTTAGATTTCCTACTAGAAAACACCCTGGCAAGGATATACTATGAGTCTGGCAACAGTGTAACAATAAAGAATAGCCTAGTGATTTCCTTTCATGTTAACTTCATAACGCTACAAGCACTACAAGACAAATTATGGAAGAAGAAGCAATACAACCAGAACATATTGAAGTATCCCTTTCTTTTAAGGCTGGAATGTATTAAAGTGTCTTGTCATACTACAGTGTAAATATTTTAAACTATCTTGTTCTGATAAAGTGAATATATGATCTAAAAAGAATGTAATCAAAGGATCCGGATTAAATAAGTCTGTAATATATTGAAGTATTTTGTTCTAAACGGGTTGGAATATATCAAAGTATCTAGTTACAATAAGGCTGAAATATATTATGTTCTAATAATGCAGGAATATATTAAATGTGTTCTTAAAAGGCCGGAATACATTAAAGTGAAACAAAAAAGCTTTGCTATATTTAAAGTATATTGTTCAAATAAAGCTGCCACATACAGAAGTACTCTGTCTTTGAAAAAACTGGAATATATTTAATGATCTTGGCCAATCAGGCCAGAATATAACGAGGTATTGTGTTTTTAAAAGGCTGGAATAAAGTATCTTGTGCTTGCGCGTATTAAAGTACCCTGTGAACAATATCAAAGTATTTTGTTCCAGTAAGACTGGAATATACTTTAATATGATATTCTAATAAGGCTGGCTTATATTGAAATATCTTGTTCAAATACAGCTATAACATATTGAATACCTGTTTGAAACGGGTAGAATATATCAAAGTGTTTTGTTCCAGTAAGTTTGGAATACATTTAAATATCTTCTTTTAATAAGATTGGAATATAGTTAAATATGATATATTCTAATAAAGCTGGTTTATGTTGAAGTATCTTGATCGAAAATGCTGGAATATATTAAAGTATCTTGTTCTACTACAGCTGGCACGTAAAGAATACCCTGTTCTAAAAGGATGAAATATATCAAATGATTTTGTTCCAGTAAGGCTGCAATACACTGAAGTATCCTTTACAGCCAAAAGACTGAACTTGACTGAACTGATTATGCAACAGTCTCCATGAAATACATAGACTGAACGACTAATTGTTTATTTAATTTGAATAAAATTCAAAAGAATAGGAGGTTAGCTAAGAATTTAAAGCTACTTTTATTCACATACAATTCAAATAATGTATTGTTTTCCATTTTCTTGTGGTCTATACGGTGTATGCCATTGTTGTATTTAAAATTACATTTTACTCTTTTACTTTACTTTTTTACTTTCCATTTTGCTTTGGCGACATTCAATTAATTCTTAACATGAATCCTACATTTTTCATTAAACTGAATTCACAGTAACATTATTCCTGAAGATGTAAAATGCTAAAAATGCAGAGCTCGTGCTAAAACAGGAATTTAAATGAGCTGATCTTGTTTGCACTGTCATTCCAGATAATTGAGTTATTCCACAGCTGAAGTTTGTAGGAGATGTGATAATATGAATTCAGTACATTAATAAGTTTAACACAGACTGAGACTATTAAGTTTAAACTTTATATTCTGACACTGTATGTGTCCTAATGATGTTTCTCTTCTTTTTTCTTTCTGGCATTCTGGTTTAATAGCTTATCTGATTGTATTGGCCAGCTGCAACTTTAACTTGGACTTATATGTAATAGGAATGTTATAAATGGGTTGCCTGGATCGAACACCATCCAAGTAAAACCTAGAACCTAGAATTTTCCAGCATAACTTCAAAGCACAGTTTTGTCCAGAAACAGCAAACAATTGTATTTTAACATGTATAGATTTATATGTCATAGATTATAATGCACTGTGTAATAGGTGGTTTCAGCCATAAACATGTGGATTATGTGACATTGTTTGGCAAATTCATGACTATGGACATTTTGTTTAAGTGTTGTATTATGTTAATGTTGAGGACCATTCATCATATTGTAATGTACACATACTGTATCTACAATAAAGAGCCTCATGTGGTTGTTAATGCGGTTTCAAGCTGCTGGGTTGAATATTAACCAATGAAAAGTGGGTTTAAACACTGGGGCATTTATATAGAGATTAGAAATTGGGATTATAGTGGATTATGTAACTGCCCTCGTGACAGTATTTTAATTGCCACATTAAGAGACAGCTGTACATCCTGGTCTACAAAAGGTCAACAGAGTTCTCGTTTTGTTTTCTTTGTATTATGAATAAAAGTGTTTTCCATTTCTGTCTTCTGACTTTTCTGATAGCTTCCCTGCTCTTTAAAGTCCTCTGATTTTCTCCCTTCTTTTCCTCTTTCTCCATTTCCTCACTTTCCTTTTCACCCTCTCTATTCCTTTGTTTCAACTTTCCTAATCACACCACCGCCTGTTTACTGTTCTCTCATGCAGATAACCCTGTTTAGATCTCCGCAGGTTCACAGTATAAAGCCATTCAAGGTCTCTCTGATAAAACGATAAAATGAGCTGAGGCTCTATGTACTGTAGGTCGTACCTGGCTCCGCTCTCCTGTAGCTGAAGGTCTCTCCGCAGCTTTAAGAGAGCCTTTTATTTGTAGTGAATGTTCAGCTACAACTATTCAGAATCTTTGAAGTGCACTGTGCTGACACAAAAAAGTGTGAACAAGTCTGATAGTACTTAATAGGATGATGGTGACTTGGGATAAAATAAAAGTTTCAAATAGGAGGATCAAGGCAAAGAGAAGAAGTCACTTAAGTCAGGTTTTGATGGATGCTTGCTTCATTCTTACTCTAGTGCCAAGAGTTCATCCACAGAAGGCTAAATATATTAGAGGGGGCTTCTACCAACAAATACAGTACTAATGATTAGAGTCAAAGTACTTCATATGATCAAATTAGATGAAACAAAGATGCCGCCCCCCAGGGGGAAAACCCATGTAGAGTAAATAAGTGCGACGCTGGCTGTAGGACAAAACAGCAAATCACTCATAAAGTCAGAGAGTTTGGATGAACACATTAATGCATTCTTCAGAAAATCCCACTTAAGCCCAGGGAACAAACATGATAGTTCCTGCTATCTCTAAAAGAATGTGACTTTTTTTTCTATTAATTTGTCCACTGAATTTGGTAGAAAATCTATGATTTAAGGCTTTTATAATATACAAATGGATGTCAACGTCTTTGCAGTCTTAAGTCAGTGTGGGATGATTTGATTTCAGTACCGAAGGTCTTGTTTTGGTTGCCACCACTCTTAATAGTACGGCCATGCTTGCAATTATTTATTTTTTATCTTGTGATCTGGAGATAACGTCATTAATTATTTGGTTATCTCTAGAAAACAAGCTTTGTTAATTTGAGATAACGAGATAATCAACTTGTTATCACGAAAAATAGGGTTGTTTCCTCTTATTACTTACAATGTTTATCAGTAATCAGGAATGCCAGGCAATTATGCATAGATTGTGTTTTATAGATATAGCATTGGTTGAACAAGTTGGACAATGCATGAAGGAACAATGTGCAATGTGCCAGGTAATATTAATTTTCATACTGACCAAACAGAGTCAGCAGCCATAAAAACAATCTGGAAACATCAGGAGAAGATTAAGATTCATAAAATGAGCTCAAAGGTCCTTGCTATTTTGTCTTCATTGTATCACATTGCCAGGAAATGAATAGCATAAATTAACTCTTAGATGTACATTCTAGTGACAACTATTTCTCATTTTCGAGTTTTACGTAACTATCCAATGATTACGAGAAACTGAATGTTGTTTTTCTCCTGATAAATTATCTGACTATTTCAACAAATCTTCCTTTTTCCTTTCTTGACATTACGGCATTAAAAAGATAATTGCAAGCAAATCCATTCTCTGCTTCCTTAGGGGGGTCCCTGAAGGCTTAAATCTAACGGCTGGACCACTTAAACCCATTCCAGCCCTATAAATCCCAGTCTGGATCCTATAAATCTACCTACAACCTGATGTTTAATAGCTTCATACAGCAGGAAAGTCGTTGTCGCACTCCTTTTCGCTTTTTGTTCAGACAGCCCATCCCCACTTGACAAGTAATAGGTTTCATTACAAAGCCTTACAGGCAGTTTCCATTTCCTAAAAGAATAAAAGCGAACATCATTCCCTAATGTTCACTGATCAATATTTAAAGACCACAGATGACTACATCTTATAAAATTCCTTTTTTTCCACCCTTAAGAGCATGTGGACAGTTTAATTCTTGAATTTAATTAAAAGTCAACATTTATTTAAAGTAGGTGTCTCATTTTTCAATAGGTTGATATCTCATTTTAACAAAACTCTGTTAAGTACCACTTTAACAGCAGTTACCCCCCTTTTTTTTAACTGCAGGCAATGAATTGTATCTGCTGACTCACTAAAGCAATCTACTTTGAATAAGTCAAGATCCTTTTAAATATAGAAAAAAGGGAACAGACAATAAACAGGTGGACAGCCATTTTGAGAGCACTGGAGGTTTCTCTACAAAATGACTTTTAAATGCCATAGGGAGAGTTAAAGTTGCTTACTGAAGGACTTTAAAGATCACATTGTTATTTGCTCATTTAGAATTCCATTCAGCCTTTTTGAGGGAGTCGCAGCTGGCAAATCCTAGTTCACACATATATACATACACACACACACACACACACACACACACACACACACACACACACACACACACACACACACACAAAACCATCCCTGCACCATTACGAGAAAGAAAGATGTAATCAGACTCAAGAATCCACTATATTTATCTCGGTTTTCCATTTGCAGGGAGAAAAGCACGAACCAGCAGCAGCTAGAGGAATTGATTCGCAGTTGATTTGGTTTGTCTTCCAACAACCCACCGCTGAAGGTTAAAGCTCGGATCCACGATCAGTGAGTCCCCCCCTCCATGGACAGGTCGCAGGTCTATAGAGAGGGGGGCGGTGCTGGTTGTTGTTTCACATGACTGATTGTCACTTTAATCTTGTGACTCTCAGGCCAGGAAAGACTGAGGCTATTCAGCCAAATGAAATCCTCTTCCGCTGAATGACTGAATCAAGTGCTGCCATCCTGGCTGAACACACACAAACACACCGGGGCGCATGCTTTAGTACTTAAGAGGAACGCATGACTGGGGGGGAACATATGGAGGAGAGCCAAAGCTGAATGATCAAAGTTTAAAGATCTGATTCATATGGGAACAATGCAAGAGTGCTTCAAGATTCAGATTAGCCAGATTTATTCAGAAAGACATGGAGAGAATTTTGATAGGGATAAAAAGAACACGGAGGTTGTCCTCGTCACAGCTAAATAAACTGAAGTCAGGAAAATAACAAGCCTATGCTCTCAATATAGTGGAGAGCTCTTTCATCCTGAGCCAGGTTTAATTGGCAGTGCTCATTCAAAGGTTGAAGGAAACAAAAACTCTGTCCTTCAAGATGTTACTTCAATAGAATAATGATCAACCAGGCTAGTTTTGTTACTGATTTCCCCAATTAGAGATCTTCGCAGGTTCATAATGTTGGGCCTGCAAATAAACTTACCTGTAGATTAATCAATTACCAAGCAGCCAAGATCAAATACCTCTATCCCCAATTTTGTAAATGTTTTATACAAACTTTGTAGGTTACCTAAAAAGGTACCTTATGGTTTAAAGGTGGTGGTAGACATGAAATCCTTTTTGTCGTCCATAGCGTGCCTTACGGAAAAAGTTTTGCTTGAAACAATTTAGTTTGTACAAAGTGTTGCCCAACCACGTCTCAAGACACAAGTGTTTACTACTGTCCCAAATGGTCACAACTCAAAAAGGTGTAACCAAAAGCCTGCCAAGAGGTTTGAAAACACTTTTGGACAGTAAAAGGCATTCATGTTTTTGCACTCACTGACAGAAGTAGCTATGCAAGAATTGAGTACAGACAGCTTGTTACTTTTACACCTCTGCACACCTGGTCAAGCACCGTGTGAAATGCTTTCTGAAAACCACAAAAAGAATTATGGGGCGAAGCCCATCGAATTCCATTGTCAGAAAAGTGTGCAGGTAGAGGGCTCAGACAATGGTCGAGCACTCTGAAGCCTTGACAACCACGATAGCCACAAACCATTAACCTTAACCTTATCCTAACCCCAAACCTAAAAACATAACTTTCCTCTTGAATTCTTCAAAATGCCGTTGGAGGGTTGAGTATCCATGTTC
This sequence comes from Dicentrarchus labrax, assembly GCF_905237075.1. Lineage (NCBI taxonomy): Eukaryota > Metazoa > Chordata > Actinopteri > Moronidae > Dicentrarchus > Dicentrarchus labrax. The sequence goes on along the minus strand of NW_026136705.1, from coordinate 3,150,566 downwards.
CCAGGGTCCTAACACCGAAATTCCACCAGACATAGCTTTAAGTCGTTGGTTTAATCATTAGACCGTATCAGAAGTGAAGCATCTTCAGAGTGTTTTGTATTTAGCGTTTATTTATATTTTGCCCTTTTGCTGACATAATGTTGATGTAGCGTGAAGTCTGCAAAGCGTATTTTATTTTGAAAATTGACTGGAACTCTATGGCATTTCTGTGCCTGACTTCCTGCAAATACTATCTGCTCTATGCAGCTTAGATGAAACACATAGCAACCGCAACCAGGGGATTTTTGCCGCAAGTTTCCTAACGCCCCCAACCCACATTCTAACACATACACATACATATAAACATAGGACCCTGGGAGCATAGCAATGACCCCAAAGTGAAAACCAGGAAAATGTCCTCACAAGGTCTGAAAGTTAAATGGTCCTCACAAAGATACAAGTATAAGATTCGACACACACCTTTGCCAGACAATTCTTGCTAAGACACAAAAACGTAAACACACAGACAATGCACACTATGGTGCACTCCATGCATGAATGCCTGCAGAGATATACACACCCCCCACAAGCCCACCACACAATCACATTTCATTTCATTCCCTGCGTTACCGGGCTCCCCCTCGAAATCTATTTTCTTCTGGATTCTGGCACTAGGATATCATCCTCTATAGTTATTGTTCTTGTGTGGCCATTCAGAGTGAGTCTTCCCTATAGATTGTTTTGTATTTCATTCAATGAGCGGGGGGTGAAAAAAAAAAACAGTTTGGGGCGATATGTCAAGCCTGCTGATCCACTCTGATTAATTCTACAAATCAAATGAGGGGTGGGATGGATAGATGTGGCATTTTCAAAGCAGCATCCTGAGGCAAAATAGAGTAAGTCTCTTTGTGAGAGATAGAAAAGCATGTTTGTGGATTTATGTCTGACCATCTGCATCTCTCTGTGACTGCCTGTGGCTGGCGTGTGTTTAAAGTCTCATCTCATATCCCCAGTTCGTTGGGCCATGGATCTTTCCATTTGTCTGAAAAACAAACCTATTATAAATCAACCTGCAGTTTTTTAACCATTATCCATTTGGTGGGCATCTGTCTTTCCACATGACAGTTCTGGCAACATGAGGATGAAAAGTAGAGGTAGAGAGAGAGAAAGGGAAAGAGAAAGGGGAGGATAAATAAATACATACATTTCATATAGCCACGATTGTCAGTGATTCCAACTTTCAATGAAAAGGTTGTAACAATAATAGAAAATTGGTGATGAATGAAATTATATGCTAAGCAGAGCTCAAAATTTGCCTAAAAAAAACAAATATATTCAGTGTCTGTTTCATGCTGAGAATATATAATATAATATAATATAACATGCTTCTGAACAAAATGTGGACCTGGAATTGACAATTGTGAGGGAATTAAACCCTCACCCTCAGCAGTGACAGCTCTGCTAAACAGACAAAAATGAAGCAAATCTGAGGAAAGATAGCAATGCAGAAAAGGGAGGGAGAGACAGAAGCACAAACCGTATCCATTTCCATCTTGAATCTTGATACTTCTCCGATTTTTCTTCCCAGTTTCATGCCAATACAGCATGTTGAATTGGAAATTTTATTTGAGCTGAGCCAGAGAAAGGGAGATGAGGAGAGAGAGAGAGAGAGAGAGAGAGAGAGAGAGAGAGAGATCAATTGAGCCCAGAGCAAGACAAAAGAGAGAGTGTGAGCATCCAGGCTATGATAAATGACAAGTCTTATCATGCATTCAAATGAGGCTTTAGGACTTGTCTACCCTATAACAACCTGCATACAGATGAGTTTACATTTCTTTTAAAAAAAAGGTATCCAAAATCAGCCTTTAGTGTTAAATGTAACAGTTTCTGGTTTGTTATGTCTTTCCTGACGAGCTGGTAACATACTAATTGTTCTGCCACAATGCCTCCAAGCCGACACATGTCAGAGTTTTGACCCATCAGCGGGGCCAAGCAGCCTTGGCTGTTAAAAAATTATTTGCACTCAAGGCACAGCCAGGCGCTTTGGCTAAATGCCTCCACCAAATGTTGCACTTGTGGCTGAATTTATCTCTGGGGGGTGGTGGGCTGAAGGAATCAACGTTTTGTCTCAGAGATTATGTTGTTAAAAGGAGGAGAAAGGGGAAAAAAACAGGTCCCAAAATGTCCCAAGCGCTCTAATCCTCCCTGGAGACAGGTGGATTAGCGGGACGTTCATTGAATAGACACGCACGCACATACACACATGCACACACATGCACACACACACACACACACACACACACACACACACACACAGCTAGATGATTTAATTTCTAGTTTGGTGCAGGTTTTTGCTGCTGACTCCCCACTGAGCTTGGTTGACGCGCAGAAAACCTTCAGCAGAGCAGAGCAGGGAATGGACACGCGAACAGCCACACCCTCTCTGAATGAAACCCAGCAACACACAATTCAAAGCACTGAACACACCCTCTACGGCATCATGACAAGTCATTGTCAGAATCGTGTTATTTGTTCTTAAACCTAAGCCACAAATCTGAATCATGAGAGAGAATCCTACTTGCGTTCAGCACAAATAATTAAAAAATCGTCCTTATTGTGGATTAGTGTTCCTTTATGATACAAAATTCCCACCACCTGTGCAGGATTTTCATTTTTAATCAATTGTAGTGTTCCAGAAATCAAAGAAAAGAAGATCTTAAAACTCAAAACCAGACTAAATTACTTAATAAGGGCGTTCTTGTGGTGCATTAGCCAATGGTGCGTAAAAGCGCACATCTTGCAATCTCCAAAAACAATCCACCTGTGAACCTGATACATTCAAGTTTCTACATTTAGACACATTCTGTATATTTCTTCACACACGCACTTGATGCTGCGCGTCCTAACCTGTCTCGGTATCGATCTCATTCTTTCAAGGACTCGATTTCCTCGAAGTTTCATCTAATCCAAACGTGCTCAGCCTTCCGCATTTGCTGCAGCTAAACTGTCACCAACTTTCACCCTCAAAATGTCTCCGCACACAACTCCAAGGACATCTCTGACCTCCATCCGCTGACCGTCTGCATGTGTCAAAGATGCGAAGGCGCAGCAAATACTCTCATCTTTCGAGTAAATGCGAGATTTTTTTTTTTTTTCTAAGACAAAAGCATGTTCACTCACCCGTGAAGATATCCGATTGTTCCTCCCGCGCCCTTCAGTTTATGATGTCCCTATGTTGTTGTTTTTTTATAGCTACATCCTCCTTGATATCTTTCAGCGTTGGTAATGTGTCCTCTCTTCGGTCCACAGCCGTAGATGAGGAATGAAAACGGACAGAGAGTGTAGGTGCGGATTCAGTTCACCTCCGGTCAGGATTTCTCCTGTCAGTTCGTCCCGGACACGGCGGCAGAGGACCAGGGCGGACGCACCGGACACGTTCTGCGGTCCATTTTGGTCTGGTGCGCACCGAGACGCACCGAGACTCGTCCTGCAGCAACACAGGAGCCCAAAAACGACAATAACTCCTTCTTTAAGTTCCAGGAAAACAGTTGGTTAATGCGTTTAGTACGATGTTGAAAGATCCCCTTCTCCTCTAAGGAAAGTTTTAACACCGGAGACCAGAGCGCGGAGGGGATGAGAGAGAGAGAGAGAGACAGTGAAAAAGGACTGCTGGAACTGACAGAAAGGGGGGAGAGAGAGAGAGAGAGAGAGAGAGAGAGAGAGAGAGAGACTGCAGACTCCGACTCGCTTCACTGACCACGAGTTGAGTCCTGGTCCCACACATTGTGGCGCCTCAGCATGGTCTGAAATTCAAACAAGCTCTTGCAAATTTTAAATTATAAAGCCCCTCTCCTGTATGTAAAGCTTCACAGTAGCCAGGGGAAAATATTTGGGATTCTTCCAGTTATATATTTTATTTATTTATGCTATTGGAGTATGGTGGCATCTGCAGATTATAGTTGCAGCAGAAGCTTCGGTGTTTACCAGCCTCCAGAGAGTCTGACTCTGCATGTAATGAGAAATGTCACATAATTGGTTTTCATCTTGTGTGTCTGTGTGTGTGTGTGTGTGTGTGTGTGTGTGTGTGTGTGTCATCATGACATCATCAGTCTACTCTGGCTGGTGTTTATACATGATATCCGTCTGTGGACACATTTTGTCAACGCAATGTGACAAAATACTGCAGGTATTACACTTCCTGCTTCCGCAAGTACGCGCTAGGTCCAAGTGGCATACATTTCATCATCAGAGGTTGTACGAGTGGGCTCTGTGTAGACATCCACTTGCTGCCAATTTGCGTGACCTTAGAGACCTCAGAACTATACACCACGACTATTGTGTGTAACAGCTGTTCGTGTAAGAACCGGTTTCTGACTATATTTGCACCACATCTGCAAGTACGGGAGGGTCTACTGGGGTCCAAGTGACGTAAAGAGTGTACGCATAGGCGTTGATTTGTTGTGTACTTTTCCTACTAATGTAAAAATGTCTTCAAATGTTTTGTTGCACCTGTTAAGGTTAGACGACTTACACATTTCTCATTTCTCAGTTCTCAATCATTCATGAAGTTTGGTGGCATCATGTGATTCTCATAAAGCCTCCACCTAACTTCAAATGGAAATTGCAAGCTCGTGGTTACGACACGCAAAGTCGTGTACACGATATGCTTCGTGCTGAAGTGGTAAGTTGTGAGAACACCGTTGTTAGGCAACGGCGATATGGACGGCAAAAGACACCTTGTTGTTTCCCTTGTCTTTCTTTGCTTCTTTCCAAGGAAACTTGACCTACTTTGTATTTCAACACCACGCAGAAGAACACAAAAATCGCCGCAACTCTTCCGAGGTTGTGGATATGCTACAAGGGTGGTGTTCATATGGACTCCTTAAAGGTCTAATCAGCCAAAATGACTAAAGAAAACGATGTGTGGGTGTTCAAACAGCCCATAAAGGAAATTAGGGCTGCCCAAAATGTCCTCACACGATCTAAAACTCAAATTTGTCCCCACAAAAAGACACACACACCTAAACAATGAACTGTAATACTAAAGGAGGAATTAGCCTCCCATCTCCTTATATTTAATTATCCTTTAGCAATGAATCCTTTCATTTATACTGTACATTACACACACACGCAACCATGACGGAAAAAGAGGATTTGCCTTCTTACCTCCCTCACTGCTCAGCCACTTTCTACTCCACGTCTCACACACTGTGCACTGACGCATTTTACTCTCTACCCACAGCGATGGATCAAATCCCGCGTCTTAAACTCTCTGTCACACTGCTTTGGTTCAACTCTTTATCCTGTTACCTTATATTATGTCTCTCTCACACACACACACACACACACACACGCTATAGGCCTATAATAAAACTCATTACTTTACTACATGTGTCAAAAGCGGGCGGCGCATTGCAGCATAATATCGCTTTGTCGCGTTATCGAGGCTTTACACCATCAACCATAGTTCATATAATTCATAACTTTAGGTAAACACTGTCAAACACTGCAGAGCGTTGCTGCATTTGTTTTGTGCAGGTGCTTTGGGTGCAGATAAAAATGTTTTATAGCTCCTTTACAGAAACACATTTTCTTTTTCATACATGTGGCACAAAATACATGTATACACAACCAATCTCAAGTCACAAACTGTTGGAAGTTAACGCACAATGACTGGTTATAATCTTTGCATCTGGCAGTAATACATAGGCCTCTTGTGTAATTATCCCAATTTCAATAAATGTCACACACACAGAGTACTGCAATGAATTTAGCTAAATTTACAACACACGTACTTTGTACTTGTCCTATAACCGTGGCCAGAATGTCAGTAAGTTACTGGAAAGAATTATAACTCAAGCAGCATTAAAGCAGCTTGATTTGTTTTTCCAATGTCGAACACATGCTGTATAGTGCATCACACTGTGCTAGTTTCCTCTGGGATAATAAAGTCCCTATGTCTCTGTCACATACTATTCATATTATATTTATCTCATATGAACAAGCCCAAAGCCCTGGGATATTACAGCGTACGTGCATTATTGAATGGTGTTTTAAACCTAGTTATACAACAGAGGGTATGATCCAATGCAGTGGTTTTAAACTCTGGTCCTAGTGGGGCAAAGACCCGCCAGTTTCTCTCCTGCCAGCTAAATGATTGCATTTAACTGAGTTCACCTGCTTCATGAAGTTAAATCAGTTCCTAATTAAAAGCAGCTGGTCTGTGGTTGCTGAGGACTACAAGACGACGCCAGTGCACCATATATACTGCACTATCCAATATATTATTGTAAACCATGACAGTGAACGGAACCACAAGATAAATTTGCAGACACTGCAGAACTCCCATTTTATTAAATAATGCTCAACTTTTCCATTTTGAAGAGTAAGTTCCTTAGAATAATCAATATAATGTTGTTGCTAAAGGTAAAGAGTTTAAAGCGATGTTGGTTTTCCCTGTGGATTGTGTTTTTATTTCTATTTAAATTGTAAATGGTGTGTTTTCTTGGCCAGGTGGCCCTCGGGAAAAGAGATTTAAATCTCAAGCAAATTCCTGGTTAAATAAAGCTTTATTACTCTCTACATCTCCAGTTGTAATTTATTAGTGACTCTGAGACATATGTTACTTATGTGGAAAGCTGAACGATAGAGCTTTACATTGGATGGCTTAAATTGATACTAAGGCTGTCATCTTTATGACGGTGTAAACAGCACAAATCACATCAAATCTGATCTTTTCGATTCTGATTCGGTCCACGTTCATATGTGGTCCAAATCAGATACAGGTCTGACCTCATATCAGAATTCATGTGACTTTTACGTCACTCTAGATCAACTTGTCATGCAGGTCACTTCAGGACCTGGATACTAGAATCTGATATGGGCCACATTCAAAAAGTAATGTGAACAGCCAAACAAAAAAGAGCAATAAATCAGAATTTAGCGCTAACGGTTGTGGTGTGAACGTAGTCGTACAGAGAATGCAGTACAGGATACTGTGAAGTCAAAGCAGGCCAGAAAATGTGACTGCAGTGTTTAGCAACGCACCTAAGGCCCCATTCTAGGCCGACTTGAGAGCTGTGTTGCAGCCCTCTCATTAATTTGAACGAGGCCAGTCTGTCAGCACAGTGGGGGTGCGAACGCATGGGGGCTCTGGCAAAACAATGCAGGGTTGTCCAACAAAAACACTGAACCAGACTCAACCAGGCTTTGTTGCGGCGGCATCCATCAAGGCACTGCATTGTATGTGAGTATTAACAAATAGTTGTGCAGTGTTTTGGTGTCTAATAAGCCTCTAAGTGCATGAAATATGTTACTCCAATTAGTCAGATTGTCTCACTAATACCATGGTGTGAAGCTGGATATGAGCATGTGTGTATAGCAAAAACAATGGAGTGGTAGCTCTGCAAATGTTTCTCTGAGGCTGAACAATCACATTAGTTGTGTTGAACCTTAGTGGACCTTAGTTTGCTCACTGGCAAAATTCCTGGAATTCTTTTATACATTTGTGGATAGCTATAGGCTAGAATGGTGAGTTTCAACTAGGAAAGCCACCTAACATTGATAACTCTGTATGAGCCTGCATTTTTTTTAGTTTGTAAGCAAGAGGGTTCAGCTTCACAGATGCTTCCCCTCTTTGTGTTTTCCTTATCACTTGGCTTCAGACTAACACTGCTTTGCCATAAAATCTGTACTTTAACTTTAACTCGGAGTCAGAGAAGATTTCTCAAGAAAAGTTTGCATAACTAAACTTAACTTCCCCTGAATTAAATGTTATTATAATATATATATATATAATATAATCTTGCCTGCTGAGTGGCTGGTTTAATTCAATAGCTGGAGTATGAGACTCAATGAAACATTCATATCCTTTGACACAATATGTAAATAGAAATAGTAGGAAAACAAATCTCATTACAAAGCCTAGTTGCAAGTATTTTTATCATCTCTGCACTTGTAACTGCTTGACATTATATTAACAAAGCATTTGTCCTTGTCAGTATTAAAGCTAATGATCATCAACTGTACACAGTCTGACAGACATAAGAAACTGGATCAAATGTGTGTTTAGAGCACATGAAAGTATCCCTTTCGTTGAAACCCTCTGAAAATTTTGCAGTGTTGACCCGTTCTTTGACCCCTTCTTTGTGACCTGTGTTTGACATTGGCACCAATTGATCAGCTGTATCTCAATCAGCATAGTAGTAACACCCACTGATCAGTTTGATTTCCCTATGGATCCCTGAATGAGCTCATCCCCTGGTGTCTAGGCTCACTCTTTACATGACCAAAGGTTGGCTGGCTGTTCTAAATCACACTGATATTATAGAGAGCATAGTCTCTTTTTTTCTAAATCCGATACCAGCCTTTTTGCTATTGAAGTATTTCCAATTTTTGTGCCAGAAAATGACATTGTTTGACGGTTTCCCCAGAATTACATCTAACTGGTGTTAATGTACGACTGAAATGTCATATAAACCCACCATTAAAGCCCAGACTAGTGGAATTATTTTAGGCATAAAAGCTCTAAAACGGCCCCCATAATCCCATAATGGCAGTGAAAACCCTTGGATACACTATTTCCTTTTAAAAAAAGAAAAAATTAGGTAATTGAACTCCTTCCTGAACAATGAAATACATAAAAGGTAATGTGCAAATACATTTTAATTTCATATAGTAGGTTTTAAAAAGGTGGTTATATATAGCTGCAATCAGGCCGGGACTTCCATCATGAATGACAACTAACATTACAGATTTATATGAGCCAATCAATATTTACACATACTTTGTATTATATATGAGAGAGTGGGATGACCATGCTCATTGAATTTTTCATAAAGAGCACATTTATTATGTTTATGCATGCATTCAATTAAACTTCCTATGTAAAATTATAACTGTGAGACTGTGAAAAACAGGGACCATGGTGTTAAAAGTCAAATGATAACAAATCAAAAGGATTTTAGACATTTCATTACTTTATTACTTGAATTCCTCTCTCATCATTATGTTCTCAAGTTTTTTTTTTTTAATCTTATAATATGGCAGCATGCTGCCCTCAAACTAAACTGGAGCTTATGCGGTCGAACAAGGAGCCAAGTATGATTAGATCCATTTGGCCCAGGTTCATACATTGTGTGGGAGTCCCAGATGCTGCCCATTGAAAACTCTGGACTTTATTGGAAATGGTGTTAAAACAGTGCACCAGGAGTATTGCAACTTGTTTTTAATTCAAATGAACCCGTCTAAAGACTGACTGTATTGACATACACCAATAGCCATAACATTATGAGCACTGACCAAAGTGAATAACACTGATTATCTGGTTATCCTGGCTCCTGTCAGTGGGTGAGATATATTAGGCAGCAAGTGAACATTTTGTCCTCAAAGTTGATGTGTTAGAAGCAGGAAAAATGGGCAGTGTGAAGATTTAAGCGACTTTGACAAGGAGCCACATTGTGATGGCTAGACGACTGGGTTAGAGCATCTCCAAAACTACAGCTCTTGTGGGGTGTTCCCGGTCTGCAGTGGTCAGTACCTATCAAAGGTGGTCCAAGGAAGGAAAAGATCCAACAGACGAGCTACTGCAGCTCAAAATGCTGCATTGCAACATTATGACCACCAGGGTGTATCTCAAAATTCTACTTTAATACAGTACTTGAATAAATGTACTTAGTTATGTTCCATCACTGGTTAAAACTAGAACAGGACTGGAGTGGATCTAAGCAGCACTGGCCCAACCATATGCTCGAGCTCACCAGGGTTTTGCAAGGTTTGCATCTTTTTCTTGTTGACTGGAAAGCAAGGGATATTTTGTGTGTATGGGCTATTGGTAAGATATACCATAAGACTTACTGATTTACATCCTCCAGATCTAACAACAACATATTTTACTACCTGTACCATGAAAGAAGCAAACAGGGCTAGTAGATGATATGCTTGGCAATGAAGTGGTTTCAAGTTGAGAAAAGGTTGTTACTATGTGACAGAGAAAGAAATGTGAAAAAGTAACATCCTTGGGTTTTGTAACAGCAGTATATGTCACAACTAATAGCTTTTGCTATGCTTTTTGGTCACTCTAGTGGCCTTGTAAAAAGGACTCAATTTAAAGGCTCCAAAGAAACTCGTGGAGCAACAGCTGCATCCATTTTTAGCGTGAACTTCTATCAAACAAGCCTCTATGACAACATTTCCATTGCTTGTTAACGGTACAGACACATCCCAAGTGCAGGTTTTCCATCCTCTCATTCATCCTTCTATTAATTTAATTAAGCCACGCTCAGTTGCAGTTCAATCAAGAGTCAGCTCACAAACCTTCAAAGAAACACAGACTTTTTGGGATTTTCTTTTCATTCCGTGTTTTATGAGAGAGTGGGCAGGTGGTAAATCCCTCCTCTTCCATGTCACCCTATTAGAGGCTTATCTGTAGGCCGACGAGAGGACAGAGGGGGGGAAAGGGTGGATAGAGATAGAAGTTGGTAGAGGAAGGATGGCTGGAAGCCTGGTGTGAGTCATATTTGAGCGTGCAGAGTTCAAATACAAAGCCTGCTTCCTCATATATTAGTCCACCTACTGGGATAACACCATGTGGTCTTTTTCAGAGCCTGATGCAGCCGAGGTATTATCATTTTGTCCGGTCTTTACTTTTGCCTTTTACAAGTCAGTCCAGCCCTCTCAGTTACATAATCACTAAAAATGTTTTTGCTTTAAATGGCCTGAAAGGATGTATTTTTTTAAATGCATATCTGTGTCCTCCTTCTATATCTCTATATCTAATCACAGAGCATTCAAGCTGCTTTGCGGACAGGTCAAAAGGACTCATATCTATTCTCTCAGTGCATTAATTTTTACTTTCCATGGCATTGTTTTGTTTGCTTTGTCTAGTCTATTTAATCGAGAACCCTGACTGAGTCTTTGGCTTGTGTAACAGGAGAAAAACATATCTGCTCAGCCACCACTGCAGCCTCTCACTACACATCCTTTAATAATGGTTTCACCTTGACTCTGAAGGCCTGTGGGTAGCCTTGCTACCTGTTCATGACACCTGTAATGAGCAGTTATTTTTTACTACATCCAGTATGTGGAGTATTTCTTTTTAAAAAAGCAGAAGGCTTTGGATTGAATCTCTAGATCAGTGGTTCTCGGCCTGGGACTGCAGGGACTCCTAGGGGTCGTTGAGTTCCAGGGGGTCCCCAGAAAAATGGGGAATATTTGTTAATCTTCCATTCTGCAATAAAGACAGTAAGTGAATCACTAATTCATATCAGACTGAGATCCCTGAGACTGCATCTCATCAAATATCGGTCCACAGCCTGATGTGTATCAATTTGGGGGTCCGTTCATTTTTAATGATTTTTACAGTGTTGAAAATCTTAGTTTAGCATTTTAGCATGCTAACATTTGCTAATGAGCACTCAACACAAAGCACAAGTGAGGCTGTTGGGAATGTCATTAGTTTTGGAATAATGTAATCATAAACACAAGTATTAGAGAAATTGAAATATCGATGTGAGGATGGTGCTAATTAAGGGGTCACCAAGGTTATTAATGTTGTGTCATTTGGAATATAAATGTTGGAAACTAATTTCATGGTTTTCCATCCAATAGTTTTTGAGATATACACTAAATAACAGAAGTCATCTTCATGGTGGCATTAAGGTCAGGGGATCACAAAAGTCAGTAGGATTTATCTTCTGGGGACCATGAATGTCTGCACAAAATGAAAAAGGAAATCCATCCAATGGTTGAGATATTTCAATCTGGATTTTATTAATTCTTAAAAGAAACAAATCACACTAAACAAAAAATAGCAAAACAAGATGTCTTTTTATATGCACTGAGGAATAAATCAGCAAATACATAAGGAACACTTTAAAAGACACTCAAGAAAGTAACCAAGGAACAAAAACAAGAGCACAGAGCTGTGTCAAAACAAAGGTCAGAACCAAAGTGAACAAAAAGAACAAAAGGTATTCTCCTTCAGTCACACAAAGCTTACATAAGAACAAAGAATAACTTGCATAAGCGCAATTCCCATTTGTGTAGCTGTAGACATTTCATACCCACTTGCAAGATCAATTGGTACATACATTTAAATGAAAACATGCATATGCACACACACACCATGTCTTAAAAGTGTCAAGTGTTACTTTTGCTTTTCGTCTGGACTTGAATGTCCTTTGCTGCTCTGTGACTTTGTAACCAGCCTGTTGCATTAAGAGCTGCTTCATAAAACCTCTCCGTAAGTGAATCTGACTTGACAAAAGAGAAAGAGACTAAAAGCTGTAACTCCGGAGGTCAACTTGCAGTCCAGAGGCGGCTAATGTAATGGAAGAGGCTGGCTTTGTTGGTGAAGACATGTGAAGGTAAGAGCATCAGAAAAATAAAAGGATTAAAATGAAATCAAGATGTGCTTGTGTCTATGTGATACATCTGAGCTCAGAGACCTGATTTAAACATTTTTTTTTTTACTTTCAAACAAAAAAAATGTCCACTTGTAAAGAAGGAAAATATCAATTTAAATAGCCAGACTGTCAAAAGATTTAATCAGAACATTCATGCTCTTTCCTCATGACTTTCAGGCCAAAATGTCAAATATTTACACAAAACGTTTTTATAATTTAATGCTGAGCACATCAATCTAAAGGCCTTTTAGACATACTGGGGGCATTTTTTTGTGTGCGTGTGAGAAAAAACAATGTCATCTTTTTTAGAATGAGGTCAATCTTTTCAGAGCTTTCACACTGCGAATAAAAGGCCTCAACCAATCATATCATGAGGAACAGACTTCATGTCACAACTCATGGCAGACCTTAAAACCCTGTATTATATGACAAAAGACACAAAAAATTGTAAGACAATGTGACAAGAGTGACCTGGGATGATGACTGCTCCCTCTGCACAGACTGCTCATGTGGGGGTTTACAACGGGGAACTGAAGCTGTTATGGCGATATATTAGTGCATCTTAACAGGCCACACTGGAAACCCTGGGACTGCAGTCCCGAAACAGGCAGCTAGGATGAACCTGGTGAATATGACCTCTCTATCCATACGCCGTTCGGTGCTGCATTGTGACTCCAAGACCCTGGAAGCTCTCTTCCACTAGTCCCTGCCTTGCTTGGTCTGAGGTAAGTGTGTATTGATTTAATTTTTTATTTTAATGTGTTGCAAATTAGCATCACTCCTGGTATGAGTAGTTTTGATGTGACATATGAGTGATTTGCATTTTTGTGTCATTTAGTCGTCTTGTTCCTGGTATTTAATGGCCTTAAAAGCAAAATTACGTCTAGCACTTTAATATTGTGTTGTATAGAAAAGAGCCACCGGGAGAGCTTATATTTTTCTTTTCTTGTTTCTTCACTTTACTAAATTTGTCATCTGTGTTTCTAACTCATAATTAATGGCCAACAGCAGATACTTCATGTGCAACACTTTTCTTCGGGTTGCAGTAAATCCTCCCTTCAGCAACCATAATGGCAGAGCATTTCAACTTATCACCCAGAGAATTTATCAACCCCTTTCACGCTGATTTCTCCCATCTTTTACGTTTGAGGTGAGCGGGCAGCACTTCAGAGGGTGTCTGACGCAACATCAGACTGATTTTGAGACAGTGTTATTAACTTCTCGCAAGTATGATTTGATTTGATGTCTCCTTTATATGCTTGTAAGATAGGTGTTGCCAGAGTAGGTCAAAAGTAGGAGGCAGACTCAGGACGTTGTAGTAGAATTCCCTTTGTGTGGGCATTTATTCAAGTGCTTCCCAAAAATGTGAAAAGCAACAAAAAACAACTAAACCTATTTACAAAAAACTGAGGAAAAATCAACTCATACTAGATTTGAAATTAACAGCACTTGTCTCCACCGCAATTTATCTCTCCTCACCTCTCTTGCTTTCCCCAAGAGAACTGACCCTTATATACTCCTTACCTGCCTGAAGACTAGACATGGATTAAACCATCCTCACTTCAGGTGGCATTTATTTACAGATATCTTTTAGCAAGACACACACTTCAATAAACATTACCCATAATAATCACTCACATTTCCTATGGCGTTGAATGTAACACCCACTCAATATACCCCACCATTCATAAAATGACAACGAAACAGAATTAAATATACAACTTATTCCCCCCGTTAACATGGTATGGCCCTGACGTAATTGGTGACGTCATCATATTCATTTAACCAGCACATTGCGGGGCGGCCCCCTCCCACACAGCGGCTTTCGGCGTCAGGTAAGATACCTAGTAAAATCAATACCCTTTATATGTGCTAAATCATTTTATATGAACAAATAAAATGACTGGAAAAAAACAACCTTTGCCTGCCATTATTGTTGTAACCTTGATGGATGTTAAAGATTATAACGAAATAACGCTGCACACAAAACAGACCCGGGATAGTAATGTGCACGTGCGTTACCAGCTGAAATTAATTTATAGTTAATGTAAATGAATAAACAAAAACGTGTACAAATGAAACAACAAATAACCTAACAAGTAAATACCTAAATATATATAAGTGACAAATGACGGAGATGAGTCTACTTTGTCACACTCCCCCCCCCTTAAGACCGTTACTCTTCAGAGGGACGGGACAGGAAATCTGCAATGACATTCTTGTAACCTGCTTTGTATCTGATCTGGAACCTGAAAGGCTGAAGGGAAAGATACCATCGGGTTATTCTTGCGTTAGTGTCTTTCATTCTATGGATCCATTGCAAGGCTCTGTGGTCAGTCTCTAACACAAACTCCTTCCCAATAAGGTAATATTTTAATGTGTCCAAAGCCCACTTTACTGCTAAGGCTTCCTTCTCAACAGTCGAATACCTTACTTCTCTCGGAAAGAGCTTGCGGCTGATATACTGTACTGGCATCTGGTCGTCACCTTCTCCCTGCAACAGCACAGCCCCAAGACCCCTCCCAGAGGCATCTGTCTGCACAGTAAAAGGAAGATCAAAATCTGGGCATTGCAAAAGAGGTTCACTGCACAAACACTTCTTCAAATCAGCAAATGCTGCAACACCCTCTGGTGTCCATTTAACTTTAACAGGGCTGGATTTTCGAGTCATGTCACTGAGAACTGCAGAGCGTGAAGAGAACTCTGGGATGAATCTGCGATACCAGCCACTTAACCCCAGGAATGATTTTACCTGTCTCTTGGTCGATGGTAATGGACAAGCCTCAATAGCCTCCACCTTTCCGATCTGGGGACGGATCACACCTCCACCAATCACATACCCCAGATACTGGACCTCAGCTTTGGCGATGTGACACTTCCTAGCATTGATGACCAATCCGGAACTCTGGATGCGACGAAAGACATCGGCAAGGTGTTCTAGATGCTCCTCCCATGTCTTACTGTACACCACGATGTCATCGATGTAGGCTGCAGCGTAGTCATCTGCGCCTCTCAGCACCTCGTCCACCAACCTCTGGAACGTAGCTGGGGCTCCATGCAGTCCAAAGGGCATCGTCCGGAACCGATAAAGTCCGCTTGGCACTCTGAAAGTGGTCAAGTCCTTAGAGGCCTCTGTCAATGGTACTTGCCAATAACCCTTACAGAGGTCAAGGGTCGTCAAGAAGGTTGCATTCCCCAACCGATCAATCAGTTCATCCACTCGCGGCATTGGGTATGGGTCAAAAGCTGAGACAGCATTTAGGCGTGAAAAATTGATACAAAACCTCAATTTCGGGTCATCTTTTTTTGGGACAAGCACAACAGGGCTACACCACTCACTGCGAGACGGTTCAATGACCCCCATAGCCAACATATCCTCCACCTCTTGCTTCAGCGCTGGGATGAGCTTTGCTGGTACTCTGTAGGATGTTTCTCTGATTGGCTGCTGTGTGGGTGACAGAAGACGAATCTCATGTTGAATGAGATCTGTACGACCAGGTTGTAAGCTGAACAGTTCATTAGGCATAATCTCCTCCACCTCTTCCTGACGATCAGCTGTGAGGTGAGTCAGATCCGGCAATACCTCGGCCCCCGCTGCAGAAGGAAAATACTGCTCCTGCAGTTCTTCCTCATCAACCACAGCTCGAGCCCATAACTGTGGTGAAACCTTTGGCTGTTCCACCCATTCTCTGAGTAAGTTGACATGAAACACCTGATGCTTTTTCCGGCGCTCTGGTATAAAAGTTCATAGGTCACCGGTCCCACCTTTTTGTGACCTCATAGGGACCCTGCCACTTAGCCAAAAGACCAGAGTCTGAGGTTGGGAGTAGGAGAAGGACTTTTTGACCCTGCTGCAAAGACCTCCTTCGTGAACTCTTGTCATAGCCCACCTTCTGACGCTGCTGAGCACTGGCTAGGTTGCTATTGGCCAGCTCTTGGTACTCACTGAGCTTATCTCTCATCTTGAGGACATATGACATGGTATTGCACTGCTGCTGCTGTGGCTGTGACTCCTCCCATGCCTCCTTAAGAACATCCAGTGGACCCCGTACTGGATGACCATATAGGAGCTGAAATGGAGAAAAGCCATTGGATGCTTGTGGAACTTCCCTGTAGGCAAACAAAAGGAAGGGGAGCCACTGGTCCCAATCTGCACCTGTGTCCGATACAAACTTCCTCAGCATGGATTTCAGAGTCTTATTAAACCTTTCAACAAGGCCATCAGTCTGTGGGTGATATGGGGTTGTCTTCACTCCTCGAATCCCCAGCAGGCTGTACATGTCTTTCAGCATCTTGGAGGTGAAATTAGTGCCCTGGTCTGTGATGATCTCTCTCGGGATCCCAACTCTTGAAAACAACTGGATCAAACAGTTTGCTATCTGCCGGGCCTTTATCTTCTTGAGTGGAAATGCCTCAGGGTACCTTGTAGCATAGTCGCAAACTACTAATATGTACCTGTGACCTGTCCTACTTCTCTCTAGTGGGCCAACGATGTCCATGGCAATACGGGAAAATGGGGTGTCAATGATGGGCATAGACACTAGAGGGGCTCTATCTCCCTTTTTGCCTGGCGCTGTCAACTGGCACTGTGGGCATGCTTTACAATACTGCACTGTATCCGAAAACTGCTGTGGCCAATAAAAGCGAGACACCATTCTTGAAAAGGTCTTTAGCTGTCCTAAATGGCCTGCCCAAGGAATGGAATGGCTTAGCTGTAAAACTGTGGGCCTCAAACTTTGGGGAACAACTAGCTGATCACCTAACTTACTGCGGCGAAACAACTGCTCTCCCTTTAGAATGAAGACCTCGCTTCCTTTCTCTGTCACTTGGGTCGACTCAGGAACACACTTATCAAAAAAAAACTGTAGGGAAGGGTCCTGTCTCTGGAGCTCAGTAACATTGGAGGGAATGAACTGCACCTCAAAACCATCAGGCTCTGGTACTGGCTCTAAAATCTCTGTTCCCCTCACTCTGTCCTGCCTTCGCTGTCTCCGGCTTTTCCTCACTCTTGGCTGACTAGCTACCTCAAGTCCTGGCACCTCACCATTTACAAACGGCAATTCATCCCAATTTGACACTGACTGTGCTTCCCTCTGCCTGGACCTTGTGACTGCTACCATACCCTCGCTAATTCTGTTTGTGCTTTGCTCTACCCCATGTCTAGCAATGAGTTCAAAAAGCACTGGAAGGTCACTCCCTAGCACTACCTGGTATGGAAGTCTCTCCATTACACCAACTGCAAGCATATATTGCTGACCCTCAACCTGGATAGGTACCTCAGCTATAGGATATTCTACTTTGTCGCCATGCACACACCAGACACTAATCTTTCCCTCAATGAAAATAACATCCCTGGGAAGACAGTCTGGCCTAACCAAAGTGCGGTTACTACCTGAGTCCAGTAGAGCTACATATGGCCTATCCTCAATAAATACACAAGCAGTGCGTTCCTCACTCCAACCTTCTGGCTGCTCCCTATCACCCTGAAGACTGCCTGTTGATTTAGGTGCAAAACACATGTAGGTCTTACTCACATGCTGCCTTGGACAATCTGCCTTAAAGTGCCCTATTTGACCACAAGAGTGACATGCAAAGGGGCCCCTATTTCTGAATTCTTTGCCATTACTGCTGTTCTGACTGTACCTGAAATTTCTCTCTCTCTGCCCATTACCCCCTGCTGGCTTACCACATACCGAAGCTGCTGTATGGGGTCTGGGATTGGGATTGGGAAAGGCTTTGGATGTGCGTCTTGCTGCCAGGAAGGTTTCTGCCATTTCTGCTGCTTCTTTGGAAGTTGCAGGATTGCGCTCCTTAACCCATGTGCGAAGCTCAGGGTTCAGGATCCTCAGGAACTGCTCCATAATGATGGCATCTCCAATCTGTTCCTTGCTTTTTTCTTTAGGATCCATCCACTTGTCATACAAGTCTCTGAGGCGGGCCTGCAGCTCTTTTGGTGTCTCCTCATCCTCCACCTTACTGAACCGAAACCTCACCCGATATGATTCTGCATTGATCTCGTATTTTTGAAGGACTGCATTCTTGACCTTTACATAGTCCATTGTTTCCTCAATGTCCATTGCAACATATGCTGCTCTGGCCTTGCCTGTGAGAAGAGGGGCAAGATGCAACGCCCAATCCTCTCTAGGCCACTGACATGCATGAGCAATTCTTTCAAATGTTGTTAAATAATGTTCAATGTCTTCGTCCTCACGGTATGGTTGCATTTTTGGACCTCTCCACCCAGGAAATCTCTGCCCTGGATTTAATGGCTGTCCACTGGAGGTGTCGATGGGATCAGGAACAGGCCTCTGCACAATTTGAGCCTCAGAATGCACTGATGATGCTGCAGAAAGTGGAACAGGGTCAGTCGCTACCCCCTCTGCTAGATTATGATGGCCACGTTGCTCCTGCCGAACCTCTTGCTGGAGCAGAGAAAACTCATGCTGGACTCTTTTCCAGCGACCCTCTTGACGTTTCTGGTCCTGCTCCCATCTGGCCTCCCGGTCAGACTGCTGCTCCATCAGGCAACGCAAAGGCTGGTGAGCTCTGATATGTTTTGTGGGTCTTGGGATTGACCCCCTGTAGCCCCCGCAGGTCATCAGGATCATCCTCACCATCTTCTTGCTGTTTGTCCATAGCACTTTTTTTTCCTCTGGTCATAATCTTTTACTGCCCCTACTGGCCTGGAACCACCACTGCCTCCACTTGTAAGATAGGTGTTGCCAGAGTAGGTCAAAAGTAGGAGGCAGACTCAGGACGTTGTAGTAGAATTCCCTTTGTGTGGGCATTTATTCAAGTGCTTCCCAAAAATGTGAAAAGCAACAAAAAACAACTAAACCTATTTACAAAAAACTGAGGAAAAATCAACTCATACTAGATTTGAAATTAACAGCACTTGTCTCCACCGCAATTTATCTCTCCTCACCTCTCTTGCTTTCCCCAAGAGAACTGACCCTTATATACTCCTTACCTGCCTGAAGACTAGACATGGATTAAACCATCCTCACTTCAGGTGGCATTTATTTACAGATATCTTTTAGCAAGACACACACTTCAATAAACATTACCCATAATAATCACTCACATTTCCTATGGCGTTGAATGTAACACCCACTCAATATACCCCACCATTCATAAAATGAAAACGAAACAGAATTAAATATACAACTTACTCCCCCGTTAACATGGTATGGCCCTGACGTAATTGGTGACGTCATCATATTCATTTAACCAGCACATTGCGGGCGGCCCCTCCCACACAGCGGCTTTCGGCGTCAGGTAAGATACCTAGTAAAATCAATACCCTTTATATGTGCTAAATCATTTTATATGAACAAATAAAATGACTGGAAAAAAACAACCTTTGCCTGCCATTATTGTTGTAACCTTGATGGATGTTAAAGATTATAACGAAATAACGCTGCACACAAAACAGACCCGGGATAGTAATGTGCACGTGCGTTACCAGCTGAAATTAATTTATAGTTAATGTAAATGAATAAACAAAAACGTGTACAAATGAAACAACAAATAACCTAACAAGTAAATACCTAAATATATATAAGTGACAAATGACGGAGATGAGTCTACTTTGTCACAATGCTGAAGAGGATTTTAGACTTGGGCATGTAGGATGTGGACCAAGACTTTAAAGTTTCTTTCAATGTTTCCCAAGGCTTTAGAGCTACAGGGGGTGGGATTTACGGCATTAAGATGTTTTTAGCTTATCATAGCAGCTGTCTTTTGAAATTATTTTGAAATAAATTTGTGACATTTATATATATTAGAGGAACTTGACAGAAAACATTAACATGCATAAGAAGGCAATCTCACACCCGTACCTTTGATTATATAGTTTATTGCCAAGACCAAGGTCTTCTTCAGGTCACACCTTGGCCCCACCATTAAATTAAAACATCAATGCTCTGAGAGTACGATTGCCATCGTTTTCATCACATTTGCTCTTGTACATGTGTGTCAGGTAGAGAAGAATAATTTTTACATAAACAGAAAACACAGACAGAAACTCAAAGCATATGAACTAGAAATCCAAAAGGTCAAAAGACATAACGAGTTTGCATTCTGCAACAAAAAAGAAGACTGTTCTCCCAAGAAAAACAACAGAATCAGTCTTTTCAGAAAGTTCCCCAAAAACAAAATTAGGTTTATATTCAAGTGTCAAGGCCATCTACCACAGGAATTATTAGTCCATCCATCAGGAGCAAAGGAAGGAAGTAGTATCCATGTAGTAGCAAGGTTAGGGTGGATTGTTGAGTAAACAACATAGTAGATTTTTACACGAGAGATCACTGTTTATCATTATTATTAATCATTTCTACTAGTATAGTTGTTACTGTTGCTATTGTTATAGCTGTGCATATTTGTCTCCGTCTCTCTCATATAAACCCAACCTTAACCCCAACTGGTCGAGGCAGACGGAGGACCTGCGCAATGTTTCTGCTTCTTATAAGGATGTTTTTCTTTGTTGCTGTCGCCAATTGCTTTCTCATGGTGGGAACTCTGAGGTCTCTGCAAATAGTTTTATTAGGAGTATGGTCCAAACCTGCTCTATTTGAAAACTGACCTGGGATAACTTTTGTTATGATTTGCCAGTATACATAAAAAACTTTAATTGAATTGTTTTCTTGTTTCCTACCAACAGTCGCATGGGTTTCTTTTAACCATGACAGCCGTTTCCTTACCATAACTAAACAGTGATTCTTGTACCCATAATGCCTAATCCTAACCAAATCTAACCTCCATAACAGATACATTTTTCAACAGTAATTTGGAAAGGTTTGGAAGACAGTGACGAATGATTCTGTCCAGCTGATAGGGCATTGGGTCAGAAAACGCTGTGTGTCCTTCTAGAGGGTATGGACAAACCACATATTTCATCGTTAAATTTTGAGCGCTTGACCGGTTTAGTAATTATCAAAAGAGTCAAAGCAATGGTTTCTCCTCCATGGTGCATATAGCTACATACCTGTTTTGGGTTTTTTCTTTATATCTCCGAAATAAAGATAAAGAACCTTCTGTCCTGACTTTCACATGCCTTACCCTTCGTTTCAGCAAAAATACTTTGGGTCAGGTGTTGCATGTGAAGTCTTTTTTGGGAACATCTGTCATAACAGAAACAGCCCTTGTACACACCATCAAACATGACGCAGGTGCACAGGAGTTGAGGTGGCACAGGTCAGTGGAGGCTGCAAGCTGCTCCATCATGCATCGCTTGACAAATTGACAAAACGAATCTCCCGATGCTGATGTTTGACTTTGTTTAACAAGGTCAGTCCGTCACCATCGCTCATCACCTGTGACACCATACAGCAGGTTTACTTAAGGGTCTGTGTCCTTTTTGTGAGAGTTAAAGTAACTCAACATCAGTGCGGGAGGAACAGGATAAAAAACTAAAAGGGACTCACAGATGTCACATCATGTGTGGCTAATTTTAAAAATGTCCCCCTCACCTCACTGACTTGTTCTCCCTCTCTTTTTTCTCAGTGTCTCTCACTCTGTATGTGGCAGGGTTGTGTGTGGGCATGTGTGAGAGGCAGCTTCAGGGCACATGAGGCAACTTTCAGAGTTTAAAAGCAAGATGTTTCATTTAAGAGCATAAAATGTTCAAGAGCAGTATCTCTCAACTTCAACATGAACATACTGTATGTAATGTAGCAAGATTTGAAACCGGATTGGGCTTATAAAACCACCGGACTGTATGAAGGCAAGCCTTTCTATATAAACATTTATTTGAAGAAGAAGAAGAAGAAGAAGAAGAAGAAGAAAGGGATCATTGATAATTCTTGGCAGAATATCCCTCCAAGGCTCTGTGCCTACTTTGGGAGCAGTCTGATGGGGAGCTTCTCCCCTTCTGCTTTCAATAATCAGCAGAAGCAGACCCTGTGGTCCTCTGAGAGGAGCCTCTTTTCCTATTTCACATGAACCACCACACAATCAGGATAAAATAAAACCAGAGAGATTGAACAGAAGGCTTCGAAGCAGCTCCAACATACCTCCATTGTCATAAAACCAGCAGACATTGGAGTCAAAATACCCCCAGGGAGGGTGGTAGTGTGGATAACTACCTGAGCCCCCTCTCTCCCTAACATTCAACATCAATTACCTCAAAGACACATAATGTTCTTGATGTTCTCTTGATTTTTCTGAAAAAAGTCAGACATATCAAACTGTGAGAGCCCTGCTTAATGTTATCAATGGACATGCACAGCTTGTATGCAAACACTGACATCCAGATGGGGTTGAAAGCAGTGAGGCGATCATAAGAAAGTATCCAAACCAGGCCTGAGTGGAGCAAGAAATCATAGACCTCTTCCATCTCAGGCTGGCCAGGAACGACTTAGAGTTTGATGAGAAACATTACGTGGATGGCGACTTCTAAGAACAACCCTGAACTGCCATCCATTAAGGTCAAGTCGATAATCAGCCATTTGAGAGATCAACTTCTTCAACATCACAGGGCCTATGCTTTGCACCTACCCAACTAAGGTCTTCTTTAATCCCACTGACATGCACACCCTGCTACACTACTCCAAAAACGCAAACCCGCAGATAGATTGCCTCATCCATAGAAGTTTTCATCCCAAACACACCTTTAAATGACTGGTTATTTCACATCCCTCTCTATCTGTAATTTCACTTCTTGCCTTTGCCTGTTTGATGCATGTCGTTTTTATATGAAATTAAAACCACTTGCCTAGTTTCCCCCAACCTGAGAACATAGATGAGACTAACAATAAATATAAGATGCTTTCTCTGAGAGATTAAGGATGAAGTCAGGAGCATCTTCAGGGAATCACAAGAGTACAGTGGTGGGAGAAAAAAAAAGAAGATAGACAAACCCTCCCACTTATTCACATACATACTCAACACCAAAAGGTTATTCTGGCTGTCTTGCTCTTCTGAACTGCTCTTCTTCTGAATAAAATAAAAAATTATATATATATATATATATATATATATATATATATATATAAAGTATCTCAGATCTCTCTTTTACAGGGAATAAAACCTGAAGCTTTTAGGCTTTGTTGCCCTTTGAGCTGATCCCATCCCTGGTTTTTAACCTTTTCTTTGTTGTTTCTCTCATTTCTTTTATTCGTTTAATTTTAGATCTTTTATTAAACCCATGGTGTATGACTTGTCGAAACTATAAGAATGAAAATGAAAAAAGACTAACTTGTGCTATTGCATTATAACTTCCTTTGAGGGGTTATTCTCCCCTTTACCTCAACCATTATCCCTGACCCTATCCTGCTGTCTCCTACCCTCAACTCTTACCATCTTTCCTCCACAGCACATTCATCAACATTTCAATTTATCCAATACATTGGCTCAGCCATACTTTGTGTTTAGTGCCAGTCAGGAAATGTTTGAATGCTCATACACTAAACTAAGAAGGTGAGCATGGGAAGCGTTACACCTGCTAACTGTCTGCATATTCACATTTTCAGTAATTCAACCTCAAGTAACCAAGAGCATGCTGTTAAAACCGTCTGGTTGACATTTTGCAGTGTTGCATTTGTGCACAAGAACTGCATGATCCTATCATGCTTATGAGTTGCCCAAGCCTTCTGGTTCACAATTCAAAAAAAAGATGTTGTCCTTCAACACTAAGAGAACATTTCTTAAGAGAACATTTCTTAACAAAAACAAAAGTACACAAGCACATACACACATAGATACAGCTCTAGCCTTTGTTCTTCTCTTCTGTAAGCCTTGTTTGCATCATCCAGTTTCCTTTACCCATTCTTCCTGACTAGTCATCCATGTTGGCAACAGGTAGAGATGTGTGGGTGATGTGGATATCCCCCCCATGTAGCTTCCAGCTGGTCACAACATACTCTATGTGCATGAGTGAACATGGAGAAGAGAAGAGCAGAGGGATGTAACCGAGAGAAAGATGAGGAGAGAGAACTATACTCGCCTTTCCTATTATGTGGCTCTCAGGGGGGGATGGAGATAGGATTGTACAGCGGTCCGTCCAACCGTGCAGAAATAGTCCATCCAACTGTCAGTGCATCATCCATTCCTTCAGAGCTTTTGTGACTCAAAAGTACAAATAATTAATATGTATAGGATATAAAGGAAGATGCTGAGAAAGAGAGTGCGATAAGAGATTGAGAGTAATATAAATTATAAAATTGTTATGGCAAATGATAATTGTTGAGGATGTTATCCATGTTTATTTGAACTATTAAAACATTACAATTTTAAAAATCTGCAATACAGAAAATAATATTAAAATTGTTATATTTAAGAATACTGTTTTTGTTACATAAGCAGCATTTTTTTATGTTTGTGTTTTGGAACACACTTTCCCATGTTACCTTTTTCACTGTTATCAGTAAATAACTTTACGAAATATTTGGAGCAACAAGTTTCCCTGAAAGAGGCTGTTAAAGAAATGGTAGAACCTAAGAAAGTAATACATGGTTCATTGTTATTGAATATAAATATTGTTGTTTAGAAAATACGTTAATCAGAATCAGAAAACCCTGAATGTTGTTTATTCCAGTTTTATTTTGGTGCTTCCTGCTATCTTTTCCTCCAGGTTGACCATCTGATTGGCAGGCACCTGTGCTACTTAGGGTACTGTATCTGTATAGGTAGGGCCTTTTGTTCAGCTCTCTCTCTCTCTCTCTCTCTCTCTCTCTCTCTCTCTCTCTCTCTCTCTCTCTCTCTCTCTCTCTCTCCCTCCAGCAGCAGCAACTTTTTCCAACTGGATTGGACCGCACAGACAGTGGTCCTACAGGTGTGGATATCTGGAAAGAGAGTTTGTTGAATTAATTGGATTGCATGTTGTTTCAGGTTGTTTCTTCATAACCAAACATCACCACTGCTACTGTACAACACCCACAAATCATAAAATGTCAAGTCCAGTCAGTTTTATTTATATATCCTAATCTCATTTAGATTTTTCCTCTACTACTCTTAGCTGACAGTCTTAGCTCACCCAATTATAAACCTAGCTGGTATATGAGGCTTGAAAATCGAAGAGGAGAAGAGAGGAAAAAGTTTGAGGTTGGTGAGTCCAGTTTTCTCCACACACAGTGTTTGCTCCTAGCCTTTTAAGAGACATTTGGGATTTCTTGCTCTCATTTTGAATTGCCATGTCTTGTGGGTGGATAACATTTATCACTATTTCCCATTCCAACATGGAACAAACCTAGTCTCAGTAGAGGTAAAAGGGATGTGGTTCTCTGATAAGGCCAGTTACAAGAACTTTGGCTGAATCACTGCCGGTGAATCATTTCTATGAGGACAGTGAACTGCAGATAAATGTGAAATGCAGTCTTGACAAACAGCAGCAACGGAAGTTTACATTTATCAGCAGCCTTACAAAGGTCACTAACACAGGTATGTCAGACACGGCAGAACAAGAACCTAATGAAGAGTCCTACTGTCTCCTGGCCTCTTCAAGCATCATGCAAATGCAGCCTGACAAAGTTAATGGTAAAATGAGGAGAGATGGTATTTATAAAAACTGGCAACTGTTATTTTTTTCATTTGCCTGACTTATTTATTGTCCTGCTGGCTGCCTCCACTGTCATATAGAAGTGTTTTTAATGAGCAGCCAACTCTTCGGATTCTGTCTTTCCCTGTGAATAAAAGGCCAAATGTTTCTTGTTTGTGAGATTTTGAAAAATGAACTTAGAACTTTCAAAACATAGTCTCTCATTATAGCCACTGTTTGAAAGGGGATTTCTGTGTCTGTGTCTGCGTCATCTCAGACAGTACATAACCTGTGCCATTAGTCGTCTCCTGCAGTATCCACAGTCCCTAATCTGTCTGTAGGTAAAACAACCTGTGAAAAGATGAGCAGAGGGTGTGTGACTCAGCTGCTGTTGAGTCACAGCAGCGACGCAGGAAATCTTGAAAGTGTCTGGTCCGAGCTGACTGTGACTTTCACTAGAAAAGAA
The DNA here is from genome assembly GCF_905237075.1 of Dicentrarchus labrax. NCBI lineage: Eukaryota > Metazoa > Chordata > Actinopteri > Moronidae > Dicentrarchus > Dicentrarchus labrax. Next base: position 3,124,243 of record NW_026136705.1, on the reverse strand, counting down.
AACCCAACACAGAAATTTAGCTGGCACTTTTTTTCTCCATCATCCAAACTGGCACATTTCCACTATGCAGCTGTTGTTGGAGACCCGACCATATTTGCCATAGCTACTTGGTGACAACTTCATTTTTAAAGTGATTTATTTTCTCCCCATTTCCAAATTAATCTAATTTTATTCTGGAGAAACAGATGGTATTTTATTGCTGCAAAAATTAAACTTTATAAGTACCCACTGGCTATATCATCCTGTCATACCTACAGTCAGTCAACTATTGGGATGCTGATATATTAGCCTGATAGGGGACTTTAATGAAAAATCAGATTAGGCAGACCATCAGTGTTGTCTGCCAAAAGTATGATGAATATGGCTTATTTATTATTTCAAGTAATTCATTTTGGTAGTTAAGATTTTACTGCATTTGGATAGTTCTATGTTCATTGTAATCATATAATTGTTGAGTTTTATGTGTTTGTAGTCTGGTTCATTTGGTCCATACCAAGGAAAATGTGGATAAATTGTTGTGTATGGAAACTTGAAGTCATGTGGGCAGACAGGTAACCCATTGATTGGACAGTTTTGGCGCTTATGAGATTGTTTGCTTGACAGTTACTGTGATCAGCAGATGGGTTCAATACTTGTTTAGCTTTTAAATTAATCTTAAAATCAAACATGTGCAAATCTGCCATGTCTTGTAATTTGTAAAGTAAAAATTCCACCGCTAATTACCTTTCATATTTTGGCAAACACAGAGGTCGTGATATTACCTTCTAACCTTTTTCCTGATTGAGGATTATAGAGCTTACTTTGGCAATTAGAAATGGAAGTTAAAATGAAAGTACTTAGACATGTAGTAATATATGTAGTAGATTGAGATCTAAAGACCGTGGTTCACTGATCAAAATATAGAAATCTATAGTAATAGCTCTAATCTTGTGTTCCTTTTCTGAGGTTTTTCTCAGGAAACATTAAAGAAGAAGGCTCTTAACAATTAAACTTTGTATGAATAGTTTCTTCAAAGAGCTCATGTTTTTCACACTATGGTAGCTTGAGTGCACAGAGCTCAGAAATAAACCGGTTTTGACTTCCTACCTCTAATCTGTGTCAATCTTTAGCCCTGCTTTCCCTTCCAGCTATCTAATCACAGACTGATTTGCACCTGGTGGATACAATTAACCACCTGGCAGGAAAGAAACGTGGCAAGCAAAAAGGAGTCTGTATTGAGAACAACTAATCTATGGAAAACACTTCACTTGAACTGTTTCTAATGAACTTTCTGATCTGATTGCACACAAGAAAACATTAGTGCTTGTATAAGTGGCTGATGTTATTCTAGTCAGCCTTGCTTAAAGTGTGTGAAATGCAGTCAAATGTTTTCTTTTGTCAAATAAAGTCAAATTTAGTCCAAAAATAACTATAACAACCTTAAAATGTAAGATCTCTGAGACAGTCAAAAGGAATGTGGACATCAAGAACCACCAAACATGGTAAACAATATGATGAGAAATCTCCAGTAGGTGTGCCAGTTCTTTGGAAAATGTTGGTCTTAAGATAGATTTGGGAGCACACAATATGAATGCATTTAATTTTAGCATGAGATACAATGCCTTGGTCTGACCCATGCTGTTTCCATTGGACGTTTAACCCCCAACTACTATTGGTAGTTCATTGAGTAAATCAAATCATTTACCGAACAAGTCTGATGTTCCAGTTCTGCATGATTATTCCATGGCTGACACTGTGGAAAACCTGTGAGTTTTTACTGGAAATCAATGGGTGAGTCATTGCAGCAAGTGTCTGCACCTTCAGCACACATGCGCACAAACTCAAACACACACCTATATCCACTACCTAGTAATTTATCCATTATGCTCCAGCAGGAGCTAAATGACCAGTGTGCTTCTTTGCTTTACTGTTCTTAAGAACAAAATTAGACAAACAACTTCTGGGAAATTGAGAGTGGACGTGTTGCGGCATAATAAGCAGATGATGCAAAATTAGCAGTTCTATTCATTCCCTCATGACAAACGTTGTTGATTAAAAACTTCAGCCCTTCATTACTCACTCTTGTTGAATCCTTTTATCTGCAGTCCAGCCAAAGGTTTAATCAAACCCAGATTTTCAGAGAGGAGAAAGACAAAGGGGTGGAATTACTGTCTCAGCTGGAAGAGATGGATGATTTTCCATCAGTCCATCCATCTGCAAAAGCAGCCAAGGAGCAGTGAAATGGGCCGGTGGTCCGACTGTGTCAATACAATTTTCTCTGCATTATGCAGTTAGGTCCAAGAACACATCCTTTTTTATCATACTTTGGAAAAAATGGAGAGGAAAGTTGAGTGGCCACAATGCTGGTTGTAGATCTGATAGGAGCCATTGTTCTTGTTTGCATTATAAAATCACTCAGTCTTACTATTTTCCACTTTTGACAGTGGAGATACTAATTACCACAGATCAAGAAGGAAAAATATGTTTAAATTTGGGTCGCCAGCAATGTAGAAATGTGTGGTTTGCCAGAATATATACAGTATGAGGTTAGAAGCTGCGCGCCTAGGCAGTCTGGTGTGTTTTCTTATCCAGCTCGGATCTGCTGCTCTGTGTTTATCTTTGGAAAATAACACAAAATTTCCCCTCCTGGAAATCAACGGGGTCCAATTCTGAAGAAATCTGGCGTTTTATAAGCAACGCAGGGGACGACACGCAAACACACGTGCACACATACACTTAAGTACACGTGTGCACACAAACAAACGAAGACAACTTAGTGGCAGTCCACTTCCCTGAGGTTTTATTTACTGAAACAGTGAGAAGGCAGAGAGGGAGGTTGAATAGTTGTGACAGAAAATTGGAGCTTCTGCTGAGTTTTGTTCCTAAATCAGCAAGGAGAAGAATGAATCTTAACTATTGATTTATCTCTTTCCTTTTTACCTATTTTTTCCTCAAACTCTGTCATCAGGTTATTTATCTCACCTCTTCAAGGATCATACATTTTAACATGAGTATGTCATTTTCTATTAATGCCCTTTTTCAGAGGAAAATCAGGTGAGGTAGGGAAGAGGAAAAGTGCAGTGTAAAACAAGCAGAAATAAAAATCTGTGAATTTGCCACATTAAAACATCTAAAATAAGTTTTACATGAATTGTATACGTCTAAATGTGCTTGTATTGCAGTGAGAAGCACTTTAAGCTTCATCGTTAAGATCAATTGTGCAAGCAGCTTATTATGACCCATATTTAAGTATATTGTGAGGTGGTAACCTCTCGTGGCAGTAGTAACTATAACTGGAGCAGTATAAAGAATGAGAGAGTCCGCATATGGAGGAGGTTGGGGTGGATGGATGGCTTTGTCCTGTGTGAAGACAGAAGTCAACATTGACTAATTTAATATTTTAAGTTACTCATGTTACGTAACTTATATCACTTATGTCACATGATTTGCGTAAAACCTTATCAGATAGTCTTGTTGCCTAAAGCTAATACCAAACAACTGTTTTACGCTACCCATGGTTTGTTGGTGCATCATGTGACTTATGTAATTTATGTATTTAAGGTCCAGTACGCCTGTCGCTGGTACCTTCCAACAGTCATAGTTATCATTTTGGGAGTCACTGGCAATTGACCTATTATGTTGTTTAGATATTGTGTGACATTGTGCACAACCTGTCTAGTACCTTATTACAGACAGAGAAAGTCAGCAAAGAGCTGTTGAACATGGTGGAGCATTTAGCAGCTAAAGTCAGATGTTTTTCTCTGTTGGTGGAGACCAAAACAGAGCTACAAGGACAATAAATATCAGACTTACATTTGTGAGGTGGTGGTGAGGTGAGAAACTAGGGATGTGCTGATCTAGTATCAGTATCGGCCCAATAAAGGCACAAAATCACTGGACTGGATTTTGGAGAGGGAAAAAAATGTAATATGATTCATTAGCCTAAACTATTACATAAAGGCTTAACACATTTTTCGGCAATGTATTTCTTCTTTCATGGCAGTAGAATATGTATTTCAGCATGATGTTTTTTTAGATGGCTATAATAAGCAAAATGCATCCATACAATTGTATTATTAACAGCTAAGTTCCCTTATGAGAGTAAAAACAAGCCGTACCAGAAACATAACTCCAAAAAAATAATGCTAATGTTGGTCCTTGTCTGCAGGTTGGTGATAATATGTCAGTTTTGTGTTTGCGCTGTCCTCCAGCTGCCAAACCTGCATCCTCTCCTTCAGCTATTCCCTCCTTCTTACCCTCATTATTTCTTTCTCTCAGTCCTACAAAGACACATATCAGGGAAACATGATCAGAGGTTCCAATTACGCATTCTGCTGACATTTACATGAACCACAGAAAAAACCTTTCACCCCCTTATCTATCTCCTCTGGATTTAAACACCCCAACACCTCCACACACACATTAAAACAATGTGAAATTAAACACATGCTGACCCCATGCAAACTCACACACACACAGATCAGAGACACAGATGTAACACACTCTCGCAGAAAGTCACACTGAGAGTGGCAGTGAAAGCAATGATGCTCATTCAGACACACTCCTACATGAGGATTGTGTAGGGGCTGATTAATGGTGTATAATGGGCTTTTATAGCAGTGCTGTGAGCTGAGTTTCACTGTATCACAGGGAATTATGCTAATAACAGCGAGGATAGGGTGTATGATGCCAGACATAAATTTATACCCCTGGAATGACGACAGACTCGGCAATGTGAGGTCTTTAATGAATGACGTGCGGTGGTGTGTGGCAAATTATTTTTTTATGCGCACATTGTACCGGAAGTGACTTATGTGCCAGTGGATTCCTGACAGAGTTTATTACAGCTGATAGTAATTGTAGTCTGGGTAATTGGCCCCAACATTAGTCAGATATGAGCTGCCTTTCAAAGTGCTCTTTAAACATTTATTACCGTCTCCTGTAGATTAACCTTGATAAGTGATCTGTGATTTCAGACAGATGTAACAACTCTGCAGAGAGTAGAGTTAAAAACCCTGGAACTGTGAACGTGCCCGGGTTCAGTTTCTGGAAAGGAGTGACATTTTCTGGCTGAGAGTTGATCATGCAGCTGTAAAATATAGATCATCTGGGTGTGATAGCAACACAAATGGTTCTGTTACAAAGTCAGTCAAGGTGTTTGCTTTAACACCTTTGATTTAAATCTAATGTAGAGCAGCAAAATAACTCTATATGAAGTCAGACTCACTGAAAACTGTTCATTCTGCAAATATTGAATGATGTTTTTGTGATTAAATCATTGCATGAACTCATGGTCTTGAGCAAATCCTTCTATAATTAAGGGCCTGTTTACACGAGTTACAAGACTTTTGCAGAAAACATTAAACTGTTTGAAACTGGAGTGCAATCTTTTGGAAACGCCACCCTACTGTCGGCATGTAAACTGGCAAGACGCATTTGCTGTGAAAACAGTGACAACACAGCCCTGTTTCGCACATGACCGTTATGTTTTCAACCAAATAATCATGCTTCCAAAATATCTGTGTATTTTGACTGGCATGATTTCCTACAGTGTTCCTTCCTTACTTCCTTATTTCATCATCTGTCGATAATTACATTTTTATGTAAAATTACATAATTGGCAACATTTAAGATACAAATCTGAAGAGTAACCAGTCATGCAGCCATCAGGGACCACATCTGTCTTTGAGCCTTCTTCTGTCTTTATTGTCTTTATTTTGACTGTGTATCTCTCCTTATTAACCACAGTAACTGCGTAAATCTGGGGATGACAATGTCTGTTTGTTGGTCAGTCCCCCCCCCGCGGTATCTCAACTTTTGGTAAAAAATTACAGTGAGACATTCATGACTTTTCCTTTTGTGGGAAAAACTGCAAATTATCTTACACATTTATTGGTTATATATTATAATATTTCAGTGAATGAACAGTCTAGTTTACTACACCCACAATGACTGGGTTTCTACATACATGCTGTACCACATGTCCCCTGTCAGACGTGTGTCAGGTCAGGGTCTTGAAGTTCAGCTCTTTCCTGAGATCAGGGCCAGTAATCTGCCACCGTATGTCATGTTCCCTGGGGGAGCTGAGCCCATCAAGTTACCCAGCCCTGTACTCCACCAAGCTGACATCATCTGTCATATTTCACATCCTCCAAGCTGCAACCATCAGCTGACCTTGCCCTTAACCTGTCTCATGCATATTACACTTATTATTAGTTTGGAATAACCACAAGAAGAACTGGGTAGTTAGCATGATTGGTGACAGCCAGGATTGCTGAAGAAATTATATTGTATTATATATTTATTCATAACCTTGTTTCATAAGACCCATTCCGACTTATTTCATTAGACTTCTCAATATTGAATTTAGCACTTTGGTATAATCTCTTCTAATCTTATTGTTGAATTATAATACCATTGCTGTTTCTTTCATTTTTCCTTGTCTTCTTGGAGACCTTGGAGTCTGTTGAGACACTATCAGCTATAAATATATATTGACTAGACATGTACAGTACACACATATGCACACATATAAACATTTCAGGACCATTACCTTTCTATTTATATGTGGATAGACTTACTGTATATTCCTCTTTTCCATGTGTAGACCATTTTCCCGACACAGGATGGTACGGAACGCTGCAAACACAGAATGTCTGGAACTCCAAAATATCGGAATAACACAGTTGCAAGGAATGATTCACCACCCAATTTTAGATTTAGGTGAAAGAATAATATAATACCTTACACAGAGTATGGACACACTGTTTTATGGTTACAATTCCTCCCTTTTAAAATACCTCAAATATCTACAGTATATAAATATCCTCCACTGCCTTTTAAGGTAAACCTCCCCTCAGCAGCCCTAGCTCTCCATAAAATTAAATACAATTATAAAGAGCTTATACACATTACAAATGACATATGAAGTCATGGAAATCAAAATAGAAGAAATACTGATCTACACCGACTGATACACACTTCACTTCTACACATAATGCATTCAAACTATATATATACAAACATTAGAGATGAATATAGTCGAAGTGAAAACCCAAAATGAAAACCTTATTTTTCTGTTGGGGGAAGACAAAAATAAATCTGGCAACCTACATCTAACAGCCTTAATCGTCATAAATGAAATGATTAAAGTAAAGTTTTTGAAATTGACTTTTCGTTACACCCCTCCCCCGAACAACGATTGTCCAATCGTAGCTTAGCAACTGTAACTAGGCACAATGGGTCTGTCAAGCTTGCCAAACACATCAGCTGGTCCTCCTCCTTCCTCAAAGCCTTTTCTCATGTAACAAATACAAGTGCAAAAATTCAAGCAGCTGTGTGAGCTAAGCAACCAAATAGTTATGTTAGAATGAAATCTGATCACATTTTTCCTTATAATTCTGATTGTTGCAGGGCTAACTAGCTTTACAATGAAATACAAGCAGTGGCGGTTCTATCTTGAATGACACCCTGTGCGAGACCCCCTTCCAGCGCGCCCCCCCCATAAAAAAAATAATAATTCTGCGCAAACTGTTATGTTTTAATATAACAACATAAGTGAAGCAGAGAATTATATTTCTCGATTGCACAAATCCTTCATCAGAACAATTGGATTTAACTATTGCACTTGGAAAAGAAAACACACTTTTTAAAGTGCACAATCTCCATCTCCAACATTGCCAAAAGACAATGAACACAGTTCTGCACAAAATATGACAATATAAGTTATCAGAACTTGACCACATAATCGTTTTGTATTACCTATTTTTGTTAGCCATTTCACACAATTCAGAAAAACAAAAATGTGCATGAACTATAGGCGAGTCGAGGTGTGACTGACTAATGGTGCGATCCATTTGTCTCGTAAATCCCCCGCCCGAGTTGCTCTGACGCAAGAACGTGACGTAATTGCCTGGCTTGTACTACTTATAGTGTTCCAGTTTGTCTTTGGGCATTTGCTACACGACAAGTCCAAAAGAACATGGATGCCACCAGTGCAGCAGCTGTCTTGTTATTGCTTGTGGCTCATCGAAACAAGCTCAATGTGAAATAATAATATGTTTTTCTACAGAAACACTAACATTTCAAGTAATTCCGTTATTGCAAGTCTTACATTTCAATAATATTTTGCCATTTTCGCCTATTTCAATTTCAACAAGTGCTGTGGCGGTTTTCTCGAGCCACCAGGGGGCAGTGGCAGGCTAGTGTTATTGTTAGCTACATTAGCCTATTTAGCAAACCAGATAGAAAACAAAACTTTACATTGTATTGCACGCACAGAAACATTGTGCAATGCATAAATTGGTGACCGGACTAAAGCAGCAATGTAAGCAAGTGTGTAAGAGCATTTAAAATCGACAGTAAAATGACCAACGTAGTACAAATACAAAGAAAATACATCTCAATATGGGTACAGCCATCTTTGTTTTGCATGTCATAAGTTCGTCCTCGTTCAGCTCGGTGTACTCTGAGGAGCCCTTAGTGGGACGGCTGAAATTACGACCAAAAGGGGGTGTGTCTCGGTGAAATGTCGTGAGATAGCTGTGAGATTTACACTTTCCAACTCGGGTGGGGGATTTACGAGACAAATGGATCGCACCATTACAGTGGATCTCCCATTCCCCCACTTGTCCATTCCATTAGGGAGACCCAGAGGTGAACTGTCCTGCGCCCCCCTCCCCCTCACCCTTCTGACACAGCTTCCGTGCAGGGGCGCTTGCTGTAGGGGGCGCCAATTTGCCAATTCCCCACACAGTGATATGATAGAACAGATAGATAATAGAAAACCACTTTGCGGTGCAGAAGATTTTTTTAAGTGCTTGTGCCGCCCCCCCGTGTCATGAAAAAATGCTGCCCTGGGCAGCTGCCCGCTTCGCTCACGCCCAAAACCGCTACTGAATACAAGAGTTTCTATATGCTGTATTTTTCGCCTGAGACAGGCAGTTTTACACTGCTGGATATTATGTAGCAATAAATCCTATTTAAGACTGATTTAAGATTAGTTTAAAAAACATGTCACTGGTTGGAAGAAAATAAAAAGGACAGTTTTTATTTCATCAACATTGATGGTTGGCCTACAAATGAGAAGCTGTCTCTGTCTGTCTGAAATTAGGACCCAAATATAAAAAAAAGAAAATACTATGAATTTCAAGTGGTAATCTGTTATCATGCAAGAACAGGAAACCTGACAGGCATAGCAACAGTAACTGAAATGCTGTATATTATTATATCCTTTCACCATTCTTAATTCTTCTTTCACAACTTTTTTCTATATATTTGGCTACACAAATGTGTTTTCATGTCATTCCAGTATCCCAAATTGAAAGAGAAAAATGCAGATACATGAAGATCTAAATACACAGAAAAGGATAAAAGCATGAGAGAGAGAGAGAGAGAGAGAGAGAGTGGATTGATAGAAGAAGACAAATGAGGTGCAGGTACAGGTAGATACCAAGGACTTTTGTTATACTCATGAATACTAAGAAGTTGTCCTGCCAGCCTCTTATGACCTCACCTTAATATATACGCACTTGCATTAAAAAACAACAAAATGAATCCAGTCACGCACACTTTCTCTGTGCCAGCTTCAATCTGTAAGCTGCACTTTCTATCTTAAAAGTGTCCTGACTTCATTTACATTGGCTCTAACACATTTGTTTTTAGAGGCAGGAAGGGGACTGACAGGACAACAAATGAAAAATGGCTGTGGACCAGCAGTTCATAGTATAAGTGTTCTGCTCTTCACCCTGACAGCAGGGACCATGAGACAGTGACATGCCACAGAGTACTGTTTGAATTTGCAACGAATACGTCAAAAAAATAACTTCAACAGTAGTCGTGAAGCCTCTTTATTTGTTTTGATTTAGGAGATAATTATTAGAGGTCTTATCAGAGGACATTTCAAAGAGTGGTTAAAATACAGGCAGCTTGTGTTGATTAAATACTGAAAAAGGATAAAAGCCACACATTAAAATCATTGTGCCTGAAAATCCCCACAGTTGTGAGTCCAGTGGCTATCTTTAGAGCATTGTTCAAGGACAGCCCATGAGCTACAGAGACATCATGAGCTTAAACATTTCAAGCCAGGATCTTGCTGACAGTCCCAACATCAGATCTTGAGGTTTACAAGTTGTCCTTGACAAGGGCTCGGGAGTTGAGAGGGACCTCTCGCACCCGAAGCGAGAATCATACCCCTAGACCAACAAGCCACAAAGAGCCTCTTTTCTGTCTACTTTTGCTCTTGATTTGATTGCTCTTGAGTTTGGCTTTTTGACAGACCAAAATGCACTCAGATTGGCTGCCTTGTGATTTTTGGTTGATCTTTCTTTAAACATAAAGCCTTAGAAAGAAAAAAATAGAGGCCACAATTCAAGGAAAAAGGCCGGTGCATCTGATGCGTTTCTTTGCTTCAGATCCACTCTGTGCTGGTCATATGGCTTCGAGAGGCTGGGAGGTGGACTGCAGCAACACTAAGATGGATCATCTACAGAGAGTGTGCTTATTTCTGAGTGCAGGAGGAGGTGCTTCAGTTCGTGGTCAACAAAGACCCTACCAACAGTCCCAGTTTTAAGACCGTGTCCTGGATTCGAACCTCGCACCCTAAGCGAGAATCATACCCCTAGAGCAATGAGCCACTGAAAGCTCTGAAAGTTGTCATTGTTGAGTGCTCATCCAGGTTTGAAACCTGAACCAAAATGCAATCAGATTGGCTGCATTTGATTATGGATTGACTTTTCTTTTATCAAAAGACTTAGAAATTAGACTCGGGCAGGGGAGAGTAAAGCCTTTTTGTTCCCATCCACGTAGAGGTTTGCCAAAGAAGCTCCTGTTGTTCCGATCACACAGGTTAGATGATTGAGTGGACTGCAACGATGCTGAGACTGCTTCTTTTGGAGTGAAGGAGCAGGTACTTCACGGTTAACAAGTATGTTGCTGACAGTCCCAGTTTTTCACCTTGCCGCTGTCAAGCTGTTACGGTGGAGGGCTCGTCCGGGAATTGAACCCGGGACCTCTCGCACCCGAAGCGAGAATCATACCCCTAGACCAACGAGCCACAAAAAGCCCCTTTTCTGTCTGATTAAAAAAATTGGATTCCGACACGATCGAGCCAGTAGAAAATGCTTTGCCGAGAGAAGGCGCCGCTTTTGGAGCCATTGACGAAATCCCTCAATTCATTCAACGGGACTTCTCGCACGGAATCAACTTTAGCCACAGTTCAAGGACAAAAGCCGGATCATCTGATACTTACTTTTGCTCTTGATGCGTGTTTTTGACGGAGGAAGGGGGACTGCAACAACACTAAGACGCGTATTCTGTAAAGAGTGTACTCATTTCTAGGTGCATCGGGAGGTACTTCAGTTGCTGGTCAACAAAGATCTTACTGAGAGCCCCAGCTTAAAGACCTGAGGGCTCGTCCGGGATTTGAATCCGGGACCTCTCGCACCCAAAGCGAGAATCATACCCCTAGACCAACGAGCCACAAAACACTGAGACGGGGTCTGATTTCATCACTGCTGGATTAAGAGAAAACACAGTTGCCGCAAAAGAAAAGCAATCTCAAGTGCTGCTTTATCCACCGCCCTAATGGGACTATGCCAACAGTCTGCTCCCGCTTCCAGTCTTTGTGCAAAACTTGGTTAAGCAGGTCGTGAGCTCACACATTTCCGGCCAGGATGTTGCTGACAGTGCCAACATCAGATCTTGATGCTTACAAGTTGTCCTTGACAAGGGCTCGTCCGGGATTTGAACCCGGGACCTCTCGCACCCTAAGCGAGAATCATACCCCTAGACCAACGAGCCACGAAAAGCTTCAAAAGTGTCTGATTCGATCACGGCTGAATCATTAGACACAGACCTGCAAGTTTGTCACTGTGGACGGCTCATCCAGGTTTTCAACCCAGACCAAAATGCACTCAGATTGGCTGCCTTGTGATTTTTGGTTGATCTTTCTTTAAACATAAAGCCTTAGAAAGAAAAAATAGAGGCCACAATTCAAGGAAAAAGGCCGGTGCATCTGATGCGTTTCTTTGCTTCAGATCCACTCTGTGCTGGTCATATGGCTTCGAGAGGCTGGGAGGTGGACTGCAGCAACACTAAGATGGATCATCTGCAGAGAGTGTGCTTATTTCTGAGTGCAGGAGGAGGTGCTTCAGTTCGTGGTCAACAAAGACCCTACCAACAGTCCCAGTTTTAAGACCGTGTCCTGGATTCGAACCTCGCACCCTAAGCGAGAATCATACCCCTAGAGCAATGAGCCACTGAAAGCTCTGAAAGTTGTCATTGTTGAGTGCTCATCCAGGTTTGAAACCTGAACCAAAATGCAATCAGATTGGCTGCATTTGATTATGGATTGACTTTTCTTTTATCAAAAGACTTAGAAATTAGACTCAGGCAGGGGAGAGTAAAGCCTTTTTGTTCCCATCCACGTAGAGGTTTGCCAAAGAAGCTCCTGTTGTTCCGATCACACAGGTTAGATGATTGAGTGGACTGCAACGATGCTGAGACTGCTTCTTTTGGAGTGAAGGAGCAGGTACTTCACGGTTAACAAGTATGTTGCTGACAGTCCCAGTTTTTCACCTTGCCGCTGTCAAGCTGTTAGGGTGGAGGGCTCGTCCGGGAATTGAACCCGGGACCTCTCGCACCCGAAGCGAGAATCATACCCCTAGACCAACGAGCCACAAAAAGCCCCTTTTCTGTCTGATTAAAAAAATTTGATTCCGACACGATCGAGCCAGTAGAAAATGCTTTGCCGAGAGAAGGCGCCGCTTTGGAGCCATTGACGAAATCCCTCAATTCATTCAACGGGACTTCTCGCACGGAATCAACTTTAGCCACAGTTCAAGGACAAAAGCCGGATCATCTGATACTTATTTTTGCTCTTGATGCGTGTTTTTGACGGAGGAAGGGGGACTGCAACAACACTAAGACGCGTATTCTGTAAAGAGTGTACTCATTTCTAGGTGCATCGGGAGGTACTTCAGTTGCTGGTCAACAAAGATCTTACTGAGAGCCCCAGTTTAAAGACCTTAGGGCTCGTCCGGGATTTGAACCCGGGACCTCTCGCACCCAAAGCGAGAATCATACCCCTAAACCAACGAGCCACAAAACACTGAGACGGGGTCTGATTTCATCACTGCTGGATTAAGAGAAAACACAGTTGCCGCAAAAGAAAAGCAATCTCAAGTGCTGCTTTATCCACCGCCCTAATGGGACTATGCCAACAGTCTGCTCCCGCTTCCAGTCTTTGTGCAAAACTTGGTTAAGCAGGTCGTGAGCTCACACATTTCCGGCCAGGATGTTGCTGACAGTGCCAACATCAGATCTTGATGCTTACAAGTTGTCCTTGACAAGGGCTCGTCCGGGATTTGAACCCGGGACCTCTCGCACCCTAAGCGAGAATCATACCCCTAGACCAACGAGCCACGAAAAGCTTCAAAAGTGTCTGATTCGATCACGGCTGAATCATTAGACACAGACCTGCAAGTTTGTCACTGTGGACGGCTCATCCAGGTTTTCAACCCAGAGCAAAATGCACTCAGATTGGCTGCCTTGTGATTTTTGGTTGATCTTTCTTTAAACATAAAGCCTTAGAAAAAAAAAATAGAGGCCACAATTCAAGGAAAAAGGCCGGTGCATCTGATGCGTTTCTTTGCTTCAGATCCACTCTGTGCTGGTCATATGGCTTCGAGAGGCTGGGAGGTGGACTGCAGCAACACTAAGATGGATCATCTACAGAGAGTGTGCTTATTTCTGAGTGCAGGAGGAGGTGCTTCAGTTCGTGGTCAACAAAGACCCTACCAACAGTCCCAGTTTTAAGACCGTGTCCTGGATTCGAACCTCGCACCCTAAGCGAGAATCATACCCCTAGAGCAATGAGCCACTGAAAGCTCTGAAAGTTGTCATTGTTGAGTGCTCATCCAGGTTTGAAACCTGAACCAAAATGCAATCAGATTGGCTGCATTTGATTATGGATTGACTTTTCTTTTATCAAAAGACTTAGAAATTAGACTCAGGCAGGGGAGAGTAAAGCCTTTTTGTTCCCATCCACGTAGAGGTTTGCCAAAGAAGCTCCTGTTGTTCCGATCACACAGGTTAGATGATTGAGTGGACTGCAACGATGCTGAGACTGCTTCTTTTGGAGTGAAGGAGCAGGTACTTCACGGTTAACAAGTATGTTGCTGACAGTCCCAGTTTTTCACCTTGCCGCTGTCAAGCTGTTAGGGTGGAGGGCTCGTCCGGGAATTGAACCCGGGACCTCTCGCACCCGAAGCGAGAATCATACCCCTAGACCAACGAGCCACAAAAAGCCCCTTTTCTGTCTGATTAAAAAAATTTGATTCCGACACGATCGAGCCAGTAGAAAATGCTTTGCCGAGAGAAGGCGCCGCTTTTGGAGCCATTGACGAAATCCCTCAATTCATTCAACGGGACTTCTCGCACGGAATCAACTTTAGCCACAGTTCAAGGACAAAAGCCGGATCATCTGATACTTACTTTTGCTCTTGATGCGTGTTTTTGACGGAGGAAGGGGGACTGCAACAACACTAAGACGCGTATTCTGTAAAGAGTGTGCTCATTTCTAGGTGCATCGGGAGGTACTTCAGTTGCTGGTCAACAAAGATCTTACTGAGAGCCCCAGTTTAAAGACCTTAGGGCTCGTCCGGGATTTGAACCCGGGACCTCTCGCACCCAAAGCGAGAATCATACCCCTAGACCAACGAGCCACAAAACACTGAGACGGGGTCTGATTTCATCACTGCTGGATTAAGAGAAAACACAGTTGCCGCAAAAGAAAAGCAATCTCAAGTGCTGCTTTATCCACCGCCCTAATGGGACTATGCCAACAGTCTGCTCCCGCTTCCAGTCTTTGTGCAAAACTTGGTTAAGCAGGTCGTGAGCTCACACATTTCCGGCCAGGATGTTGCTGACAGTGCCAACATCAGATCTTGATGCTTACAAGTTGTCCTTGACAAGGGCTCGTCCGGGATTTGAACCCGGGACCTCTCGCACCCTAAGCGAGAATCATACCCCTAGACCAACGAGCCACGGAAAGCTCCAAAAGTGTCTGATTCCATCACGGCTGAATCATTAGACACAGACCTGCAAGTTTGTCACTGTGGACGGCTCATCCAGGTTTTCAACCCAGACCAAAATGCACTCAGATTGGCTGCCTTGTGATTTTTGGTTGATCTTTCTTTAAACATAAAGCCTTAGAAAGAAAAAATAGAGGCCACAATTCAAGGAAAAAGGCCGGTGCATCTGATGCGTTTCTTTGCTTCAGATCCACTCTGTGCTGGTCATATGGCTTCGAGAGGCTGGGAGGTGGACTGCAGCAACACTAAGATGGATCATCTACAGAGAGTGTGCTTATTTCTGAGTGCAGGAGGAGGTGCTTCAGTTCGTGGTCAACAAAGACCCTACCAACAGTCCCAGTTTTAAGACCGTGTCCTGGATTCGAACCTCGCACCCTAAGCGAGAATCATACCCCTAGAGCAATGAGCCACTGAAAGCTCTGAAAGTTGTCATTGTTGAGTGCTCATCCAGGTTTGAAACCTGAACCAAAATGCAATCAGATTGGCTGCATTTGATTATGGATTGACTTTTCTTTTATCAAAAGACTTAGAAATTAGACTCAGGCAGGGGAGAGTAAAGCCTTTTTGTTCCCATCCACGTAGAGGTTTGCCAAAGAAGCTCCTGTTGTTCCGATCACACAGGTTAGATGATTGAGTGGACTGCAACGATGCTGAGACTGCTTCTTTTGGAGTGAAGGAGCAGGTACTTCACGGTTAACAAGTATGTTGCTGACAGTCCCAGTTTTTCACCTTGCCGCTGTCAAGCTGTTAGGGTGGAGGGCTCGTCCGGGAATTGAACCCGGGACCTCTCGCACCCGAAGCGAGAATCATACCCCTAGACCAACGAGCCACAAAAAGCCCCTTTTCTGTCTGATTAAAAAAATTTGATTCCGACACGATCGAGCCAGTAGAAAATGCTTTGCCGAGAGAAGGCGCCGCTTTTGGAGCCATTGACGAAATCCCTCAATTCATTCAACGGGACTTCTCGCACGGAATCAACTTTAGCCACAGTTCAAGGACAAAAGCCGGATCATCTGATACTTACTTTTGCTCTTGATGCGTGTTTTTGACGGAGGAAGGGGGACTGCAACAACACTAAGATGCGTATTCTGTAAAGAGTGTGCTCATTTCTAGGTGCATCGGGAGGTACTTCAGTTGCTGGTCAACAAAGATCTTACTGAGAGCCCCAGTTTAAAGACCTTAGGGCTCGTCCGGGATTTGAACCCGGGACCTCTCGCACCCAAAGCGAGAATCATACCCCTAGACCAACGAGCCACAAAACACTGAGACGGGGTCTGATTTCATCACTGCTGGATTAAGAGAAAACACAGTTGCCGCAAAAGAAAAGCAATCTCAAGTGCTGCTTTATCCACCGCCCTAATGGGACTATGCCAACAGTCTGCTCCCGCTTCCAGTCTTTGTGCAAAACTTGGTTAAGCAGGTCGTGAGCTCACACATTTCCGGCCAGGATGTTGCTGACAGTGCCAACATCAGATCTTGATGCTTACAAGTTGTCCTTGACAAGGGCTCGTCCGGGATTTGAACCCGGGACCTCTCGCACCCTAAGCGAGAATCATACCCCTAGACCAACGAGCCACGGAAAGCTCCAAAAGTGTCTGATTCCATCACGGCTGAATCATTAGACACAGACCTGCAAGTTTGTCACTGTGGACGGCTCATCCAGGTTTTCAACCCAGACCAAAATGCACTCAGATTGGCTGCCTTGTGATTTTTGGTTGATCTTTCTTTAAACATAAAGCCTTAGAAAGAAAAAATAGAGGCCACAATTCAAGGAAAAAGGCCGGTGCATCTGATGCGTTTCTTTGCTTCAGATCCACTCTGTGCTGGTCATATGGCTTCGAGAGGCTGGGAGGTGGACTGCAGCAACACTAAGATGGATCATCTACAGAGAGTGTGCTTATTTCTGAGTGCAGGAGGAGGTGCTTCAGTTCGTGGTCAACAAAGACCCTACCAACAGTCCCAGTTTTAAGACCGTGTCCTGGATTCGAACCTCGCACCCTAAGCGAGAATCATACCCCTAGAGCAATGAGCCACTGAAAGCTCTGAAAGTTGTCATTGTTGAGTGCTCATCCAGGTTTGAAACCTGAACCAAAATGCAATCAGATTGGCTGCATTTGATTATGGATTGACTTTTCTTTTATCAAAAGACTTAGAAATTAGACTCAGGCAGGGGAGAGTAAAGCCTTTTTGTTCCCATCCACGTAGAGGTTTGCCAAAGAAGCTCCTGTTGTTCCGATCACACAGGTTAGATGATTGAGTGGACTGCAACGATGCTGAGACTGCTTCTTTTGGAGTGAAGGAGCAGGTACTTCACGGTTAACAAGTATGTTGCTGACAGTCCCAGTTTTTCACCTTGCCGCTGTCAAGCTGTTAGGGTGGAGGGCTCGTCCGGGAATTGAACCCGGGACCTCTCGCACCCGAGCGAGAATCATACCCCTAGACCAACGAGCCACAAAAAGCCCCTTTTCTGTCTGATTAAAAAAATTTGATTCCGACACGATCGAGCCAGTAGAAAATGCTTTGCCGAGAGAAGGCGCCGCTTTTGGAGCCATTGACGAAATCCCTCAATTCATTCAACGGGACTTCTCGCACGGAATCAACTTTAGCCACAGTTCAAGGACAAAAGCCGGATCATCTGATACTTACTTTTGCTCTTGATGCGTGTTTTTGACGGAGGAAGGGGGACTGCAACAACACTAAGACGCGTATTCTGTAAAGAGTGTGCTCATTTCTAGGTGCATCGGGAGGTACTTCAGTTGCTGGTCAACAAAGATCTTACTGAGAGCCCCAGTTTAAAGACCTTAGGGCTCGTCCGGGATTTGAACCCGGGACCTCTCGCACCCAAAGCGAGAATCATACCCCTAGACCAACGAGCCACAAAACACTGAGACGGGGTCTGATTTCATCACTGCTGGATTAAGAGAAAACACAGTTGCCGCAAAAGAAAAGCAATCTCAAGTGCTGCTTTATCCACCGCCCTAATGGGACTATGCCAACAGTCTGCTCCCGCTTCCAGTCTTTGTGCAAAACTTGGTTAAGCAGGTCGTGAGCTCACACATTTCCGGCCAGGATGTTGCTGACAGTGCCAACATCAGATCTTGATGCTTACAAGTTGTCCTTGACAAGGGCTCGTCCGGGATTTGAACCCGGGACCTCTCGCACCCTAAGCGAGAATCATACCCCTAGACCAACGAGCCACGGAAAGCTCCAAAAGTGTCTGATTCGATCACGGCTGAATCATTAGACACAGACCTGCAAGTTTGTCACTGTGGACGGCTCATCCAGGTTTTCAACCCAGACCAAAATGCACTCAGATTGGCTGCCTTGTGATTTTTGGTTGATCTTTCTTTAAACATAAAGCCTTAGAAAGAAAAAATAGAGGCCACAATTCAAGGAAAAGGCCGGTGCATCTGATGCGTTTCTTTGCTTCAGATCCACTCTGTGCTGGTCATATGGCTTCGAGAGGCTGGGAGGTGGACTGCAGCAACACTAAGATGGATCATCTGCAGAGAGTGTGCTTATTTCTGAGTGCAGGAGGAGGTGCTTCAGTTCGTGGTCAACAAAGACCCTACCAACAGTCCCAGTTTTAAGACCGTGTCCTGGATTCGAACCTCGCACCCTAAGCGAGAATCATACCCCTAGAGCAATGAGCCACTGAAAGCTCTGA
This sequence comes from Dicentrarchus labrax, assembly GCF_905237075.1. Taxonomy (NCBI): domain Eukaryota; kingdom Metazoa; phylum Chordata; class Actinopteri; family Moronidae; genus Dicentrarchus; species Dicentrarchus labrax. The sequence goes on along the minus strand of NW_026136705.1, from coordinate 3,105,505 downwards.
AAGTTGTCATTGTTGAGTGCTCATCCAGGTTTGAAACCTGAACCAAAATGCAATCAGATTGGCTGCATTTGATTATGGATTGACTTTTCTTTTATCAAAAGACTTAGAAATTAGACTCAGGCAGGGGAGAGTAAAGCCTTTTTGTTCCCATCCACGTAGAGGTTTGCCAAAGAAGCTCCTGTTGTTCCGATCACACAGGTTAGATGATTGAGTGGACTGCAACGATGCTGAGACTGCTTCTTTTGGAGTGAAGGAGCAGGTACTTCACGGTTAACAAGTATGTTGCTGACAGTCCTAGTTTTTCACCTTGCCGCTGTCAAGCTGTTAGGGTGGAGGGCTCGTCCGGGAATTGAACCCGGGACCTCTCGCACCCGAGCGAGAATCATACCCCTAGACCAACGAGCCACAAAAAGCCCCTTTTCTGTCTGATTAAAAAAATTTGATTCCGACACGATCGAGCCAGTAGAAAATGCTTTGCCGAGAGAAGGCGCCGCTTTTGGAGCCATTGACGAAATCCCTCAATTCATTCAACGGGACTTCTCGCACGGAATCAACTTTAGCCACAGTTCAAGGACAAAAGCCGGATCATCTGATACTTACTTTTGCTCTTGATGCGTGTTTTTGACGGAGGAAGGGGGACTGCAACAACACTAAGACGCGTATTCTGTAAAGAGTGTGCTCATTTCTAGGTGCATCGGGAGGTACTTCAGTTGCTGGTCAACAAAGATCTTACTGAGAGCCCCAGTTTAAAGACCTTAGGGCTCGTCCGGGATTTGAACCCGGGACCTCTCGCACCCAAAGCGAGAATCATACCCCTAGACCAACGAGCCACAAAACACTGAGACGGGGTCTGATTTCATCACTGCTGGATTAAGAGAAAACACAGTTGCCGCAAAAGAAAAGCAATCTCAAGTGCTGCTTTATCCACCGCCCTAATGGGACTATGCCAACAGTCTGCTCCCGCTTCCAGTCTTTGTGCAAAACTTGGTTAAGCAGGTCGTGAGCTCACACATTTCCGGCCAGGATGTTGCTGACAGTGCCAACATCAGATCTTGATGCTTACAAGTTGTCCTTGACAAGGGCTCGTCCGGGATTTGAACCCGGGACCTCTCGCACCCTAAGCGAGAATCATACCCCTAGACCAACGAGCCACGGAAAGCTCCAAAAGTGTCTGATTCGATCACGGCTGAATCATTAGACACAGACCTGCAAGTTTGTCACTGTGGACGGCTCATCCAGGTTTTCAACCCAGACCAAAATGCACTCAGATTGGCTGCCTTGTGATTTTTGGTTGATCTTTCTTTAAACATAAAGCCTTAGAAAGAAAAAATAGAGGCCACAATTCAAGGAAAAGGCCGGTGCATCTGATGCGTTTCTTTGCTTCAGATCCACTCTGTGCTGGTCATATGGCTTCGAGAGGCTGGGAGGTGGACTGCAGCAACACTAAGATGGATCATCTACAGAGAGTGTGCTTATTTCTGAGTGCAGGAGGAGGTGCTTCAGTTCGTGGTCAACAAAGACCCTACCAACAGTCCCAGTTTTAAGACCGTGTCCTGGATTCGAACCTCGCACCCTAAGCGAGAATCATACCCCTAGAGCAATGAGCCACTGAAAGCTCTGAAAGTTGTCATTGTTGAGTGCTCATCCAGGTTTGAAACCTGAACCAAAATGCAATCAGATTGGCTGCATTTGATTATGGATTGACTTTTCTTTTATCAAAAGACTTAGAAATTAGACTCAGGCAGGGGAGAGTAAAGCCTTTTTGTTCCCATCCACGTAGAGGTTTGCCAAAGAAGCTCCTGTTGTTCCGATCACACAGGTTAGATGATTGAGTGGACTGCAACGATGCTGAGACTGCTTCTTTTGGAGTGAAGGAGCAGGTACTTCACGGTTAACAAGTATGTTGCTGACAGTCCCAGTTTTTCACCTTGCCGCTGTCAAGCTCTTAGGGTGGAGGGCTCGTCCGGGAATTGAACCCGGGACCTCTCGCACCCGAAGCGAGAATCATACCCCTAGACCAACGAGCCACAAAAAGCCCCTTTTCTGTCTGATTAAAAAAATTTGATTCCGACACGATCGAGCCAGTAGAAAATGCTTTGCCGAGAGAAGGCGCCGCTTTTGGAGCCATTGACGAAATCCCTCAATTCATTCAACGGGACTTCTCGCACGGAATCAACTTTAGCCACAGTTCAAGGACAAAAGCCGGATCATCTGATACTTACTTTTGCTCTTGATGCGTGTTTTTGACGGAGGAAGGGGGACTGCAACAACACTAAGACGCGTATTCTGTAAAGAGTGTGCTCATTTCTAGGTGCATCGGGAGGTACTTCAGTTGCTGGTCAACAAAGATCTTACTGAGAGCCCCAGTTTAAAGACCTTAGGGCTCGTCCGGGATTTGAACCCGGGACCTCTCGCACCCAAAGCGAGAATCATACCCCTAGACCAACGAGCCACAAAACACTGAGACGGGGTCTGATTTCATCACTGCTGGATTAAGAGAAAACACAGTTGCCGCAAAAGAAAAGCAATCTCAAGTGCTGCTTTATCCACCGCCCTAATGGGACTATGCCAACAGTCTGCTCCCGCTTCCAGTCTTTGTGCAAAACTTGGTTAAGCAGGTCGTGAGCTCACACATTTCCGGCCAGGATGTTGCTGACAGTGCCAACATCAGATCTTGATGCTTACAAGTTGTCCTTGACAAGGGCTCGTCCGGGATTTGAACCCGGGACCTCTCGCACCCTAAGCGAGAATCATACCCCTAGACCAACGAGCCACGGAAAGCTCCAAAAGTGTCTGATTCGATCACGGCTGAATCATTAGACACAGACCTGCAAGTTTGTCACTGTGGACGGCTCATCCAGGTTTTCAACCCAGACCAAAATGCACTCAGATTGGCTGCCTTGTGATTTTTGGTTGATCTTTCTTTAAACATAAAGCCTTAGAAAGAAAAAATAGAGGCCACAATTCAAGGAAAAGGCCGGTGCATCTGATGCGTTTCTTTGCTTCAGATCCACTCTGTGCTGGTCATATGGCTTCGAGAGGCTGGGAGGTGGACTGCAGCAACACTAAGATGGATCATCTACAGAGAGTGTGCTTATTTCTGAGTGCAGGAGGAGGTGCTTCAGTTCGTGGTCAACAAAGACCCTACCAACAGTCCCAGTTTTAAGACCGTGTCCTGGATTCGAACCTCGCACCCTAAGCGAGAATCATACCCCTAGAGCAATGAGCCACTGAAAGCTCTGAAAGTTGTCATTGTTGAGTGCTCATCCAGGTTTGAAACCTGAACCAAAATGCAATCAGATTGGCTGCATTTGATTATGGATTGACTTTTCTTTTATCAAAAGACTTAGAAATTAGACTCAGGCAGGGGAGAGTAAAGCCTTTTTGTTCCCATCCACGTAGAGGTTTGCCAAAGAAGCTCCTGTTGTTCCGATCACACAGGTTAGATGATTGAGTGGACTGCAACGATGCTGAGACTGCTTCTTTTGGAGTGAAGGAGCAGGTACTTCACGGTTAACAAGTATGTTGCTGACAGTCCCAGTTTTTCACCTTGCCGCTGTCAAGCTCTTAGGGTGGAGGGCTCGTCCGGGAATTGAACCCGGGACCTCTCGCACCCGAAGCGAGAATCATACCCCTAGACCAACGAGCCACAAAAAGCCCCTTTTCTGTCTGATTAAAAAAATTTGATTCCGACACGATCGAGCCAGTAGAAAATGCTTTGCCGAGAGAAGGCGCCGCTTTTGGAGCCATTGACGAAATCCCTCAATTCATTCAACGGGACTTCTCGCACGGAATCAACTTTAGCCACAGTTCAAGGACAAAAGCCGGATCATCTGATACTTACTTTTGCTCTTGATGCGTGTTTTTGACGGAGGAAGGGGGACTGCAACAACACTAAGACGCGTATTCTGTAAAGAGTGTGCTCATTTCTAGGTGCATCGGGAGGTACTTCAGTTGCTGGTCAACAAAGATCTTACTGAGAGCCCCAGTTTAAAGACCTTAGGGCTCGTCCGGGATTTGAACCCGGGACCTCTCGCACCCAAAGCGAGAATCATACCCCTAGACCAACGAGCCACAAAACACTGAGACGGGGTCTGATTTCATCACTGCTGGATTAAGAGAAAACACAGTTGCCGCAAAAGAAAAGCAATCTCAAGTGCTGCTTTATCCACCGCCCTAATGGGACTATGCCAACAGTCTGCTCCCGCTTCCAGTCTTTGTGCAAAACTTGGTTAAGCAGGTCGTGAGCTCACACATTTCCGGCCAGGATGTTGCTGACAGTGCCAACATCAGATCTTGATGCTTACAAGTTGTCCTTGACAAGGGCTCGTCCGGGATTTGAACCCGGGACCTCTCGCACCCTAAGCGAGAATCATACCCCTAGACCAACGAGCCACGGAAAGCTCCAAAAGTGTCTGATTCGATCACGGCTGAATCATTAGACACAGACCTGCAAGTTTGTCACTGTGGACGGCTCATCCAGGTTTTCAACCCAGACCAAAATGCACTCAGATTGGCTGCCTTGTGATTTTTGGTTGATCTTTCTTTAAACATAAAGCCTTAGAAAGAAAAAATAGAGGCCACAATTCAAGGAAAAAGGCCGGTGCATCTGATGCGTTTCTTTGCTTCAGATCCACTCTGTGCTGGTCATATGGCTTCGAGAGGCTGGGAGGTGGACTGCAGCAACACTAAGATGGATCATCTACAGAGAGTGTGCTTATTTCTGAGTGCAGGAGGAGGTGCTTCAGTTCGTGGTCAACAAAGACCCTACCAACAGTCCCAGTTTTAAGACCGTGTCCTGGATTCGAACCTCGCACCCTAAGCGAGAATCATACCCCTAGAGCAATGAGCCACTGAAAGCTCTGAAAGTTGTCATTGTTGAGTGCTCATCCAGGTTTGAAACCTGAACCAAAATGCAATCAGATTGGCTGCATTTGATTATGGATTGACTTTTCTTTTATCAAAAGACTTAGAAATTAGACTCAGGCAGGGGAGAGTAAAGCCTTTTTGTTCCCATCCACGTAGAGGTTTGCCAAAGAAGCTCCTGTTGTTCCGATCACACAGGTTAGATGATTGAGTGGACTGCAACGATGCTGAGACTGCTTCTTTTGGAGTGAAGGAGCAGGTACTTCACGGTTAACAAGTATGTTGCTGACAGTCCCAGTTTTTCACCTTGCCGCTGTCAAGCTGTTAGGGTGGAGGGCTCGTCCGGGAATTGAACCCGGGACCTCTCGCACCCGAAGCGAGAATCATACCCCTAGACCAACGAGCCACAAAAAGCCCCTTTTCTGTCTGATTAAAAAAATTTGATTCCGACACGATCGAGCCAGTAGAAAATGCTTTGCCGAGAGAAGGCGCCGCTTTGGAGCCATTGACGAAATCCCTCAATTCATTCAACGGGACTTCTCGCATGGAATCAACTTTAGCCACAGTTCAAGGACAAAAGCCGGATCATCTGATACTTACTTTTGCTCTTGATGCGTGTTTTTGACGGAGGAAGGGGGACTGCAACAACACTAAGACGCGTATTCTGTAAAGAGTGTACTCATTTCTAGGTGCATCGGGAGGTACTTCAGTTGCTGGTCAACAAAGATCTTACTGAGAGCCCCAGTTTAAAGACCTTAGGGCTCGTCCGGGATTTGAACCCGGGACCTCTCGCACCCAAAGCGAGAATCATACCCCTAGACCAACGAGCCACAAAACACTGAGACGGGGTCTGATTTCATCACTGCTGGATTAAGAGAAAACACAGTTGCCGCAAAAGAAAAGCAATCTCAAGTGCTGCTTTATCCACCGCCCTAATGGGACTATGCCAACAGTCTGCTCCCGCTTCCAGTCTTTGTGCAAAACTTGGTTAAGCAGGTCGTGAGCTCACACATTTCCGGCCAGGATGTTGCTGACAGTGCCAACATCAGATCTTGATGCTTACAAGTTGTCCTTGACAAGGGCTCGTCCGGGATTTGAACCCGGGACCTCTCGCACCCTAAGCGAGAATCATACCCCTAGACCAACGAGCCACGGAAAGCTCCAAAAGTGTCTGATTCGATCACGGCTGAATCATTAGACACAGACCTGCAAGTTTGTCACTGTGGACGGCTCATCCAGGTTTTCAACCCAGACCAAAATGCACTCAGATTGGCTGCCTTGTGATTTTTGGTTGATCTTTCTTTAAACATAAAGCCTTAGAAAGAAAAAATAGAGGCCACAATTCAAGGAAAAGGCCGGTGCATCTGATGCGTTTCTTTGCTTCAGATCCACTCTGTGCTGGTCATATGGCTTCGAGAGGCTGGGAGGTGGACTGCAGCAACACTAAGATGGATCATCTACAGAGAGTGTGCTTATTTCTGAGTGCAGGAGGAGGTGCTTCAGTTCGTGGTCAACAAAGACCCTACCAACAGTCCCAGTTTTAAGACCGTGTCCTGGATTCGAACCTCGCACCCTAAGCGAGAATCATACCCCTAGAGCAATGAGCCACTGAAAGCTCTGAAAGTTGTCATTGTTGAGTGCTCATCCAGGTTTGAAACCTGAACCAAAATGCAATCAGATTGGCTGCATTTGATTATGGATTGACTTTTCTTTTATCAAAAGACTTAGAAATTAGACTCAGGCAGGGGAGAGTAAAGCCTTTTTGTTCCCATCCACGTAGAGGTTTGCCAAAGAAGCTCCTGTTGTTCCGATCACACAGGTTAGATGATTGAGTGGACTGCAACGATGCTGAGACTGCTTCTTTTGGAGTGAAGGAGCAGGTACTTCACGGTTAACAAGTATGTTGCTGACAGTCCCAGTTTTTCACCTTGCCGCTGTCAAGCTGTTAGGGTGGAGGGCTCGTCCGGGAATTGAACCCGGGACCTCTCGCACCCGAAGCGAGAATCATACCCCTAGACCAACGAGCCACAAAAAGCCCCTTTTCTGTCTGATTAAAAAAATTTGATTCCGACACGATCGAGCCAGTAGAAAATGCTTTGCCGAGAGAAGGCGCCGCTTTTGGAGCCATTGACGAAATCCCTCAATTCATTCAACGGGACTTCTCGCATGGAATCAACTTTAGCCACAGTTCAAGGACAAAAGCCGGATCATCTGATACTTACTTTTGCTCTTGATGCGTGTTTTTGACGGAGGAAGGGGGACTGCAACAACACTAAGACGCGTATTCTGTAAAGAGTGTACTCATTTCTAGGTGCATCGGGAGGTACTTCAGTTGCTGGTCAACAAAGATCTTACTGAGAGCCCCAGTTTAAAGACCTTAGGGCTCGTCCGGGATTTGAACCCGGGACCTCTCGCACCCAAAGCGAGAATCATACCCCTAGACCAACGAGCCACAAAACACTGAGACGGGGTCTGATTTCATCACTGCTGGATTAAGAGAAAACACAGTTGCCGCAAAAGAAAAGCAATCTCAAGTGCTGCTTTATCCACCGCCCTAATGGGACTATGCCAACAGTCTGCTCCCGCTTCCAGTCTTTGTGCAAAACTTGGTTAAGCAGGTCGTGAGCTCACACATTTCCGGCCAGGATGTTGCTGACAGTGCCAACATCAGATCTTGATGCTTACAAGTTGTCCTTGACAAGGGCTCGTCCGGGATTTGAACCCGGGACCTCTCGCACCCTAAGCGAGAATCATACCCCTAGACCAACGAGCCACGGAAAGCTCCAAAAGTGTCTGATTCGATCACGGCTGAATCATTAGACACAGACCTGCAAGTTTGTCACTGTGGACGGCTCATCCAGGTTTTCAACCCAGACCAAAATGCACTCAGATTGGCTGCCTTGTGATTTTTGGTTGATCTTTCTTTAAACATAAAGCCTTAGAAGAAAAAAATAGAGGCCACAATTCAAGGAAAAAGGCCGGTGCATCTGATGCGTTTCTTTGCTTCAGATCCACTCTGTGCTGGTCATATGGCTTCGAGAGGCTGGGAGGTGGACTGCAGCAACACTAAGATGGATCATCTACAGAGAGTGTGCTTATTTCTGAGTGCAGGAGGAGGTGCTTCAGTTCGTGGTCAACAAAGACCCTACCTACAGTCCCAGTTTTAAGACCGTGTCCTGGATTCGAACCTCGCACCCTAAGCGAGAATCATACCCCTAGAGCAATGAGCCACTGAAAGCTCTGAAAGTTGTCATTGTTGAGTGCTCATCCAGGTTTGAAACCTGAACCAAAATGCAATCAGATTGGCTGCATTTGATTATGGATTGACTTTTCTTTTATCAAAAGACTTAGAAATTAGACTCAGGCAGGGGGAGAGTAAAGCCTTTTTGTTCCCATCCACGTAGAGGTTTGCCAAAGAAGCTCCTGTTGTTCCGATCACACAGGTTAGATGATTGAGTGGACTGCAACGATGCTGAGACTGCTTCTTTTGGAGTGAAGGAGCAGGTACTTCACGGTTAACAAGTATGTTGCTGACAGTCCCAGTTTTTCACCTTGCCGCTGTCAAGCTGTTAGGGTGGAGGGCTCGTCCGGGAATTGAACCCGGGACCTCTCGCACCCGAAGCGAGAATCATACCCCTAGACCAACGAGCCACAAAAAGCCCCTTTTCTGTCTGATTAAAAAAATTTGATTCCGACACGATCGAGCCAGTAGAAAATGCTTTGCCGAGAGAAGGCGCCGCTTTTGGAGCCATTGACGAAATCCCTCAATTCATTCAACGGGACTTCTCGCATGGAATCAACTTTAGCCACAGTTCAAGGACAAAAGCCGGATCATCTGATACTTACTTTTGCTCTTGATGCGTGTTTTTGACGGAGGAAGGGGGACTGCAACAACACTAAGACGCGTATTCTGTAAAGAGTGTACTCATTTCTAGGTGCATCGGGAGGTACTTCAGTTGCTGGTCAACAAAGATCTTACTGAGAGCCCCAGTTTAAAGACCTGAGGGCTCGTCCGGGATTTGAACCCGGGACCTCTCGCACCCAAAGCGAGAATCATACCCCTAGACCAACGAGCCACAAAACACTGAGACGGGGTCTGATTTCATCACTGCTGGATTAAGAGAAAACACAGTTGCCGCAAAAGAAAAGCAATCTCAAGTGCTGCTTTATCCACCGCCTTAATGGGACTATGCCAACAGTCTGCTCCCGCTTCCAGTCTTTGTACAAAACTTGGTTAAGCAGGTCGTGAGCTCACACATTTCTGGCCAGGATGTTGCTGACAGTGCCAACAACAGATCTTGATGCTTACAAGTTGTCCTTGACAAGGGCTCGTCCGGGATTTGAACCCGGGACCTCTCGCACCCTAAGCGAGAATCATACCCCTAGACCAACGAGCCACGGAAAGCTCCAAAAGTGTCTGATTCGATCACGGCTGAATCATTAGACACAGACCTGCAAGTTTGTCACTGTGGACGGCTCATCCAGGTTTTCAACACAGACCAAAATGCACTCAGATTGGCTGCCTTGTGATTTTTGGTTGATCTTTCTTTAAACATAAAGCCTTAGAAAGAAAAAATAGAGGCCACAATTCAAGGAAAAAGGCCGGTGCATCTGATGCGTTTCTTTGCTTCAGATCCACTCTGTGCTGGTCATATGGCTTCGAGAGGCTGGGAGGTGGACTGCAGCAACACTAAGATGGATCATCTACAGAGAGTGTGCTTATTTCTGAGTGCAGGAGGAGGTGCTTCAGTTCGTGGTCAACAAAGACCCTACCTACAGTCCCAGTTTTAAGACCGTGTCCTGGATTCGAACCTCGCACCCTAAGCGAGAATCATACCCCTAGAGCAATGAGCCACTGAAAGCTCTGAAAGTTGTCATTGTTGAGTGCTCATCCAGGTTTGAAACCTGAACCAAAATGCAATCAGATTGGCTGCATTTGATTATGGATTGACTTTTCTTTTATCAAAAGACTTAGAAATTAGACTCAGGCAGGGGAGAGTAAAGCCTTTTTGTTCCCATCCACGTAGAGGTTTGCCAAAGAAGCTCCTGTTGTTCCGATCACACAGGTTAGATGATTGAGTGGACTGCAACGATGCTGAGACTGCTTCTTTTGGAGTGAAGGAGCAGGTACTTCACGGTTAACAAGTATGTTGCTGACAGTCCCAGTTTTTCACCTTGCCGCTGTCAAGCTGTTAGGGTGGAGGGCTCGTCCGGGAATTGAACCCGGGACCTCTCGCACCCGAAGCGAGAATCATACCCCTAGACCAACGAGCCACAAAAAGCCCCTTTTCTGTCTGATTAAAAAAATTTGATTCCGACACGATCGAGCCAGTAGAAAATGCTTTGCCGAGAGAAGGCGCCGCTTTTGGAGCCATTGACGAAATCCCTCAATTCATTCAACGGGACTTCTCGCATGGAATCAACTTTAGCCACAGTTCAAGGACAAAAGCCGGATCATCTGATACTTACTTTTGCTCTTGATGCGTGTTTTTGACGGAGGAAGGGGGACTGCAACAACACTAAGACGCGTATTCTGTAAAGAGTGTACTCATTTCTAGGTGCATCGGGAGGTACTTCAGTTGCTGGTCAACAAAGATCTTACTGAGAGCCCCAGTTTAAAGACCTGAGGGCTCGTCCGGGATTTGAACCCGGGACCTCTCGCACCCAAAGCGAGAATCATACCCCTAGACCAACGAGCCACAAAACACTGAGACGGGGTCTGATTTCATCACTGCTGGATTAAGAGAAAACACAGTTGCCGCAAAAGAAAAGCAATCTCAAGTGCTGCTTTATCCACCGCCTTAATGGGACTATGCCAACAGTCTGCTCCCGCTTCCAGTCTTTGTACAAAACTTGGTTAAGCAGGTCGTGAGCTCACACATTTCTGGCCAGGATGTTGCTGACAGTGCCAACAACAGATCTTGATGCTTACAAGTTGTCCTTGACAAGGGCTCGTCCGGGATTTGAACCCGGGACCTCTCGCACCCTACGCGAGAATCATACCCCTAGACCAACGAGCCACGGAAAGCTCCAAAAGTGTCTGATTCGATCACGGCTGAATCATTAGACACAGACCTGCAAGTTTGTCACTGTGGACGGCTCATCCAGGTTTTCAACACAGACCAAAATGCACTCAGATTGGCTGCCTTGTGATTTTTGGTTGATCTTTCTTTAAACATAAAGCCTTAGAAAGAAAAAATAGAGGCCACAATTCAAGGAAAAGGCCGGTGCATCTGATGCGTTTCTTTGCTTCAGATCCACTCTGTGCTGGTCATATGGCTTCGAGAGGCTGGGAGGTGGACTGCAGCAACACTAAGATGGATCATCTACAGAGAGTGTGCTTATTTCTGAGTGCAGGAGGAGGTGCTTCAGTTCGTGGTCAACAAAGACCCTACCTACAGTCCCAGTTTTAAGACCGTGTCCTGGATTCGAACCTCGCACCCTAAGCGAGAATCATACCCCTAGAGCAATGAGCCACTGAAAGCTCTGAAAGTTGTCATTGTTGAGTGCTCATCCAGGTTTGAAACCTGAACCAAAATGCAATCAGATTGGCTGCATTTGATTATGGATTGACTTTTCTTTTATCAAAAGACTTAGAAATTAGACTCAGGCAGGGGAGAGTAAAGCCTTTTTGTTCCCATCCACGTAGAGGTTTGCCAAAGAAGCTCCTGTTGTTCCGATCACACAGGTTAGATGATTGAGTGGACTGCAACGATGCTGAGACTGCTTCTTTTGGAGTGAAGGAGCAGGTACTTCACGCTTAACAAGTATGTTGCTGACAGTCCCAGTTTTTCACCTTGCCGCTGTCAAGCTGTTAGGGTGGAGGGCTCGTCCGGGGAATTGAACCCGGGACCTCTCGCACCCGAAGCGAGAATCATACCCCTAGACCAACGAGCCACAAAAAGCCCCTTTTCTGTCTGATTAAAAAAATTTGATTCCGACACGATCGAGCCAGTAGAAAACGCTTTGCCGAGAGAAGGCGCCGCTTTTGGAGCCATTGACGAAATCCCTCAATTCATTCAACGGGACTTCTCGCATGGAATCAACTTTAGCCACAGTTCAAGGACAAAAGCCGGATCATCTGATACTTACTTTTGCTCTTGATGCGTGTTTTTGACGGAGGAAGGGGGACTGCAACAACACTAAGACGCGTATTCTGTAAAGAGTCTACTCATTTCTAGGTGCATCGGGAGGTACTTCAGTTGCTGGTCAACAAAGATCTTACTGAGAGCCCCAGTTCAAAGACCTGAGGGCTCGTCCGGGATTTGAACCCGGGACCTCTCGCACCCAAAGCGAGAATCATACCCCTAGACCAACGAGCCACAAAACACTGAGACGAGGTCTGATTTCATCACTGCTGGATTAAGAGAAAACACAGTTGCCGCAAAAGAAAAGCAATCTCAAGTGCTGCTTTATCCACCGCCTTAATGGGACTATGCCAACAGTCTGCTCCCGCTTCCAGTCTTTGTACAAAACTTGGTTAAGCAGGTCGTGAGCTCACACATTTCTGGCCAGGATGTTGCTGACAGTGCCAACAACAGATCTTGATGCTTACAAGTTGTCCTTGACAAGGGCTCGTCCGGGATTTGAACCCGGGACCTCTCGCACCCTAAGCGAGAATCATACCCCTAGACCAACGAGCCACGGAAAGCTCCAAAAGTGTCTGATTCGATCACTGCTGAATCATTAGACACAGACCTGCAAGTTTGTCACTGTGGACGGCTCATCCAGGTTTTCAACACAGACCAAAATGCACTCAGATTGGCTGCCTTGTGATTTTTGGTTGATCTTTCTTTAAACATAAAGCCTTAGAAAGAAAAAATAGAGGCCACAATTCAAGGAAAAAGGCCGGTGCATCTGATGCGTTTCTTTGCTTCAGATCCACTCTGTGCTGGTCATATGGCTTCGAGAGGCTGGGAGGTGGACTGCAGCAACACTAAGATGGATCATCTACAGAGAGTGTGCTTATTTCTGAGTGCAGGAGGAGGTGCTTCAGTTCGTGGTCAACAAAGACCCTACCTACAGTCCCAGTTTTAAGACCGTGTCCTGGATTCGAACCTCGCACCCTAAGCGAGAATCATACCCCTAGAGCAATGAGCCACTGAAAGCTCTGAAAGTTGTCATTGTTGAGTGCTCATCCAGGTTTGAAACCTGAACCAAAATGCAATCAGATTGGCTGCATTTGATTATGGATTGACTTTTCTTTTATCAAAAGACTTAGAAATTAGACTCAGGCAGGGGAGAGTAAAGCCTTTTTGTTCCCATCCACGTAGAGGTTTGCCAAAGAAGCTCCTGTTGTTCCGATCACACAGGTTAGATGATTGAGTGGACTGCAACGATGCTGAGACTGCTTCTTTTGGAGTGAAGGAGCAGGTACTTCACGCTTAACAAGTATGTTGCTGACAGTCCCAGTTTTTCACCTTGCCGCTGTCAAGCTGTTAGGGTGGAGGGCTCGTCCGGGAATTGAACCCGGGACCTCTCGCACCCGAAGCGAGAATCATACCCCTAGACCAACGAGCCACAAAAAGCCCCTTTTCTGTCTGATTAAAAAAATTTGATTCCGACACGATCGAGCCAGTAGAAAATGCTTTGCCGAGAGAAGGCGCCGCTTTTGGAGCCATTGACGAAATCCCTCAATTCATTCAACGGGACTTCTCGCATGGAATCAACTTTAGCCACAGTTCAAGGACAAAAGCCGGATCATCTGATACTTACTTTTGCTCTTGATGCGTGTTTTTGACGGAGGAAGGGGGACTGCAACAACACTAAGACGCGTATTCTGTAAAGAGTGTACTCATTTCTAGGTGCATCGGGAGGTACTTCAGTTGCTGGTCAACAAAGATCTTACTGAGAGCCCCAGTTTAAAGACCTGAGGGCTCGTCCGGGATTTGAACCCGGGACCTCTCGCACCCAAAGCGAGAATCATACCCCTAGACCAACGAGCCACAAAACACTGAGACGGGGTCTGATTTCATCACTGCTGGATTAAGAGAAAACACAGTTGCCGCAAAAGAAAAGCAATCTCAAGTGCTGCTTTATCCACCGCCTTAATGGGACTATGCCAACAGTCTGCTCCCGCTTCCAGTCTTTGTACAAAACTTGGTTAAGCAGGTCGTGAGCTCACACATTTCTGGCCAGGATGTTGCTGACAGTGCCAACAACAGATCTTGATGCTTACAAGTTGTCCTTGACAAGGGCTCGTCCGGGATTTGAACCCGGGACCTCTCGCACCCTAAGCGAGAATCATACCCCTAGACCAACGAGCCACGGAAAGCTCCAAAAGTGTCTGATTCGATCACGGCTGAATCATTAGACACAGACCTGCAAGTTTGTCACTGTGGACGGCTCATCCAGGTTTTCAACACAGACCAAAATGCACTCAGATTGGCTGCCTTGTGATTTTTGGTTGATCTTTCTTTAAACATAAAGCCTTAGAAAGAAAAAATAGAGGCCACAATTCAAGGAAAAAGGCCGGTGCATCTGATGCGTTTCTTTGCTTCAGATCCACTCTGTGCTGGTCATATGGCTTCGAGAGGCTGGGAGGTGGACTGCAGCAACACTAAGATGGATCATCTACAGAGAGTGTGCTTATTTCTGAGTGCAGGAGGAGGTGCTTCAGTTCGTGGTCAACAAAGACCCTACCTACAGTCCCAGTTTTAAGACCGTGTCCTGGATTCGAACCTCGCACCCTAAGCGAGAATCATACCCCTAGAGCAATGAGCCACTGAAAGCTCTGAAAGTTGTCATTGTTGAGTGCTCATCCAGGTTTGAAACCTGAACCAAAATGCAATCAGATTGGCTGCATTTGATTATGGATTGACTTTTCTTTTATCAAAAGACTTAGAAATTAGACTCAGGCAGGGGAGAGTAAAGCCTTTTTGTTCCCATCCACGTAGAGGTTTGCCAAAGAAGCTCCTGTTGTTCCGATCACACAGGTTAGATGATTGAGTGGACTGCAACGATGCTGAGACTGCTTCTTTTGGAGTGAAGGAGCAGGTACTTCACGCTTAACAAGTATGTTGCTGACAGTCCCAGTTTTTCACCTTGCCGCTGTCAAGCTGTTAGGGTGGAGGGCTCGTCCGGGAATTGAACCCGGGACCTCTCGCACCCGAAGCGAGAATCATACCCCTAGACCAACGAGCCACAAAAAGCCCCTTTTCTGTCTGATTAAAAAAATTTGATTCCGACACGATCGAGCCAGTAGAAAATGCTTTGCCGAGAGAAGGCGCCGCTTTTGGAGCCATTGACGAAATCCCTCAATTCATTCAACGGGACTTCTCGCATGGAATCAACTTTAGCCACAGTTCAAGGACAAAAGCCGGATCATCTGATACTTACTTTTGCTCTTGATGCGTGTTTTTGACGGAGGAAGGGGGACTGCAACAACACTAAGACGCGTATTCTGTAAAGAGTGTACTCATTTCTAGGTGCATCGGGAGGTACTTCAGTTGCTGGTCAACAAAGATCTTACTGAGAGCCCCAGTTTAAAGACCTGAGGGCTCGTCCGGGATTTGAACCCGGGACCTCTCGCACCCTAAGCGAGAATCATACCCCTAGACCAACGAGCCACGGAAAGCTCCAAAAGATCTGATTCGATCACTGCTGAATCATTAGACACAGACCTGCAAGTTTGTCACTGTGGACGGCTCATCCAGGTTTTCAACACAGACCAAAATGCACTCAGATTGGCTGCCTTGTGATTTTTGGTTGATCTTTCTTTAAACATAAAGCCTTAGAAAGAAAAAATAGAGGCCACAATTCAAGGAAAAAGGCCGGTGCATCTGATGCGTTTCTTTGCTTCAGATCCACTCTGTGCTGGTCATATGGCTTCGAGAGGCTGGGAGGTGGACTGCAGCAACACTAAGATGGATCATCTACAGAGAGTGTGCTTATTTCTGAGTGCAGGAGGAGGTGCTTCAGTTCGTGGTCAACAAAGACCCTACCTACAGTCCCAGTTTTAAGACCGTGTCCTGGATTCGAACCTCGCACCCTAAGCGAGAATCATACCCCTAGAGCAATGAGCCACTGAAAGCTCTGAAAGTTGTCATTGTTGAGTGCTCATCCAGGTTTGAAACCTGAACCAAAATGCAATCAGATTGGCTGCATTTGATTATGGATTGACTTTTCTTTTATCAAAAGACTTAGAAATTAGACTCAGGCAGGGGAGAGTAAAGCCTTTTTGTTCCCATCCACGTAGAGGTTTGCCAAAGAAGCTCCTGTTGTTCCGATCACACAGGTTAGATGATTGAGTGGACTGCAACGATGCTGAGACTGCTTCTTTTGGAGTGAAGGAGCAGGTACTTCACGCTTAACAAGTATGTTGCTGACAGTCCCAGTTTTTCACCTTGCCGCTGTCAAGCTGTTAGGGTGGAGGGCTCGTCCGGGGAATTGAACCCGGGACCTCTCGCACCCGAAGCGAGAATCATACCCCTAGACCAACGAGCCACAAAAAGCCCCTTTTCTGTCTGATTAAAAAAATTTGATTCCGACACGATCGAGCCAGTAGAAAATGCTTTGCCGAGAGAAGGCGCCGCTTTTGGAGCCATTGACGAAATCCCTCAATTCATTCAACGGGACTTCTCGCATGGAATCAACTTTAGCCACAGTTCAAGGACAAAAGCCGGATCATCTGATACTTACTTTTGCTCTTGATGCGTGTTTTTGACGGAGGAAGGGGGACTGCAACAACACTAAGACGCGTATTCTGTAAAGAGTGTACTCATTTCTAGGTGCATCGGGAGGTACTTCAGTTGCTGGTCAACAAAGATCTTACTGAGAGCCCCAGTTTAAAGACCTGAGGGCTCGTCCGGGATTTGAACCCGGGACCTCTCGCACCCAAAGCGAGAATCATACCCCTAGACCAACGAGCCACAAAACACTGAGACGGGGTCTGATTTCATCACTGCTGGATTAAGAGAAAACACAGTTGCCGCAAAAGAAAAGCAATCTCAAGTGCTGCTTTATCCACCGCCTTAATGGGACTATGCCAACAGTCTGCTCCCGCTTCCAGTCTTTGTACAAAACTTGGTTAAGCAGGTCGTGAGCTCACACATTTCTGGCCAGGATGTTGCTGACAGTGCCAACAACAGATCTTGATGCTTACAAGTTGTCCTTGACAAGGGCTCGTCCGGGATTTGAACCCGGGACCTCTCGCACCCTAAGCGAGAATCATACCCCTAGACCAACGAGCCACGGAAAGCTCCAAAAGTGTCTGATTCGATCACTGCTGAATCATTAGACACAGACCTGCAAGTTTGTCACTGTGGACGGCTCATCCAGGTTTTCAACACAGACCAAAATGCACTCAGATTGGCTGCCTTGTGATTTTTGGTTGATCTTTCTTTAAACATAAAGCCTTAGAAAGAAAAAATAGAGGCCACAATTCAAGGAAAAGGCCGGTGCATCTGATGCGTTTCTTTGCTTCAGATCCACTCTGTGCTGGTCATATGGCTTCGAGAGGCTGGGAGGTGGACTGCAGCAACACTAAGATGGATCATCTACAGAGAGTGTGCTTATTTCTGAGTGCAGGAGGAGGTGCTTCAGTTCGTGGTCAACAAAGACCCTACCTACAGTCCCAGTTTTAAGACCGTGTCCTGGATTCGAACCTCGCACCCTAAGCGAGAATCATACCCCTAGAGCAATGAGCCACTGAAAGCTCTGAAAGTTGTCATTGTTGAGTGCTCATCCAGGTTTGAAACCTGAACCAAAATGCAATCAGATTGGCTGCATTTGATTATGGATTGACTTTTCTTTTATCAAAAGACTTAGAAATTAGACTCAGGCAGGGGAGAGTAAAGCCTTTTTGTTCCCATCCACGTAGAGGTTTGCCAAAGAAGCTCCTGTTGTTCCGATCACACAGGTTAGATGATTGAGTGGACTGCAACGATGCTGAGACTGCTTCTTTTGGAGTGAAGGAGCAGGTACTTCACGCTTAACAAGTATGTTGCTGACAGTCCCAGTTTTTCACCTTGCCGCTGTCAAGCTGTTAGGGTGGAGGGCTCGTCCGGGAATTGAACCCGGGACCTCTCGCACCCGAAGCGAGAATCATACCCCTAGACCAACGAGCCACAAAAAGCCCCTTTTCTGTCTGATTAAAAAAATTTGATTCCGACACGATCGAGCCAGTAGAAAATGCTTTGCCGAGAGAAGGCGCCGCTTTTGGAGCCATTGACGAAATCCCTCAATTCATTCAACGGGACTTCTCGCATGGAATCAACTTTAGCCACAGTTCAAGGACAAAAGCCGGATCATCTGATACTTACTTTTGCTCTTGATGCGTGTTTTTGACGGAGGAAGGGGGACTGCAACAACACTAAGACGCGTATTCTGTAAAGAGTGTACTCATTTCTAGGTGCATCGGGAGGTACTTCAGTTGCTGGTCAACAAAGATCTTACTGAGAGCCCCAGTTTAAAGACCTGAGGGCTCGTCCGGGATTTGAACCCGGGACCTCTCGCACCCAAAGCGAGAATCATACCCCTAGACCAACGAGCCACAAAACACTGAGACGGGGTCTGATTTCATCACTGCTGGATTAAGAGAAAACACAGTTGCCGCAAAAGAAAAGCAATCTCAAGTGCTGCTTTATCCACCGCCTTAATGGGACTATGCCAACAGTCTGCTCCCGCTTCCAGTCTTTGTACAAAACTTGGTTAAGCAGGTCGTGAGCTCACACATTTCTGGCCAGGATGTTGCTGACAGTGCCAACAACAGATCTTGATGCTTACAAGTTGTCCTTGACAAGGGCTCGTCCGGGATTTGAACCCGGGACCTCTCGCACCCTAAGCGAGAATCATACCCCTAGACCAACGAGCCACGGAAAGCTCCAAAAGTGTCTGATTCGATCACGGCTGAATCATTAGACACAGACCTGCAAGTTTGTCACTGTGGACGGCTCATCCAGGTTTTCAACACAGACCAAAATGCACTCAGATTGGCTGCCTTGTGATTTTTGGTTGATCTTTCTTTAAACATAAAGCCTTAGAAAGAAAAAATAGAGGCCACAATTCAAGGAAAAAGGCCGGTGCATCTGATGCGTTTCTTTGCTTCAGATCCACTCTGTGCTGGTCATATGGCTTCGAGAGGCTGGGAGGTGGACTGCAGCAACACTAAGATGGATCATCTACAGAGAGTGTGCTTATTTCTGAGTGCAGGAGGAGGTGCTTCAGTTCGTGGTCAACAAAGACCCTACCTACAGTCCCAGTTTTAAGACCGTGTCCTGGATTCGAACCTCGCACCCTAAGCGAGAATCATACCCCTAGAGCAATGAGCCACTGAAAGCTCTGAAAGTTGTCATTGTTGAGTGCTCATCCAGGTTTGAAACCTGAACCAAAATGCAATCAGATTGGCTGCATTTGATTATGGATTGACTTTTCTTTTATCAAAAGACTTAGAAATTAGACTCAGGCAGGGGAGAGTAAAGCCTTTTTGTTCCCATCCACGTAGAGGTTTGCCAAAGAAGCTCCTGTTGTTCCGATCACACAGGTTAGATGATTGAGTGGACTGCAACGATGCTGAGACTGCTTCTTTTGGAGTGAAGGAGCAGGTACTTCACGCTTAACAAGTATGTTGCTGACAGTCCCAGTTTTTCACCTTGCCGCTGTCAAGCTGTTAGGGTGGAGGGCTCGTCCGGGAATTGAACCCGGGACCTCTCGCACCCGAAGCGAGAATCATACCCCTAGACCAACGAGCCACAAAAAGCCCCTTTTCTGTCTGATTAAAAAAATTTGATTCCGACACGATCGAGCCAGTAGAAAATGCTTTGCCGAGAGAAGGCGCCGCTTTTGGAGCCATTGACGAAATCCCTCAATTCATTCAACGGGACTTCTCGCATGGAATCAACTTTAGCCACAGTTCAAGGACAAAAGCCGGATCATCTGATACTTACTTTTGCTCTTGATGCGTGTTTTTGACGGAGGAAGGGGGACTGCAACAACACTAAGACGCGTATTCTGTAAAGAGTGTACTCATTTCTAGGTGCATCGGGAGGTACTTCAGTTGCTGGTCAACAAAGATCTTACTGAGAGCCCCAGTTTAAAGACCTTAGGGCTCGTCCGGGATTTGAACCCGGGACCTCTCGCACCCAAAGCGAGAATCATACCCCTAGACCAACGAGCCACAAAACACTGAGACGGGGTCTGATTTCATCACTGCTGGATTAAGAGAAAACACAGTTGCCGCAAAAGAAAAGCAATCTCAAGTGCTGCTTTATCCACCGCCTTAATGGGACTATGCCAACAGTCTGCTCCCGCTTCCAGTCTTTGTACAAAACTTGGTTAAGCAGGTCGTGAGCTCACACATTTCTGGCCAGGATGTTGCTGACAGTGCCAACAACAGATCTTGATGCTTACAAGTTGTCCTTGACAAGGGCTCGTCCGGGATTTGAACCCGGGACCTCTCGCACCCTAAGCGAGAATCATACCCCTAGACCAACGAGCCACGGAAAGCTCCAAAAGTGTCTGATTCGATCACGGCTGAATCATTAGACACAGACCTGCAAGTTTGTCACTGTGGACGGCTCATCCAGGTTTTCAACACAGACCAAAATGCACTCAGATTGGCTGCCTTGTGATTTTTGGTTGATCTTTCTTTAAACATAAAGCCTTAGAAAGAAAAAATAGAGGCCACAATTCAAGGAAAAAGGCCGGTGCATCTGATGCGTTTCTTTGCTTCAGATCCACTCTGTGCTGGTCATATGGCTTCGAGAGGCTGGGAGGTGGACTGCAGCAACACTAAGATGGATCATCTACAGAGAGTGTGCTTATTTCTGAGTGCAGGAGGAGGTGCTTCAGTTCGTGGTCAACAAAGACCCTACCTACAGTCCCAGTTTTAAGACCGTGTCCTGGATTCGAACCTCGCACCCTAAGCGAGAATCATACCCCTAGAGCAATGAGCCACTGAAAGCTCTGAAAGTTGTCATTGTTGAGTGCTCATCCAGGTTTGAAACCTGAACCAAAATGCAATCAGATTGGCTGCATTTGATTATGGATTGACTTTTCTTTTATCAAAAGACTTAGAAATTAGACTCAGGCAGGGGAGAGTAAAGCCTTTTTGTTCCCATCCACGTAGAGGTTTGCCAAAGAAGCTCCTGTTGTTCCGATCACACAGGTTAGATGATTGAGTGGACTGCAACGATGCTGAGACTGCTTCTTTTGGAGTGAAGGAGCAGGTACTTCACGCTTAACAAGTATGTTGCTGACAGTCCCAGTTTTTCACCTTGCCGCTGTCAAGCTGTTAGGGTGGAGGGCTCGTCCGGGAATTGAACCCGGGACCTCTCGCACCCGAAGCGAGAATCATACCCCTAGACCAACGAGCCACAAAAAGCCCCTTTTCTGTCTGATTAAAAAAATTTGATTCCGACACGATCGAGCCAGTAGAAAATGCTTTGCCGAGAGAAGGCGCCGCTTTTGGAGCCATTGACGAAATCCCTCAATTCATTCAACGGGACTTCTCGCATGGAATCAACTTTAGCCACAGTTCAAGGACAAAAGCCGGATCATCTGATACTTACTTTTGCTCTTGATGCGTGTTTTTGACGGAGGAAGGGGGACTGCAACAACACTAAGACGCGTATTCTGTAAAGAGTGTACTCATTTCTAGGTGCATCGGGAGGTACTTCAGTTGCTGGTCAACAAAGATCTTACTGAGAGCCCCAGTTTAAAGACCTTAAGGCTCGTCCGGGATTTGAACCCGGGACCTCTCGCACCCAAAGCGAGAATCATACCCCTAGACCAACGAGCCACAAAACACTGAGACGGGGTCTGATTTCATCACTGCTGGATTAAGAGAAAACACAGTTGCCGCAAAAGAAAAGCAATCTCAAGTGCTGCTTTATCCACCGCCTTAATGGGACTATGCCAACAGTCTGCTCCCGCTTCCAGTCTTTGTACAAAACTTGGTTAAGCAGGTCGTGAGCTCACACATTTCTGGCCAGGATGTTGCTGACAGTGCCAACAACAGATCTTGATGCTTACAAGTTGTCCTTGACAAGGGCTCGTCCGGGATTTGAACCCGGGACCTCTCGCACCCTAAGCGAGAATCATACCCCCTAGACCAACGAGCCACGGAAAGCTCCAAAAGTGTCTGATTCGATCACGGCTGAATCATTAGACACAGACCTGCAAGTTTGTCACTGTGGACGGCTCATCCAGGTTTTCAACACAGACCAAAATGCACTCAGATTGGCTGCCTTGTGATTTTTGGTTGATCTTTCTTTAAACATAAAGCCTTAGAAAGAAAAAATAGAGGCCACAATTCAAGGAAAAAGGCCGGTGCATCTGATGCGTTTCTTTGCTTCAGATCCACTCTGTGCTGGTCATATGGCTTCGAGAGGCTGGGAGGTGGACTGCAGCAACACTAAGATGGATCATCTACAGAGAGTGTGCTTATTTCTGAGTGCAGGAGGAGGTGCTTCAGTTCGTGGTCAACAAAGACCCTACCTACAGTCCCAGTTTTAAGACCGTGTCCTGGATTCGAACCTCGCACCCTAAGCGAGAATCATACCCCTAGAGCAATGAGCCACTGAAAGCTCTGAAAGTTGTCATTGTTGAGTGCTCATCCAGGTTTGAAACCTGAACCAAAATGCAATCAGATTGGCTGCATTTGATTATGGATTGACTTTTCTTTTATCAAAAGACTTAGAAATTAGACTCAGGCAGGGGAGAGTAAAGTCTTTTTGTTCCCATCCACGTAGAGGTTTGCCAAAGAAGCTCCTGTTGTTCCGATCACACAGGTTAGATGATTGAGTGGACTGCAACGATGCTGAGACTGCTTCTTTTGGAGTGAAGGAGCAGGTACTTCACGCTTAACAAGTATGTTGCTGACAGTCCCAGTTTTTCACCTTGCCGCTGTCAAGCTGTTAGGGTGGAGGGCTCGTCCGGGAATTGAACCCGGGACCTCTCGCACCCGAAGCGAGAATCATACCCCTAGACCAACGAGCCACAAAAAGCCCCTTTTCTGTCTGATTAAAAAAATTTGATTCCGACACGATCGAGCCAGTAGAAAATGCTTTGCCGAGAGAAGGCGCCGCTTTTGGAGCCATTGACGAAATCCCTCAATTCATTCAACGGGACTTCTCGCATGGAATCAACTTTAGCCACAGTTCAAGGACAAAAGCCGGATCATCTGATACTTACTTTTGCTCTTGATGCGTGTTTTTGACGGAGGAAGGGGGACTGCAACAACACTAAGACGCGTATTCTGTAAAGAGTGTACTCATTTCTAGGTGCATCGGGAGGTACTTCAGTTGCTGGTCAACAAAGATCTTACTGAGAGCCCCAGTTTAAAGACCTTAGGGCTCGTCCGGGATTTGAACCCGGGACCTCTCGCACCCAAAGCGAGAATCATACCCCTAGACCAACGAGCCACAAAACACTGAGACGGGGTCTGATTTCATCACTGCTGGATTAAGAGAAAACACAGTTGCCGCAAAAGAAAAGCAATCTCAAGTGCTGCTTTATCCACCGCCTTAATGGGACTATGCCAACAGTCTGCTCCCGCTTCCAGTCTTTGTACAAAACTTGGTTAAGCAGGTCGTGAGCTCACACATTTCTGGCCAGGATGTTGCTGACAGTGCCAACAACAGATCTTGATGCTTACAAGTTGTCCTTGACAAGGGCTCGTCCGGGATTTGAACCCGGGACCTCTCGCACCCTAAGCGAGAATCATACCCCCTAGACCAACGAGCCACGGAAAGCTCCAAAAGTGTCTGATTCGATCACGGCTGAATCATTAGACACAGACCTGCAAGTTTGTCACTGTGGACGGCTCATCCAGGTTTTCAACACAGACCAAAATGCACTCAGATTGGCTGCCTTGTGATTTTTGGTTGATCTTTCTTTAAACATAAAGCCTTAGAAAGAAAAAATAGAGGCCACAATTCAAGGAAAAAGGCCGGTGCATCTGATGCGTTTCTTTGCTTCAGATCCACTCTGTGCTGGTCATATGGCTTCGAGAGGCTGGGAGGTGGACTGCAGCAACACTAAGATGGATCATCTACAGAGAGTGTGCTTATTTCTGAGTGCAGGAGGAGGTGCTTCAGTTCGTGGTCAACAAAGACCCTACCTACAGTCCCAGTTTTAAGACCGTGTCCTGGATTCGAACCTCGCACCCTAAGCGAGAATCATACCCCTAGAGCAATGAGCCACTGAAAGCTCTGAAAGTTGTCATTGTTGAGTGCTCATCCAGGTTTGAAACCTGAACCAAAATGCAATCAGATTGGCTGCATTTGATTATGGATTGACTTTTCTTTTATCAAAAGACTTAGAAATTAGACTCAGGCAGGGGAGAGTAAAGTCTTTTTGTTCCCATCCACGTAGAGGTTTGCCAAAGAAGCTCCTGTTGTTCCGATCACACAGGTTAGATGATTGAGTGGACTGCAACGATGCTGAGACTGCTTCTTTTGGAGTGAAGGAGCAGGTACTTCACGCTTAACAAGTATGTTGCTGACAGTCCCAGTTTTTCACCTTGCCGCTGTCAAGCTGTTAGGGTGGAGGGCTCGTCCGGGAATTGAACCCGGGACCTCTCGCACCCGAAGCGAGAATCATACCCCTAGACCAACGAGCCACAAAAAGCCCCTTTTCTGTCTGATTAAAAAAATTTGATTCCGACACGATCGAGCCAGTAGAAAATGCTTTGCCGAGAGAAGGCGCCGCTTTTGGAGCCATTGACGAAATCCCTCAATTCATTCAACGGGACTTCTCGCATGGAATCAACTTTAGCCACAGTTCAAGGACAAAAGCCGGATCATCTGATACTTACTTTTGCTCTTGATGCGTGTTTTTGACGGAGGAAGGGGGACTGCAACAACACTAAGACGCGTATTCTGTAAAGAGTGTACTCATTTCTAGGTGCATCGGGAGGTACTTCAGTTGCTGGTCAACAAAGATCTTACTGAGAGCCCCAGTTTAAAGACCTGAGGGCTCGTCCGGGATTTGAACCCGGGACCTCTCGCACCCAAAGCGAGAATCATACCCCTAGACCAACGAGCCACAAAACACTGAGACGGGGTCTGATTTCATCACTGCTGGATTAAGAGAAAACACAGTTGCCGCAAAAGAAAAGCAATCTCAAGTGCTGCTTTATCCACCGCCTTAATGGGACTATGCCAACAGTCTGCTCCCGCTTCCAGTCTTTGTACAAAACTTGGTTAAGCAGGTCGTGAGCTCACACATTTCTGGCCAGGATGTTGCTGACAGTGCCAACAACAGATCTTGATGCTTACAAGTTGTCCTTGACAAGGGCTCGTCCGGGATTTGAACCCGGGACCTCTCGCACCCTAAGCGAGAATCATACCCCTAGACCAACGAGCCACGGAAAGCTCCAAAAGTGTCTGATTCGATCACTGCTGAATCATTAGACACAGACCTGCAAGTTTGTCACTGTGGACGGCTCATCCAGGTTTTCAACACAGACCAAAATGCACTCAGATTGGCTGCCTTGTGATTTTTGGTTGATCTTTCTTTAAACATAAAGCCTTAGAAAGAAAAAAATAGAGGCCACAATTCAAGGAAAAAGGCCGGTGCATCTGATGCGTTTCTTTGCTTCAGATCCACTCTGTGCTGGTCATATGGCTTCGAGAGGCTGGGAGGTGGACTGCAGCAACACTAAGATGGATCATCTACAGAGAGTGTGCTTATTTCTGAGTGCAGGAGGAGGTGCTTCAGTTCGTGGTCAACAAAGACCCTACCTACAGTCCCAGTTTTAAGACCGTGTCCTGGATTCGAACCTCGCACCCTAAGCGAGAATCATACCCCCTAGAGCAATGAGCCACTGAAAGCTCTGAAAGTTGTCATTGTTGAGTGCTCATCCAGGTTTGAAACCTGAACCAAAATGCAATCAGATTGGCTGCATTTGATTATGGATTGACTTTTCTTTTATCAAAAGACTTAGAAATTAGACTCAGGCAGGGGAGAGTAAAGTCTTTTTGTTCCCATCCACGTAGAGGTTTGCCAAAGAAGCTCCTGTTGTTCCGATCACACAGGTTAGATGATTGAGTGGACTGCAACGATGCTGAGACTGCTTCTTTTGGAGTGAAGGAGCAGGTACTTCACGCTTAACAAGTATGTTGCTGACAGTCCCAGTTTTTCACCTTGCCGCTGTCAAGCTGTTAGGGTGGAGGGCTCGTCCGGGAATTGAACCCGGGACCTCTCGCACCCGAAGCGAGAATCATACCCCTAGACCAACGAGCCACAAAAAGCCCCTTTTCTGTCTGATTAAAAAAATTTGATTCCGACACGATCGAGCCAGTAGAAAATGCTTTGCCGAGAGAAGGCGCCGCTTTTGGAGCCATTGACGAAATCCCTCAATTCATTCAACGGGACTTCTCGCATGGAATCAACTTTAGCCACAGTTCAAGGACAAAAGCCGGATCATCTGATACTTACTTTTGCTCTTGATGCGTGTTTTTGACGGAGGAAGGGGGACTGCAACAACACTAAGACGCGTATTCTGTAAAGAGTGTACTCATTTCTAGGTGCATCGGGAGGTACTTCAGTTGCTGGTCAACAAAGATCTTACTGAGAGCCCCAGTTTAAAGACCTGAGGGCTCGTCCGGGATTTGAACCCGGGACCTCTCGCACCCAAAGCGAGAATCATATCCCTAGACCAACGAGCCACAAAACACTGAGACGGGGTCTGATTTCATCACTGCTGGATTAAGAGAAAACACAGTTGCCGCAAAAGAAAAGCAATCTCAAGTGCTGCTTTATCCACCGCCTTAATGGGGGGCCAACAGTCTGCTCCCGCTTCCAGTCTTTGTACAAAACTTGGGTAAGCAGGTCGTGAGCTCACACATTTCTGGCCAGGATGTTGCTGACAGTGCCAACAACAGATCTTGATGCTTACAAGTTGTCCTTGACAAGGGCTCGTCCGGGATTTGAACCCGGGACCTCTCGCACCCTAAGCGAGAATCATACCCCTAGACCAACGAGCCACGGAAAGCTCCAAAAGTGTCTGATTCGATCACTGCTGAATCATTAGACACAGACCTGCAAGTTTGTCACTGTGGACGGCTCATCCAGGTTTTCAACACAGACCAAAATGCACTCAGATTGGCTGCCTTGTGATTTTTGGTTGATCTTTCTTTAAACATAAAGCCTTAGAAAGAAAAAATAGAGGCCACAATTCAAGGAAAAGGCCGGTGCATCTGATGCGTTTCTTTGCTTCAGATCCACTCTGTGCTGGTCATATGGCTTCGAGAGGCTGGGAGGTGGACTGCAGCAACACTAAGATGGATCATCTACAGAGAGTGTGCTTATTTCTGAGTGCAGGAGGAGGTGCTTCAGTTCGTGGTCAACAAAGACCCTACCTACAGTCCCAGTTTTAAGACCGTGTCCTGGATTCGAACCTCGCACCCTAAGCGAGAATCATACCCCTAGAGCAATGAGCCACTGAAAGCTCTGAAAGTTGTCATTGTTGAGTGCTCATCCAGGTTTGAAACCTGAACCAAAATGCAATCAGATTGGCTGCATTTGATTATGGATTGACTTTTCTTTTATCAAAAGACTTAGAAATTAGACTCAGGCAGGGGAGAGTAAAGCCTTTTTGTTCCCATCCACGTAGAGGTTTGCCAAAGAAGCTCCTGTTGTTCCGATCACACAGGTTAGATGATTGAGTGGACTGCAACGATGCTGAGACTGCTTCTTTTGGAGTGAAGGAGCAGGTACTTCACGCTTAACAAGTATGTTGCTGACAGTCCCAGTTTTTCACCTTGCCGCTGTCAAGCTGTTAGGGTGGAGGGCTCGTCCGGGAATTGAACCCGGGACCTCTCGCACCCGAAGCGAGAATCATACCCCTAGACCAACGAGCCACAAAAAGCCCCTTTTCTGTCTGATTAAAAAATTTGATTCCGACACGATCGAGCCAGTAGAAAATGCTTTGCCGAGAGAAGGCGCCGCTTTTGGAGCCATTGACGAAATCCCTCAATTCATTCAACGGGACTTCTCGCATGGAATCAACTTTAGCCACAGTTCAAGGACAAAAGCCGGATCATCTGATACTTACTTTTGCTCTTGATGCGTGTTTTTGACGGAGGAAGGGGGACTGCAACAACACTAAGACGCGTATTCTGTAAAGAGTGTACTCATTTCTAGGTGCATCGGGAGGTACTTCAGTTGCTGGTCAACAAAGATCTTACTGAGAGCCCCAGTTTAAAGACCTGAGGGCTCGTCCGGGATTTGAACCCGGGACCTCTCGCACCCAAAGCGAGAATCATACCCCTAGACCAACGAGCCACAAAACACTGAGACGGGGTCTGATTTCATCACTGCTGGATTAAGAGAAAACACAGTTGCCGCAAAAGAAAAGCAATCTCAAGTGCTGCTTTATCCACCGCCTTAATGGGACTATGCCAACAGTCTGCTCCCGCTTCCAGTCTTTGTACAAAACTTGGTTAAGCAGGTCGTGAGCTCACACATTTCTGGCCAGGATGTTGCTGACAGTGCCAACAACAGATCTTGATGCTTACAAGTTGTCCTTGACAAGGGCTCGTCCGGGATTTGAACCCGGGACCTCTCGCACCCTAAGCGAGAATCATACCCCTAGACCAACGAGCCACGGAAAGCTCCAAAAGTGTCTGATTCGATCACTGCTGAATCATTAGACACAGACCTGCAAGTTTGTCACTGTGGACGGCTCATCCAGGTTTTCAACACAGACCAAAATGCACTCAGATTGGCTGCCTTGTGATTTTTGGTTGATCTTTCTTTAAACATAAAGCCTTAGAAAGAAAAAAATAGAGGCCACAATTCAAGGAAAAAGGCCGGTGCATCTGATGCGTTTCTTTGCTTCAGATCCACTCTGTGCTGGTCATATGGCTTCGAGAGGCTGGGAGGTGGACTGCAGCAACACTAAGATGGATCATCTACAGAGAGTGTGCTTATTTCTGAGTGCAGGAGGAGGTGCTTCAGTTCGTGGTCAACAAAGACCCTACCTACAGTCCCAGTTTTAAGACCGTGTCCTGGATTCGAACCTCGCACCCTAAGCGAGAATCATACCCCTAGAGCAATGAGCCACTGAAAGCTCTGAAAGTTGTCATTGTTGAGTGCTCATCCAGGTTTGAAACCTGAACCAAAATGCAATCAGATTGGCTGCATTTGATTATGGATTGACTTTTCTTTTATCAAAAGACTTAGAAATTAGACTCAGGCAGGGGAGAGTAAAGCCTTTTTGTTCCCATCCACGTAGAGGTTTGCCAAAGAAGCTCCTGTTGTTCCGATCACACAGGTTAGATGATTGAGTGGACTGCAACGATGCTGAGACTGCTTCTTTTGGAGTGAAGGAGCAGGTACTTCACGCTTAACAAGTATGTTGCTGACAGTCCCAGTTTTTCACCTTGCCGCTGTCAAGCTGTTAGGGTGGAGGGCTCGTCCGGGAATTGAACCCGGGACCTCTCGCACCCGAAGCGAGAATCATACCCCTAGACCAACGAGCCACAAAAAGCCCCTTTTCTGTCTGATTAAAAAAATTTGATTCCGACACGATCGAGCCAGTAGAAAATGCTTTGCCGAGAGAAGGCGCCGCTTTTGGAGCCATTGACGAAATCCCTCAATTCATTCAACGGGACTTCTCGCATGGAATCAACTTTAGCCACAGTTCAAGGACAAAAGCCGGATCATCTGATACTTACTTTTGCTCTTGATGCGTGTTTTTGACGGAGGAAGGGGGACTGCAACAACACTAAGACGCGTATTCTGTAAAGAGTGTACTCATTTCTAGGTGCATCGGGAGGTACTTCAGTTGCTGGTCAACAAAGATCTTACTGAGAGCCCCAGTTTAAAGACCTGAGGGCTCGTCCGGGATTTGAACCCGGGACCTCTCGCACCCTAAGCGAGAATCATACCCCTAGACCAACGAGCCACGGAAAGCTCCAAAAGTGTCTGATTCGATCACGGCTGAATCATTAGACACAGACCTGCAAGTTTGTCACTGTGGACGGCTCATCCAGGTTTTCAACCCAGACCAAAATGCACTCAGATTGGCTGCCTTGTGATTTTTGGTTGATCTTTCTTTAAACATAAAGCCTTAGAAAGAAAAAAATAGAGGCCACAATTCAAGGAAAAGGCCGGTGCATCTGATGCGTTTCTTTGCTTCAGATCCACTCTGTGCTGGTCATATGGCTTCGAGAGGCTGGGAGGTGGACTGCAGCAACACTAAGATGGATCATCTACAGAGAGTGTGCTTATTTCTGAGTGCAGGAGGAGGTGCTTCAGTTCGTGGTCAACAAAGACCCTACCTACAGTCCCAGTTTTAAGACCGTGTCCTGGATTCGAACCTCGCACCCTAAGCGAGAATCATACCCCTAGAGCAATGAGCCACTGAAAGCTCTGAAAGTTGTCATTGTTGAGTGCTCATCCAGGTTTGAAACCTGAACCAAAATGCAATCAGATTGGCTGCATTTGATTATGGATTGACTTTTCTTTTATCAAAAGACTTAGAAATTAGACTCAGGCAGGGGAGAGTAAAGCCTTTTTGTTCCCATCCACGTAGAGGTTTGCCAAAGAAGCTCCTGTTGTTCCGATCACACAGGTTAGATGATTGAGTGGACTGCAACGATGCTGAGACTGCTTCTTTTGGAGTGAAGGAGCAGGTACTTCACGCTTAACAAGTATGTTGCTGACAGTCCCAGTTTTTCACCTTGCCGCTGTCAAGCTGTTAGGGTGGAGGGCTCGTCCGGGGAATTGAACCCGGGACCTCTCGCACCCGAAGCGAGAATCATACCCCTAGACCAACGAGCCACAAAAAGCCCCTTTTCTGTCTGATTAAAAAAATTTGATTCCGACACGATCGAGCCAGTAGAAAATGCTTTGCCGAGAGAAGGCGCCGCTTTTGGAGCCATTGACGAAATCCCTCAATTCATTCAACGGGACTTCTCGCATGGAATCAACTTTAGCCACAGTTCAAGGACAAAAGCCGGATCATCTGATACTTACTTTTGCTCTTGATGCGTGTTTTTGACGGAGGAAGGGGGACTGCAACAACACTAAGACGCGTATTCTGTAAAGAGTGTACTCATTTCTAGGTGCATCGGGAGGTACTTCAGTTGCTGGTCAACAAAGATCTTACTGAGAGCCCCAGTTTAAAGACCTGAGGGCTCGTCCGGGATTTGAACCCGGGACCTCTCGCACCCAAAGCGAGAATCATACCCCTAGACCAACGAGCCACAAAACACTGAGACGGGGTCTGATTTCATCACTGCTGGATTAAGAGAAAACACAGTTGCCGCAAAAGAAAAGCAATCTCAAGTGCTGCTTTATCCACCGCCTTAATGGGACTATGCCAACAGTCTGCTCCCGCTTCCAGTCTTTGTACAAAACTTGGTTAAGCAGGTCGTGAGCTCACACATTTCTGGCCAGGATGTTGCTGACAGTGCCAACAACAGATCTTGATGCTTACAAGTTGTCCTTGACAAGGGCTCGTCCGGGATTTGAACCCGGGACCTCTCGCACCCTAAGCGAGAATCATACCCCTAGACCAACGAGCCACGGAAAGCTCCAAAAGTGTCTGATTCGATCACGGCTGAATCATTAGACACAGACCTGCAAGTTTGTCACTGTGGACGGCTCATCCAGGTTTTCAACACAGACCAAAATGCACTCAGATTGGCTGCCTTGTGATTTTTGGTTGATCTTTCTTTAAACATAAAGCCTTAGAAAGAAAAAATAGAGGCCACAATTCAAGGAAAAAGGCCGGTGCATCTG
The DNA here is from genome assembly GCF_905237075.1 of Dicentrarchus labrax. Lineage (NCBI taxonomy): Eukaryota > Metazoa > Chordata > Actinopteri > Moronidae > Dicentrarchus > Dicentrarchus labrax. Next base: position 3,073,945 of record NW_026136705.1, on the reverse strand, counting down.
ATGCGTTTCTTTGCTTCAGATCCACTCTGTGCTGGTCATATGGCTTCGAGAGGCTGGGAGGTGGACTGCAGCAACACTAAGATGGATCATCTACAGAGAGTGTGCTTATTTCTGAGTGCAGGAGGAGGTGCTTCAGTTCGTGGTCAACAAAGACCCTACCTACAGTCCCAGTTTTAAGACCGTGTCCTGGATTCGAACCTCGCACCCTAAGCGAGAATCATACCCCTAGAGCAATGAGCCACTGAAAGCTCTGAAAGTTGTCATTGTTGAGTGCTCATCCAGGTTTGAAACCTGAACCAAAATGCAATCAGATTGGCTGCATTTGATTATGGATTGACTTTTCTTTTATCAAAAGACTTAGAAATTAGACTCAGGCAGGGGAGAGTAAAGCCTTTTTGTTCCCATCCACGTAGAGGTTTGCCAAAGAAGCTCCTGTTGTTCCGATCACACAGGTTAGATGATTGAGTGGACTGCAACGATGCTGAGACTGCTTCTTTTGGAGTGAAGGAGCAGGTACTTCACGGTTAACAAGTATGTTGCTGACAGTCCCAGTTTTTCACCTTGCCGCTGTCAAGCTGTTAGGGTGGAGGGCTCGTCCGGGAATTGAACCCGGGACCTCTCGCACCCGAAGCGAGAATCATACCCCTAGACCAACGAGCCACAAAAAGCCCCTTTTCTGTCTGATTAAAAAAATTTGATTCCGACACGATCGAGCCAGTAGAAAATGCTTTGCCGAGAGAAGGCGCCGCTTTGGAGCCATTGACGAAATCCCTCAATTCATTCAACGGGACTCTCGCATGGAATCAACTTTAGCCACAGTTCAAGGACAAAAGCCGGATCATCTGATACTTACTTTTGCTCTTGATGCGTGTTTTTGACGGAGGAAGGGGGACTGCAACAACACTAAGACGCGTATTCTGTAAAGAGTGTAATCATTTCTAGGTGTATCGGGAGGTACTTCAGTTGCTGGTCAACAAAGATCTTACTGAGAGCCCCAGTTTAAAGACCTGAGGGCTCGTCCGGGATTTGAACCCGGGACCTCTCGCACCCAAAGCGAGAATCATACCCCTAGACCAACGAGCCACAAAACACTGAGACGGGGTCTGATTTCATCACTGCTGGATTAAGAGAAAACACAGTTGCCGCAAAAGAAAAGCAATCTCAAGTGCTGCTTTATCCACCGCCTTAATGGGACTATGCCAACAGTCTGCTCCCGCTTCCAGTCTTTGTACAAAACAGAAGGCGCCGCTTTTGGAGCCATTGACGAAATCCCTCAATTCATTCAACGGGACTAGAGCAATGAGCCACTGAAAGTTCTGAAAGTTGTCATTGTTGAGTGCTCATCCAGGTTTGAAACCTGAACCAAAATGCAATCAGATTGGCTGCCTTGTGATTTTTTCCGATGCTAGGCTAACTTTTTTCCCATCTTGCAATCTTTTTCATTAGCTAGGAAAAACAGGTCTCAGCAACTATGCCAACCGACAGTAATTACAGGTGCCGCTTTTGCCCGCATTGACAAAATTTGTTGATTCTTTCAGTGGGACCTCTCGAATCGAAACAAGTTTAGCCACTGACCATATCCAAAACGGTGTAAATGTTCAGACACCAACAAGAGGTAATTAAAAGGACACAAAGCAGAGACCCAGTTTTATAGTAACTCTAACAAAATACAATATAGAGAACAGTAATACAAGAATACAGCCGCTGTATCATGTATCAAAAAAAAAAAATTAACTGTTGCATTCACTTCTTCTTTCGTACTTTCTTACATTTAATTTCCCTGTTCTCCAGTTAATTTTAGCTGAATGTCAAAATTGTTTGAATGAGTTTATTGGAGGGTTATTGAGATCACCTGTTGCACAGAGTGTGGGGACTGACTGACTTTTAAATAAGGATTAAGAGCAGCTTGGTGCATTCCCCTTTTGGCCAATCAGGGTGTGACAACGCACCTTTCTTTAGGGCATAAGAGAGGTGAAAAACTGTCCACGTCAATTTAGTGCAGATCTTGTTTTAGCAGCTATTGTCCGCCAGAAACTCTGGTGTTTAGGTTAGTTTGAGATTCTGAAACCTGGTCTGAGTGAATATTAAAGAACCCCTTTCCAATAGGTTACCTGCACAAGGGTAGATCTCCGTGCCATGTCTGCAGGGATGCTTGGTTAAGCTGTGACTCACCAATCAGCCTAATGGACCACTTATGCACCAGTGGAAGAAACAAACTTCAGTCCTTAAGGGGGTGAAATCAATCTTGCGTAGCATCAAGCCTCTGCATTCACATACTTGCACCATGTTTGTGCCCTTTTTTTTTTTTTAAACCAGTGACCCAAAAAGAGGATGGTTGGCCATGTTTGGCCTTTTATGTATTGCTTTTTCATGTATTGCTTTTTCATATCACATAGTCAAGATTTCCAATTCTGATGCTTGTTTCATGTTCAGAAAAAGGCCTTTTTTAGTTTGTCCTATAGAGGTCAAGGGCAGGTGACATATAAACCACATGTGTATTATTACATTCTCAATGTTGATGTCTAATGTTCTTTCAGAGAAATAAGCCAATTTGAATAGTCAAGCTTCTGGACAGATTTAACCAAATGGTCTCAAAGAGAGGGTGACCTTCAAAAAGAGAATAGAGGAGGTTGTTTGGTGATCTCCTGGAGCACAGGCTCAGCATTCAGGATGTACCAATGTTTGATGATGATTAAAGATTTTGCCGAACAGTGATTTAGTCAGTGACAAGTGTCTGTGATTCAATTTGTTTGTTTTGAGGAATTTTTGAAGAGCAAACCTATCACTTATTTTGGCAGATTGAAAGGGAGCATCAGTCTCCTTTTTTGAAGAAGAAAATTCTCTTAACTGTTCACACATCATTTGATTTTGGCTTAGTCAGCAAAAGATGTTTTGATATAAAACTGGCTTTTAGGTTCGCTTGGTGTGTTGGGTGACTAATTTTTATTTTTTATGCACCAATATACAAAGGAAAATTCCTTGTATGTGAAAACCTAATTGTCAATAAACCCCTTTCTGATTTGTTGCATGTAGCAAAGTATTACTGTCTGTTGGTTTATGCTAAATGAAAGTGAATTGTTACAATCTCCTTTTCAAAAAAAAGTCACACTTTCTTGTATAAGTGATTTTGCTGTTAACAATGATGCTCTGAGGAAGGACTTAATTTTTTTTTTATTATTTGTACTGTGAAAACCAAATACCTAGTAAGTACTTGATCAGGAATGTTTCTTGAAATTTCAAAACAAATTAGTGTCACTTAAAATTACACGTATAAGATGAGATATTGAGCTGTAAAACTGAGTTAGTGTTATCTAAACTTTCTGGTCTGCAGCCCTAGAGACAGAAAGCAAAGCAACAGCAGAGCAAACCAAGCAGAAGCATGTCAGTCTGTGGTGGAAACCACTAACAGCGTCAGTCTGCATGATAATGGCAACTGAAATCACACTGAAATTAACCGCCTTTCTCCCTCTCACTTGAGACAGCAGCTCTCCTATAACCATTTCAACAAATACGTTTTAAGTTGTTAGCCATAACAGCTACGGTAGCCTGCTAACTGTAAATTGTTGTAACTAAGCTGCTGAAGTGCACGAGCTATTCTTCTTCTGGTGTCTTTTAAGCAGTGATTTACAAAATTAACATTTATTACACAGGATGTGATATTGAACTTTTGTTGAAAAAAAAAGATGGATGTTCTGAGGCAAATTCCAGATCCTAATAACCAAGGTTGAGCAAATTTCATCTTTATCCAAGTCTGTAAGATGAGCTTCAGGCAAATTTAAAGTAAGTTCAGACTTAAATTGTGATTAATCTATTCTGCCGAGATTCATCTCAAGTAATTACAACACTATTTGATCAGAAATCTGAAAGCTTACTGCGTCTAACTGAAAAAAAAAAAAAAAAACCCCTGATACTGACAGTTTTAGTTACACTCTTTAAAAATGAAAATACATGACACTCTTGCATACTCCTGATGGATTTACTGGAATGTTAAGTTGACATGGGAGTGATCTCTGGAGCAAAAGAACGGCAGCGTTCCAGCCTTTTATAGCTCACATCTGGCAAACCTCAGAAATATAGTTCTTCATACAGTATGCAGACGTCTGGAGCGTTTTTGATGTACCCCGAGAGAAATGAGCAGTTCACTGTCAAGAGACATACACGCATGCAGGACTAAAGCCAAGCTAAAGGTCGGATGAAGTGTTACTCAGTTTTAATCTTGTTTTAGCAATACAAAATACATATTTTTGCATTATAACATGTACATGTTAATAGTACAGGCGCCCATGTTATGAGCCAACACTGCACTTTGACTGGTGTCAGGCCTTCACTTTTACCAACACATAGATGATTATCAGCATAATGTTTGTCTGACCAACTACTGCAGCCTCTAATTTCCTGCCAGATCAACGCTACCATTAACATCAACACAGCCCCAATGCCATTTCCATCAGAAAATAAGTCCATTTTTTTGCATTTGCACCTGTTTGGTAATTTCATGGCTCCAGAAGAGGTCGTATTTATACAGTGAAATTGTGACGCTCATGTTAACATGAAATTGCACCTGCTGTAGCCCCTCCTCAGACCGCCAAGCAAATGGATTTACACAAAAGTTCCTTTGCTAACTGCAGTTTGCCATTATCCTCACTGTAGACCAGTGGTCCCAAACCTGGGGGTCAGGAACCCCACTAGCTTCACCGGGGTTGCTACAACTTTAAAAAAAAATTACACACTAGGCCTATATCGTCTCATCTTGCAGTAATGAAGTATGCAGTTCTAACAACCAAAGAGCTAACAGAACAATCGCCAGGGAAGGGAATTTGTCAAGCTTATTACGTATGTATGATTGTTAAATATCCCCTTAAGTAAAAAGGTTGGGAAGCACTGCTGTAGACTCACAATGTAGTTTTGTAGTGTTGACTAATCGATTTAGCTTTTTTTCTTAGCTTTTTTAATATCCTACCAATTTCATATTATTACTGTCATATAAGTAAATGTGTAGAGTTTATTCAACACCTCCTACCAGTATGAAGAGACAATTGACAAGTGTGGGTATGACATAATGACAGTGTCCAATTACAACAAGGATGAAGATATGCAAAAATGCATTGAAGGCAACTGGATACAAGCTGATGTGGCATTGCATATGTTTATGTGAAAACATAAACGCCTACTCTGAGCGATTGAAAACAGCCTTTCAGACATAAAGAAGTCCTTAACAGATCATCTTATCACAAAACAATAAGCAAGTATATAATAAACTGATTTTGTTTTAATTCTGTTTAATTTAAGTAGAAGGCTACAGGTAATAAATTATGAAATCCACATTTTATTTTTAGAGTTCTTCACTTAATGAATGTAGTAAATCTTTTGGCAATGTAAACCCTTAAGAGAAGTTGTTGCTGATGAGATTCTGTAGGATTAAAATGAGCTGTTTTTAATGCACAACATCCATCATCGTGTAATTTCTTTCCATTTAATTTAAAGAAATGTATTTTTTTAAACAAAAAAACACAGAAAAATTCTTGACTTTTTTCCAGACTCAAGACAGTGTTAGTGAGCTAATTTATTTCAAAATCAATTTGAGCAATATAACAGATATTATATCTGCCCTTAAAATGATATGAGGCTGTATTAGTTAATCACAGGTGGTGACACTGATGGATGGGAATTAGGTCAGTCTATAAATCCACAGCTAATGTCATGCAAATTAATCTGAAGACGGCATTTATTGTGGAGAAAAGGTGCCTTGCAGAGAAAAACCCTGCAGAAGCATGGGAGAGAGAACCTGCTGACTCACCCCTCACTGCTGCTTAATACAGGTGTGTGTAAAAAATTTACATTTCATCCTCTGATCTGATCTGATCTGATCTGACAGTCCATATAAACCATTTGTAAATGGCTAAAGTTCAGAATATAACACTTAAAGCAGCATAGACCAGACTGTGGCATCCGTCCAGTGGTCAATAGCCACTCTGTGCCCTAAAGTCCCGACATCACTCACCGAAAAGGCTGCCATCTTTACTCACACAGTAAATGTACAGATTGTGATTTTTTTAAAGAGTCTCTAAGAAAGATTTATACTTTCCTACAGTGAAAAATAATTAAAATTTACCCCCCAGGGAGTGATAAGGTCGTTGATCAATAACAAATTACTCAACAACTGCTTTGCCATGTGCTGGCTTTCCAACACTCACTGGCATTGAGCCCAAAACTTCATCAAGTTCCACAGATGCTGTTGAAATTCCTACAAAATCATGTTGGTAAAGATTATGTGTGACTTTTATTCTAAAAACTGCACCTTTCCAGTTTGAAGGTTTGCCTCCCTGAAATTATCACAAATACTGAAAACAAGAAAAAATAATTAAAAGCTAGGAATAAGCGAAAAACAAGAGCAAAGCTCAAACAAACAAAGCATTATTGTGTTTGTTTGATTTTCAACTGTTTAAATGTTTGTTTTTTCTTAATGGGAACAATTCATTTTCTGTGTTTACTGCATCTGTTTTCAGCACTGAATGTGCTGACGTCTCTGCGAGACACAAGGTGAATCCTCTACACGGTGGCTCCATCATCAAATGTGGTACTGAATTTCAATTTAAGTCTGGGTTTCTACAACAATGTGTGCACAGAATTAAAGAACCTCTTGTCCCAGCAATAATAATGATCCTCGCCATGTCTGGGACAATGACAAATTACCTCTTTTCAGGCAACAGAGATTATCTGTGTCAGCCTTTTATTCCAGTTCTTCAAGACTTATCCTCGCTTTATTCTTGGGGAATCATTAACACTTAATCTATCTAATCTATGACCAATGTAATTAATTAAATATTGTCCCTTCTAGTCTAATTTTGGACTAAGGTGTTGGAAAGTTGGATTCAAGAATGGTTGGCTGAAACTGCAGCACTTAACTCAAAGCATATTTTAGCCAGTGAAAGGGCCAAGAATTTCTGTACATGAAAATTCATAGTCAAATGGAAAATACACCACATAAGGCCAATGGGGATGATGTTGGGAGCAGCAGACTGTGTTGGCATGAGCGTATCAGCAGAGTAATGAGAGGAGCATTGGGTTATGATGGCCTCATTTTAAACCTGAATGAACAGGATTGGACGTCACTAGTCAGCTGAAGGCCACACAGTTGTGAATGAGCCAGTGAGTATGAAGCATGAATGAAAGAGTTGGTGCCAGTCAAGTAATTCCAGCCCTGGCTCACCAAATGGCGTATGACTAATGCTTCCCATTAACTTCTGTGAGGTGTATAAAAGATATAGTATAAAGAGAGACAAAGTGTGTGTATGGAGGAGGTTTGGGTGGATGGATGGCTCAAACAAACACAGGACTTGTGCACACGTGTGAAACCAAAAGTCAATGTTGACTTAATTTAACTGACTATGTATGTAAGTTAACTTGTGCAACGTATTTAACTTATCTTTTGCTAACCCTAACCAAGAGGCTTCTGTGCTCAAACCAAACCAAACTGTTTCAGAACATTAACATGATGATGAAGGTCCAAATAGGCAAAAATACATTTGAAAGTGTTATTTGTACGCAGATTGAAGAGACTGGGTTGTCATTTCAAGTACAACTTCAGTAGTCGCCAAGCTATCTCTATGCTTCATGTGCAGATACCAACCCTGTCTCCAAGATGTTTCTTTTAATACAAATATAATACAACTCGGGGTTTGTTTATTGTTACATTTTGAAGGGAGCATAAATGCCGTCCGGAACATTTCTTTTCAGTAAAGGAGGTGCGATGAGTAGGAAGATGGTTGGGGAACATTGATACTGAAAAAACAGGGTTTCCATCTTGCTTATGGTCACATTTAATTGAAACCATAATATTTAATTATATTTAAAGTAAACATTTTGTGCTTCAAGTCACTGTGGATTTTAATATTCAATATTTAATCAAGAACACAACCTTTCCCAGGTGCTGTGAGAGATTAAACATAATTATGCTTTAGCTGCTACCTGAAGCTACAATATTGTAAGAGTGATTTATTGTAAGAAAAACACATGAAATACATTGTTAGTTAACATTTTCCTTTAGTGTATCAGCATTTGCGACTTGGCAGAGAAGTTAATTCTCATTATATTAATAAAGAGAACTTAATTCAGGTCGCATCATGTTCGTCTCATAACACATTTGCTGTGGCAAAAGAGTACATGAATGTAATTCCCAGAAGACGACAAGGTTGAGCTTTTAAACCTGTGCAAGCTGCTGAAAATAATATTTGTTACTGACAAAAGCTTGTGATTACGAGGAACATGCAGCATTTGAAATATTTATTCTGGACAGGTTGACTTGCATGTAAACATTGGTTACAACCCTAATATATAATTCAAGACTCAGGTTGCACAGGTTTATACATCTCAAGTATGTTATCAAAGCAGCTAAGATCAGAGTCTCTGCTTAAGATTGAACCTGTAAACCTCTCACCCACAGAATTTCCCCCTGATCACGCCTGACATTAATCTGATGAAAATACATGTAAAATAAATGCATCATGCAACAGTCATATATAGGGCAGGAATAACATTGTAATTTAATTTCAAGAGCATTACTGTTATAGTTTGGTGTCATATCAATGCTTTCTCCCTTTTGAAGACATTTTTGTATTTTTGTTTTAGCTCCAAATCAGTGCCCGCTTTTTGGTCTCAGATTAGGTTCCAATGCAATTTGCATAACTTTGATTTGAGACGTCAGGATTAAAGGGAAAAAACAGAACTGCATTTTAAAATTTTTATCCATTTCACCTGTTAAAAAGATTCTAGAGTTTGTTGTGGGAAACATGACAATGGTTAAAGAGACTTTGGAGGAGAATTACGACTGCAGCATACCTGTACACTGTTCTTTTATTGTATAACTCATCAGGATTACAATAAATACAAGAATAAAGAGCATGGAATTAAATGGTAATCTGAGATTGGTTAAAAGAAGAAGAATTATTGGTTATTTTCGCTGAATCCAGTGAGTCCTGAGGAAGGGAACTTCAATTACCCAAGCAATAAGACCTATAGTGCGATCTCTAAAGGAATCCCCTTGGTAACCTATGCACCATGAGGGGAAATGAAATCACATTTCTATACATAAATTTCTCTCAAGGACATGGGTTATGAGACTGAATTGGTATCTGCATGCATTGGGATTGGATCACAGATCAAAAAAGAAGTAAAATACCGAACAGTTATATGTGTGTACAGTCTTATCTAATCCAACACTGGGGTCAAGAGAGAAACTGATTTCCAGGAATATGCCGTTTCATCTCATCTTATGTTCCCTTGTATTGTGTTGGTTTATGTGTGTGTTTGCTACATTGAGTGGATTAAACAATAACCTGGTTTGACATTGGAAAAACCTAGAGCGTGTCTCAGTTTCCCTCTCCCCCCCGAGTCTCGTCAGTCACTGTCAGTCTCTCCTCCCCTCTCTGGATCCTTCTCTCTCTCGTTTATGCAATGAAGTAACAAGCACTAATCCACAGGCAAAGCGAGTAGGCAGAAAATAGAGGAGCGCAGAGGATGCAAGGGGAAACTCTGTGTGTGTGTGTGTGTGTGTGTGTGTGTGTGTGTGTGTTTGTGCGTGTCACACACAAGAAGCTTCAGAATGAAACCCGCAGCCCGGGTCAGCCTGCCAGACGCAATCCTTGACCGAAAGCAACTGCCCTAGTTTCCTTGTGAGTAATCCTTCTCGACAGAGTCTCCATTCAAATAAAAAAAAAATTTAAAAACACACTCTGCTGCGGCTGCTGTTGTGTGTGCTTTTGGTTGCTTTGGAGGACAGCTCAGCGGCAGCAGTGGCTTTGACAAAATCACACTCTAGTGGGCAAGGACTTCCCTCTAAAGCAGGTAAACAACACCCCAGCAGTGCAGTAGAAGCACAGAGTTTCACAACAGCAAAATGCAGCTTATGTGAGGTAAAGTGCAAACCAAAGTTCACTTGATCAGGAAGTAAATGCATCAAGTTACAGTACAAGTATTAGTATTCCAAACAAATGTTCTCACTTTCCTTTTTGGTTTAGAGCCATTCATTCATAATTTAGATTGTTGAATAATAATGGTAAGACTTAACATTGTAATGTGTGTGATTTTAAATGTACAACTATCCAGGAACTACTTATTAGGGCTCATTTAAGCTGCTATTATCAATATTTGTATATTAATGGAACAAATGACTGTGTGTATGTGAGAGGTGTCATTCATAGTAATGAACCCACAGATAATTTCCACCCAACTCTGTCGAGCGGAGGGGACCTGCAGAACGTCTAAATGAGTTTCAGCTCAGTGATTTTGGTTTTTCGGCCCACAACCCATCACTCTCGCCAGTGTCATTTTCATTTTCAGTCGCAGCAGGAAACTGTTTTAAGTGAAAAAGTTGACAAAGTTAGCGACTAGCTGGTGAGGATATTAGAACATTTAACAGATAAAGAGCCAGACCCTCAGGAGCTGCTAGAGAGCAAAACAGAGCCTGTAAGTCCCAGTTTGTGCCTCTAATGTATTAGCCTGCACGTTGGTAACAGAGGTCTCTAAAAAGTAATTTTGCTTGTTAATGTTTGAAAAACCAAGATGATTATTTAAAAACACCTATGCTGTTCTGTTTTTGTTTTGTTGTTGTTTTTGTACCGCCTGCTGAGAGGCACTATGGAGGACCACAACTGCCAAAATCAAAAATTAATACATAAGTAAATGACTTAATAAATAAATGAATGTGCCATTAATTCACAAAAAATATTTAACCCTAACCTGACCCTTACTTCTGTATTTATTTACCTTTGTATTAATTTCCTTATGTATTTTATTCCCATTAGATTCGCATTCTGTACCCATTTCTGCTTCATTTGGGGGGTGTTTGTGCTTTTCCAAACATTTGACTGAGGGTCAGGTACTTATTTTGCTAGATCTTGTTTCCATGTGGGAAAACTTAAATGACAGTATCCATGCTGTGTGACCTGTATGCATATATTCAGTGGACTTAAAATTGCAGATGACAGCCCTTCTCAATGTAGCATACACTGTCTGTTAATGTGCTGGTCCTAGTCTGTCCTCTGTGTTTAAATATTGAACCGATGTGGCCAAGATTACTGTAAAATTAATAGCCTTTCATAAGCTTTATGCAGATCTCTTACTCATAGTACTCACCATCGCCTACTTCTTTTGAATGTAATTAGGTTATTAAAAATTAGAAGGGCTGAAATTAGTTTGACTACAACTACTACATTTTCTGAATGGCCAAGATTGTCGTCACCAAATCAGAACTTGTCCACTATATAGCCTAAAATGAAAGTGAGTGAGCTGGCAAAGTAGCCAGAGATACTTACCAATCTAAATTACCTAGCAGAATATCTAGCAGACGAGCTTTCAACTCTTCTATTTTCACTGTGTGTGTTGTAGTACAGGACCAAGTGTGAACCTTTCATAACGTCACCCATTGATTGCGGAGTACCATTTTAAAGCCTCAAGTTTGGCGTTATGGTCATCACCATGTTGTTTTTTTGCAGCCAGTGGCAGTGGCGTACTGAGAACTGAGCTGCGCTTATTGGGACTTATCTATAGCCAACATAATTTAGTATATGGTTTATCTGTAATACTAGAACATGTGTGATGAGGCAAGCCACCATTGTTTCTGGCTATGGATATGTTTCTGATGATAATTTAGTTGAAAAATGGGTGATGCAATAACAGAATCTGCCTTGTGTGCATGGACTGTTGGATCTGAGTTTCGTGCAGTGCACTGGATGGATTCAGTGGCAATGACTTGTCAATCAAAAGGTAGGTGATAAAGCAGGGTATTCTTTCGGTTGTGACTATTTTAATTTAAATTGGACTATAATTTACAAAATCAACATCATGCTTTTAGACAAGATTTGAAACTATAGCAACGTGAGACCACAAACTCATTAGAAAGCTGATTAAAGTAGGGTCCTTTCCACACAAAACTTATTTTCCTGCCCCCTGCTGGCCATTAGAAAGAATACAGGTTTAAGTCAGGCACTGGCTTCACTTCACAGACCTGGAAGCTCTGACATCTGTTCAAAGTGGAAGGCTGACCTAAAAATAGCCAGATTTTAACCTGAGCACTAGTTTCCAGCACAGCGAGGGGAACATTTTGTTTTATCCAGCAGTGGGCTGCACCTCAAATGTCGGTTTGTGGTCTCGCAGATGTCCAGTGTGGCCACAATCATAAATTGTTGGTCCGGAGTGAATTTTTAAGCCAACATTTCCAGACTGCACAGCCCACTGCCTCATCCTGCTCTGGCTAGTGTGGCACACATCCGGTGAAGAAGAAGTGAAGGGAGGAGCAGCACAGTCTTAGGAAATATTTGATTTAAACATAGACTTTAGACATCCATAAGAAGATACCTCTGCTGCATAACAGTTATATCTATTTTTTCTTCTAAAGTTTGCAGTGAAAAAGCCATGGACGGAATCTGGTCACAGGAAACAAAATTAGGCCAGTTTTATTTAAGAACCTCTACTTTAAAGACACTTCTGCTTTGGCCTCGAATTCAGGAATGCTATTGTATTAGTCTCTTGGTGTGGTCGTCATTTGACAGGATCAAATGTGATGAAAACACCTTTCACATCGTGTGTGGAAAAGAGACCACATGGATCTCTGCCCCTTTACTTCCAGTCTCTCGATCACACTTTTTCTCTCTTCCCAGATATTCGACAAAGTGATCAAAGGCTTTTTGGCCTGTAAGTGTGACAGGATTATTACATATTCATTCTCACCCACTCCATCCTGATGTCTCATTAAGTTACACTGACCCAGCTGCAAGCCTCTAGAAAGTGATAAAATATGAATGAAAAGCTTTTTTTTTTTTTGTGGTTAAGTGGTTACACCACCATCCAACGCTGTTCTGCTTTCGAATAATGAACTCCTTTTGAAGTTGAAAATGGCACAGCAGGGATATTTTCTTTTATCAGTTTCTGTTTCAGAATAGAGAGAGTGGACTTTTCTCACACGAGATGGCCATATTAGTTGTCATATATGAAGTTTTCTTTGTTAAATGAGAGAAAACAATGCTCAACTGAAACAACTTTTACATCTATTGTTCATGAGCATGCACAAGTGGGACCAATTACTAAACCATAAAGCAAAAACAAACTTGGAGACTGATGATACACCAGCAGACAATGTGATGGTGCTGCATTTCACAATTTCTCTTGATGAGACTCTTTTTGTAAACTTTGTTTTTGCAAACTGACGAATTGTTGTAGTGCAACAAATATGCAGGCTCACCTGGCTCGACCCAATATGGAGGTAAACTGAGGCTTTGCTTGTCTAACAGCCTCAAGAAACATTAAGTCTTGTTTGATATCACATCTTTTAAGTTTAATTTTTCTAAATAATCAAAGTACAATTTTAGAGAATGAGTGCTGAAAAGACTTGCTAGATGTATTGATTCAATACCACATCATACAACAAGGTCTCTGATAAGAGTCCTCATTTTAGTACTTGGCTTAACTATGTACTCTACATATAAAAACATTTGTGTTAAGGTAATCAGAAAATGCTATGGTAATCTAATGTCATGTTTAATATTGTAATATTGGAGCCCATCTAAATGAGGTGGCAGCACAAGATAAGAGCTACATTTTAATGTCATGTGTGCTATATTAAATATGGCATACAAGGCAGAGAAAGAGAGAGGCATTGAGCCATAAGGGATTACATGCTATATAGTGCAGTTTTAATGTTTGCAACTGCACTTAAAGTGTACGACCTTCCATGTAAAATGAATGGTAAATTTTTTGCCAAAGCACAAATTTATAATTCAGTTGTTCAATAATTTACATTTGTATGAGCATAACTTTTTACAGATTTGGAAATTTTTCTCATGTTCTTAGGCACACTTTGTGTATTTTGGGGTATATTTTATGTTTGTGTACACATAGGTTTGTTTTATTACATTCGTGGTGTCCAATAAAGAAAAGCTCTCTATACTTGTTGGGTCCGACAGATTTTTGGGGCCCAAAATGTTGATGCCACAAGTTTAAAGGGCTGTTTGAGGTTTAAGACGTGGTTTTAGAGTTAAGGTTAGAATTAGGTTTGGGATGGGGAATGCATTATGTCAATGACTGGTCCCCACTAATATGATGTATATATACACAGAATATGTGTATTCCTTTTCAATTTGAAGGCTCCCCGGTCTCCCAGGGAATGGCTCCACTGCTTTTAGGCTCTGGTTGAAAATAACACTCAGATTAGCTGAGAGATGTGGACTCAGGGACAAAGAAAGAGGCATGAAAGAGGGCAAACAACGCAAGGAGGAAAAATTGGTTTGAAAGAGAATAAAAATAAAAAAAGATGCTGCCAACCACATTGAGAACAAATGAAGTAAAAACGAAACTGGATAGGGGAGACAGAGAGACAGCGCTGGAAACTGATAGGAATGAGCGTGTTGCTGAGAACAAGCTGTAAGGTAGAGACAGGACGGGGAAACCTCCACAACAAAGCAAGTGGAGAAGAGAGAACAGCTTCGGTCTCTGATGTGAATGGACACAGAAAAGAGCTTAAAGTGAGAAATTCTCTGTTGTACTTCTCAGAAAAAAACAAGCTTTGGTGGCACTGCTTTTTGTTTTTTTTACCAAACCGCCTTCTAGTACCATGAGTGCATACATTAACATTGGACATCCAAGTGGGAATTGAACTTTTTTATCCTGGCAGCAATTGTGTCAAAATCCATCCTTTGTGATACAAGGCTTAACAGGATCAGACCCTTTTATGAAAAAACTTCTAAAAATGATGCAGTGATTTCAGTAATCTTTGGGTGCCTTGAAGATGCAAAAGGAACCTCAAAGAAACCGATACACTCGCCAGCACCTTAAATCCCTGGAAGGTTTTCGTATTCATGAATAAAACATTTGATCATAATTTTCTTGGCAGACAATCTAAAGAAAACTGGGAAAGACTGAATAGAGAAAGTGGAAACTGCCTTTCACCGATGAATAACTCTGGCAATGATCTGAAACGTGAGGGTGCTAAGTGGCCAACAATTACAAATACCTTCCAGTTGTAAAAATGCAGGAGAACGCTGGAAATAAAGTAAACTCTGTCACCTTTTCCTCCATTTAATAAAATAAAGTCTAAGATTGAAATATCTGAACAACTATTGGTTGGATTGCTAAAACTGTTTGTATAGACCATCATGGCCCCAGAGAATGAAACCTACTGATGTTCACTTATCCATCTCAACATCTACCAGATGGATTTATACGAACTTTTTGTGCAGACATTCATTGGTCTGAGACAGTAAAAACTAATGAATTTGATGATCCTCTGACATTTCCTCCACCATTTTATCATGCTAACACACTAAATTGAGATAATAAACATGGTAAACATTATACCTGCTACACAAAAGCATGTTAGCATCGCTGTTCCTAAGTACAGCCTCACAGAGCCATTAGCGTGGCTTTAGACTTGATTAACCAACTGAAGACCATTTACGTCAGTATCTGACAACCTGGGAATGAGGACGGGTGTGTGAGGAGAAACTACAGTGGCTGCAAAACACACAAAAAACACAAGGCCCCATCTAGAGCCAGTGTTTGGTTTGTCCGTTCTGGGCTACTGTAGAAGCATGGTCTTTAAACATGGCAGATTCCATGGATAGCGACCTGCGGTGTCTGTAGATAAAAACGACTCATTCTAAGGTAACGAAAACACAACGTGGTTATACAATCAGGTGATTATACACTAATGAAAACATAGCTATAAATATAACGTTCCCCTTCTGGCAATAGATGCTCCTAAATGTTACATAATGGACCTTTTTAAAAACTAATACATGTTGCTGACAGCAGTTTTGTTTAAATCTAAATTTTAAAAGTCACAGAACATGCCTAAAGTCCAACACAACACAACTGCAAAAGGGATCCTGTTAAAATGATTCCAGTAGAGGCAGTGAAAGACAAAATGACTGTAATGAAATATACTCATCGTTCTCTGGGGTTCCTCAAATAACCTCCTGACACTTCCGATCTTGGCAGTTTCAATTTGCGAAATAAAAGATAAGTATCAAGTTTTCCCAGAAGTTTTGATCCCGGGCTCTTTTCACAGAGCAGCGACTGCCTTCTTCACGGTCTGATTCACCTTCCTATCAAGGGGGACTGACAGAGGGGGGAAAAAGACGTAGAGTGAGAATGACAGAGAGGGAGCAGGAAACAAGACTGAAGACATTAGGAGAAGACAACAGATGGAGAGCGGACGAGAGGGAGACTAAGAAGGGGAGACAAGGTGAGATGCAGACACAGAAAATAGAAAACAGAGAAGCAGAAAAAGCAAGAGTTCATAATTTTAACTGACAGACATACTAATCCCTCTCCTCTTTGTTAGACACGGTTTCCATCTGTTTTACTCTCCCTCATCCTCCCCTTTTCTCTTTCCTCTGTCATTTATTCCATATCAGCTTGTCTCTTCCACTTTCTATTACATTTCCTTCCTTTCTCCATCTCCTCTCTTGCTCACTTCCCTTCCTTTCACTTCATCTCTCTCCTCCCCTGCCCTCTTGCTCGCTGTCCTCCCTTTTTCTTTTCCATCTATGCTACCCCCCTCTGTTTCTCCTCCTCCCATCTCTGTCTCGCCTTCAGAATAATTGCTCTCCAGCTCTCTCCTTTGCTGGGTGCTTATCAAGCTTCGGCTGCTATCTGCACACACAGCGTCCCCTAACAACACCGAAAAGTGTTTCCAACCACACATGGCGATGTGTGAAGACACCCACACACACCTCTGTCAAAGTAAATGGGATACCTCTTGCAGAGCGGGACAAATAACATCCCGAGAGCTACTTATGGTGCAACAATCAATGGGCCTTTCCCATTAATCCACCCAACCATCTATGGATCACTATTCCCCCAAAAAGATGAATGAGTCGCCAGTGATTCATTTTTGCTCTTCCAGCTCATCTTCCTTTCCTCTTGCCTTTTCTCCTCTCTCTTGACTTTCCCTTTCTGTCGTCTCCCCACCTTCCTTCCTTCCTTCCTTCTTTGCTCTTTTCTCCTCTACACCCACCGCATTTTATTTATCCAAACATTTCTTCAAGTCATGCAGAGCCTCTTCAGAAGCCAGACGGATAGATAGAAATAAATCTCACCAGGCAAAGCCAAAAAGACTAACCATCAAAACTTGAAAAGCAAAGAAACTTTAGAGTAAAACATGAATAGAAATAGCAAAAATTGCACCTTTTTCGTTGAATATGCAGTGTGTAACATTTAAGGGGATCTATTGGCAGAAATGGAATATAATATTCACAGGTATGTTTTCACATGTACCTAAAAATTGTACCTAAGAATTGTGTTCTCGTTACCTTACCACCGCAGTTTGGTTTGGTGGTGAGGCGTGTGGGTGAGGCGAGTTGGTTGCAATCTGCAACTACACAGCTAGATGCCACTAAATCCTACTTACTGGTCCTTTAAAACCCAATACCAAGTTTTAGTTACTACATGATTGATTTATTTTACTTAAGTTTCCTGCACATTCTAGGGTCTTACAATATGGGCTTACAAGACACTAGACAGCAACACAACTACGATGGCTACACAGGAAATCATAGTGTACATTTCGACAAATTCAAAAAGAACATTTCATAAGATTGAATTTTCTCGACCAAAACGTCTTATTATGTTGGATACACTCTCTGTCAAAACAAAACCACACAAACAAAAATCTCCTCCTTAAAGAGCCAGCTCAACATTTCACTTTCAGACAACCGAAACAAATCAGCGTTTGTCGATTGGATTTTTCCAACAGATGGTTCCTCGAGTCCTCGTACACGGGGCAGTGAAACAGAAAATGAAATTGATCCTCAACAATACCAAGAACACAGAAAAGCTCTTTAGGATCAAATCAGTTGCCAGTGGGAAGGTACCAATTCTTAACTGAGCACACAGGGACCTCTGCCTTCGCTTAAATTAAATATTATATACAGTTCTTTGTAGAAATATCCTTGATTTGAGGATTTCTGTTTCTGAGCTTTGGTCTTACAAATCATTAATACTTGAATGATTTGAGTTTTCCTGTAACTTTTGGCTTCCATTAATTTCTGTAGCTCTGACAAATATGATAGCAGTCTTGCTGTTCATTGTGATTCTACAAACATTGCTTTTTTCCCCTGCACGTCGCCCTCTTAATCCATCAACACAGGTTGTATCCTGAGAAATGTTCAACAGAGGCCGTGCACTTATCCACCAAAACGAAGCTGAGCTATTGAAGCATATTTTTAAGATCAGAGAAGCACCACATTCTATCAATGATACTGAAATCAGACTCAAATTCATAACTCTTTCTGAAAGTGTTGTGTAATGCAGTAAGCAGCGCTGAGCACTCCAATCGCCCTATGCGTGGTTTATTCTCAGCTCTTTCATCTTGAATGCGCTGGGAAAGCATCAGATCAGGCGCTTCAGAGACAACATTTACCCTCAGGTGGTCACAAACAAGTTGCACTATCTACCCACTCATACGGAACATGCAGTCGAACTGTCCTGTTGCTGCTCATTTTCATTATTTTAATCACGTCTTTAATGCAACTGTATTGTTGTTTTTATTGCCTTTAAATGCCCTCAGCCTCGTATGCAATTACTGTTTTGTAATTGTCCTTTTAAAGTAGGAGTAATGCAGCACTTTATATATGATGTTTAAGTGCACTTAATCACTTCTGGTGATGATTCTGCCTTTTATAAAACTACCAAATTGAACTATTCAGATTCATGTCCAGCTGTGCCCAATACATTTTTCAACCTGTTCAACACTATTTGTAATATAGGAACATTTTAGTTTATAAATTTTTTTATCTTTACTGCTCCTGAAGTGGTTTTCCACCAGCATTACTTGTAAATTACATTCATTTGGCAGAAGCGTTGTCTGACATTTTTTCACATGAGTACACAAATATTAGGAAAAATAGACAGTTGAACACGTGGGAGGAATAGTTACTACAACCCGATGATTAAAATCTGTTTGACATTTCGGGAAATTTACTGCTTTCTTGCCAAGAGTTTGATGAGAAGGTCAGTATCGCTCTCAAAATAAGCTAAAGTCAGCAGCAGGTTACCTTAGCAAATTGACTGGAAACCGCATAATCCAGCACCTCTAAACAGGAGTGTGGGGGCTTGGGGTGGCACTGACCAACCCTGAAAACCACCCCTGAAAACCATCCCTATCCTCTTGGACTCACACTGTATTTCAGAGGCTGTAGTGGGCTCCATTTTAAAGCTCGAGTGAAGATACTGGTATCATATGAAATGACATAACGCATTCTATTGGTACCTAGAAAGTTGGCAAGGAGGCAAAATAACGCTCCAAAGTTAGGCTACATTTTGGTGATGGACAAACTGGCATGGCCATTTTATAAAAGATTCCCTAAACTTCAAGATATCTGAATGAAAATGGGCTCTATGGGAGTCTCCCCTAAGCAGACATGCCCACCTGATGCTAATCCCATGCAGTTTTTTGCAGTAGGGTCCTAAACAGTATCATAATTCTATAAATGGGGAATTAAATAATATATCTCAGCTTTACTTGTGCCACCCCAGTTAAAAAAAAAGAGTCTGGAAAAGCCTCTAAAGCTGCCTTATTCAGCTACCTTGTACCTTCTTTTGTACGGACTAAACAAGTCGTAAAAATGACAGGGGCAGATTTTGTGATGGACTTTTTCTTGGCAAGGAGAAGTGCAAGTTCCACTGCAAGCTGTCGAGGAGTCACAGCTCCCTGCCAAGAAACTGTTCCACACATAACCCCAAATAAGAACTTCCCTCACAATGTCAAACTATTCCTTAAATACCTGACACTTTCTACCACCTGAGCTTCACTCACCATCCTTGACAATGTGATTAAAGTTAGCTATTTGACCTATCACGGCATCACAACCCTCTCTCAGAAACTACCTTTTGTATGTATTATTAGATTTGTAAATAATTATGCAGGATGTCCAGACTCCTGCAACAAAAGCACTTATAGTGAGATTGTGATTTTAGTTAAATGTCTCAAGTCACTGCTGACTTTTGAATAATGTTGTAGTCAATACAAGTGGAGGGTATTGCCTGTTTTGGCAAATTAAATACATCGTCAGTAAACATTTTACTGATAAATTCAGTATCAACATTTTTGTGACTTGCCAGGTACATTAGTTAACAATATTTCCTTTTTATGTTAATATAAAATGGTATTGCACTTCCTTCAAAATGTAGTTACTGTTACAGATTAGTTGTATATAAACATGATTTCTAGGAAACAGTGCTGACTGCTTTCTTTCTCAAACTTCGAGCCCCAGGTCAATAAATCTCCCTCACTGTTCTTTCAAGGACGCCACCTAACTCATAAAAGGCGATGGAGAGCCTTTCATCAACTCACAAATGAATTGTTGGGCTAATTGTTAGTTTCTTCCCCTCGCTTATTACAATAATGATTTCTGCCCTTGTGGAAACAGCAGATTTTAATTATACTCGCAGCAGAAGGATGAAAATACCCACCTGGGCCGAGTTACACACTAACTCACCTGCCCACACAGACACACACTTGTACATTAAAGAGGACAAACAAACGTGCTCTGCTCCCTGTCCCTCTCTCACCGCCAACAATGGATCGATTTAATGAGGAAGAAAATCTCTCTTTACCGCAGTAAATCTCTGCAGTGTCCTGGGAGGATTTGTCTTCAAGTCTTTGTGTTCAGGGTGTTAACAGCCACTTGTTTTCCGATGGTGGAATTGAACAAGCCTGATTGATAACCGTAACGCCATTGAGGATGGAGTGATCCTGACTCAGCAAGCTTTTCACAGACAGCAAAGAGCAAGGATTGGCCTGGTTTTGAATGTTGTTGCCTGTACATAAAATTCACTAGAGCGCCAGTATTTCAGACCAAAATGATAGAACAGAACCAAAATAAAATTTGTTAGAATTTCCATGGTCTTTCCAACAATCACCAACATTGGTTTGGTCAAAATAAGACATAAATTCACCAAGTTAGATGTGAAAATATTCGTAAAAAAGGGCTGCAATGGCCACAACATAAACTATCGTGAAATGCGCCCATTAAAGTACATTCACCAAAAGTGCTTGTTTTTGCCACTAACAGGCTCAGATTGTTAATCTAAGCCACCACGCCGTGTAGTAGCGACAAAGGCATGAAGACATACTAGCAATAAGTGTGCAAAAGTTTTTGGGGAAATGTTGACGTGCCCTCTCATCCACATGCAAAATTATCCCTGTCTTATGGAAGCAACTCATGGCTGTATATATGATTGCAACTCAGATGTGGATATTTTCATAATGATGGCAGCCTTCCTTAATCATTGTCTCGAATGTAAAGTCCTGATAATGGGAGTTTTTTTTTTTTATGAATGATTAACAAGAAATTAGATCATTTTACTGCATGTGAATATAACACAAACGAGACTGCACTCACCTCCATTGTATCAGGGAGAGGACAAATATAACCAGAACAAACAATATATCATAGCAGTTGTAGTGTGAATTGACAGCTCTCAAATGATGATTTTGCTTACAACAACTACAACAACAACTCCCTTTTAGACACCCCCCAAGTTCTCATCATTTCAGAGAATAGTGTTAACAATGAAGATATAATTTGTATGCAGCCTGAGAGGAACATGTGCATCACTGGAATTACAGCAGGTGCATTTTGTTCATTAATTTGCTCGGTATCAGGGTCAGGGCCACGATGATTAGTAAAAGGAGGGTGATATATTTGTATAATATTTTTTTATACCACAACACATGCCCTGAATTGGCCTTTTCTGAGCCCACAAGAGAGTGCACCAGAGTGCAGGTTTCAGTGGTGTATATGTTGGGGGGGGCAGTGGGTTGAGCACCCATGTGGCTGAGGCTGATAGAGTGCTTGAGGGAGCAGAACTGGTTTGCCTTTTCAAACCTGCACAAATCAGTTCAGTGCATTAGCGCAATGCATCACTGGAAGCCCTTTTATAACCTTTATAACAATAAGGACAGTTGCTTAACACCTTAGTAATTATTCATAGTTAAAGCAGTACTCTGACATTTATAGGAACTACATGTTTGCCATCTTACCAAGAGACTAAGACTAATTTATTCTAGCTTAAACTTGTTGTGCTTAGGTACACTAAAATCATTAACTCAGTTGCTAACCAGCAAAAATCACCAGCAGCCATTCATTACATTTCAGTGCAAGAAGGGGATGTTTTCTGTGAAAAAATATATATTTTAGAATGATAAAGGTTCGGACTTTGCTTGCAAGAATTGTGAATTTTAGAAATAATGCACAATTGAATCTCCACCAACCTCAAAAAAATGTTTTGAACTGCATTTCGACTGCATCTTATAAATGTGAGCTAGCTCAAGAAGTAAGTTGACCTTTGAGCTGAGATGACTTTGTTACAACTCCCCGGAGCTCCCTTGGGGAGAAACCTCACAACCTCTATCCTAAGGATTTACTGTACCAGTAATGATTTGTTTTGCTTGTGCCTTCCAAATAGTCTGATGTGTCATTCTCACTGCAAGGCCTGCAAAGAAACTTACCAGAGCTCTGTATAGCAGTGGTTCCCCACCTTTCACCTTAAAAGGACGCCTTTTCTATTACTGAGTAATCTAATGACCCCTGACTAAGTGATTTTATGGATCAATGCAACAATAACAGTGCAGAACAACTAATAAACTGTTCAATTAACAGCAGAGTTTATTTCCTATAATGCACCAGAGATGATTTTTGCTGATATTTCAGGAACTTCTTCAAAAATCACACATACTTAATAGGCTTCTTTTTTGACAAAGCCAGTGTTTTCTTCTGCCTTGGTCATTGTCCTTTTCTAATGCAGAGGAAAGCTCTGTGAATGTAGCTTTTCACAGAAATAAATGTATATTTAAGTTTTCGTACACGCCTTAAAATCAGGAAGACCTTTGTGACTACCCGTGAAGCTCTGGCGACTCCCAGGTTGGGAACCAGTGCTTTATCCTAACCATGGGCCTAACAATCACTGATCTGTGCAGCTTTGAATCCAGTACTGACCACTGATGGATGATACTGGTCAGAGCGTCACCCATCAATCAAAATCAGACTTCCACATGCCAGATGTCATGATCCTGGCTCTGTGGTGGCGTAGCAGTCACTTAATCTCTTGTAATTTACAGTCCTGATTATCTCAATGAGACGCACAGCCAGTGAAAAGCGGACACAATCGTTTTAAGAATATGAATGAGAAACCACAATGACAATTACCTTCATTAGTCAGAGGTCTTGTAGCGCTGTGTGATGTCTCACTGTATGACATTATCCAAGTGAAAGTAATCTACAGTAAATGAGTTATGTTCCCACCAGTCTGCTGAAAGATGATTATAGTGTTTGTAATCGAAGCTGGAGTCGGTGTTGGAGAAAATTACAGATGCTGCGTACGCCTGTGTGAAAAACACTTCATGATTATTTCAGCTAGATGACAGACATTCAGCTCACAGGATGTGGTCTATAAATTTGGTTAAATAAAAATACAGGTGTGAATTGAAGTCTATAACACTGCTTTATTAGACTGGTGTGGACAATATGTCGTATTAGTGATGTGAAGTGTAATAGGAAAAGGTTAACTGGTACTGAGCCAGTTTACCTCTGCCTACAGACCAATGTTTTAGTTTTACACCAACTTTTACTGTCTTGTTTCAGTCACAACACTCTCTATTTTCCAGCAAATAACTCAAACAGCAGACAATTAGCAACTAGCTGTTGAACATAGTGGACCATTTACCAACTCTGGTATCACAGCAAAGCATCTAAAGCTCAATTCTGATTTATTGTTATTGTTGTATGGCCCATATCAGATTCCAGTCTGAACAGGTCACGGTCCTGAAGTGGACCCGTATGATGGATGTCAATCTAGAGTAAAATAAAAGTCACATAAACTCTCATATGACTGTTAACACTGAGGTTACATTGCAAAAGAATCAGACACAACACGTGCACAGTCCGTCGTCAAGTTAGCAGTAATACATATGCAACGTCAGGTTATTCTTTTAAAATAAAGCTTCAAGGTTTTTATGCACAAATTGATAACATACATAAAACAGCTGGATGGAGATGCACTGAGTGTAAGTACAGCACAAACTTTAAACTTTTTTTAAAAAAAGCCATAATTGTAAACTCACATAATGTAATTTGCTTGTACACCCAAATTAATCAATATTAAAGACAAGTGAGTTTGTTCAGATTATTAAAGTTAAATTATTAATATACTTTACTAAAACTGTAATCTACAATGGGAGAAAATATAGTTTGTAAGCAAGTTATTGATACTCGGATTAAATCAACACTAGTACTACTATTTTTATATTTAAAAGGTAAACATTTAACATTTTTATAAGCAATAACAGAGTTGAAAAGAGTTGCAAATGTTTATATAACTGCTGTCTGAATATCTTTTATATTCTATGATGACCTAAATCTCCAAACGTAAATTATTAAAGTAATTTTCTTAGACTGTATATTACATAATGGTGGTGTTAATAAATTATTTTGCTCGACTTTTAAATTATTGAAAGAAATTGCATTTTGGTTAAACTTTTATTAAATTTAAACCCTCTTGTAGGGTTACTAAAACAAAAAATGGCGACTATAATTATACAGCTTTTATTTTCTCTTATATCAGCAGTTATTTAATGAAAGTAAACACAACATGTCAGTCCTTTTAGGTGGTTTATTTTGGACGTCTGTTGTGACTGCGGGTAAAAATAACAGGAAGTCACAGCATCAGATCAGTGTACAAAGACAAACCAAAGTTCTGTGTCTTAATTGAGATAAACATGTATATAAATAAATTGGTGTGTGTGTGCGTGTGTGTGTGTGTGTGTCTAAGCCCTAAGCCAAGCCACAGGCACCGGCAGATGGAGGGAGCAAACAAGGGTTAGAGACAGATGTGTCTCCGTGAGTGTTTGTGTGTGTGTGTGTGTGTGTGTGTGTGTGTGTGTGTGTGTGGGTGTGAAACAGAAGGGGGATACAGGGAAGACATCCTCATAAATATTGGACAACACACCCGTCGAAGAGGACGGTAATTAGAGTGAGCGAGAGACACTCGAGTAGACAATGAGAGAGAGACAGATAATCTGAGAGAGAGAGACACACACACACACACACACACACACACACACACACACAGATAGACAAAGATGCACAAACATGGGAGTGTTGTTTGATCCGGCTGTCAGAAAGGATTAAAAAGAAACAATGGAAACTGTCACAGCATATTCAAAGGTGCTGTATGAGTTAAGTTTGTAGACATTCCAGCAAACAGCTCAGTCTGTCGGGACTTGGCTCAGGAACCAGAGGGTTGCCGGTTCAAGTCCACAGTGCTGGTAGCTGGAGAGGTGCCAGTTGGTCCTAAGCAAGGTACTTAAGTGCTTGGGAGGTTTTTCCTCCATGTAGCAGCCCCCATCATTCTCACATCTCTCCCCCTCTATATGTCTCTGTGTGTGTGTGTGTGTGTGAACTGTATAATTTACCCCATGGGGGTTAATAAAGCAATGCTTAAATGGAATATATGAACTTAATGTATTATATTATAATAATATTATAGTATCGCAATCCTCCCCAAGAGACTTTATACAGCTAAGGAAACACTTTAATGGGGACGAAATGTCCATTGCATTTGAAAACTGCATGTGGGTGCAACTACAGTAAGTATGGTAGGTTAAGGGCCCAGTCTGTACATTTTTGACCATATAAATTATAGGCATTGTCTCTCTTCATCTGAGTTTTCATGTTTATTCTGACATGTTATGAGCAGCAATTATAATAAGTATAAAAAGGGTCAAAAGTTTAATCAATGGTTGCTTGTGAGGACAGATTTTCAATCCCAAATCCAATCAGAGTTGAGTTAAAGTTCATGTAAGTTTTCATCCAAAGGGTCACAACCAGGAGATCAGTCTGAGAAGGCAAATTTAACTAGACAGGGCAGGCGAAGAATCATTAAACCGAGAAATAGGCAGGCAGAATGAAAGAAGGCTGGGAAGCTTTTAAAGAAAAGTTTTTAATTATTGATTCATTAACTTACTGAGATTAAATTAAATTAAAAACAGAGAGCTTACAGTGAAACTGGGGTATTTAGGTTTGATTGTGTGCATTTAACAGACCTGAGGAGTGATAGCAGATTATATTCCTGTGTTTTTAACACTTTGCTTTTGTGTGGAATATATTTTTGACTTCAAAGTGAGCAAATAAGGTCTATTTTTTATCTCACAATTCACACACTCAGTCTGCTGATCATCCATGGCACTGCTGCCGGCGACCGAGATCACAGCAGACTCCCTCCAGAACTGCAGCCTCCTGCTGTTATTTAGCGTATGCACTGAATGCCGTGCAAGCAACTTCTGAATTAGGTCTGGTTTTCTGCTGCTGGTTTCATATTTATGGAATAATATATCTTGGCAGGCTTTTATTGGCCTCCGTGTAGAATATCACAAATGCTGCTGGATTTATTTGGGGAATGATGTGCACTCATTTTTCAAAAGATGTGACTGTAATCTTGTGTTTATTTTAGGAGACTTGAGTTTTTCCGTGGTAGAACCTGCTGCAGACATAGATCAGACTCGACGGCAGTTCGATGTAGCATGTAAGGAATTGGAATGAATAAGTAAAGGAAACGAGAGCAGATTGGTGAGTTATTGCACCCAATGGAGCTCCCCCTGCTGGTCATTACAAAGAATGCAGGTTTGCGATCAGTTGGTACTGATTCTTTATACTGATTAATTGTGATAAACATGAGCAAATGTTTCAAATAAATATAGCAATCACATGTTGGTTGAAGTTGCAAAGTGATGTAAGCTAAAGCTAAGCTTACTTCCAGTCCATTCTTGAACTTAGCAGTCCCTTCCCCATACCAACCCACTGAGTTTGCCATGGAGGACCACCTCTATGTGGAGTTCTCTCTCCTGATTGGCAAATGTATTCTCTGTTTACCACAGAAAAGTTACCGACTGAACTCTCTATATTAGTGATGGCTGTCAGAATGTGGAGCTATTAAAACACCTATTTTAACAAAAAATATCACTTACACCGACTTTAAGATCTCTGGCAGCCACAGTGACAAACACACTGCCTTTTCTGAGGCGTCTTCACAGTAAAAGCCACTCTGGTTTTGCCAGTTGAACACTTTTAATGTGTAGCAGTGGCAGTTGGATGTTCCAGCTATTGTGATTTTGGGCTATAAAAATCCAGTTTAACTTGACTGTTATTACATGAATGCATTGTTTTCCTGTGAATCCCTTGAGCGTGTAAATGCAATCTGAATCCTGCAGAGGAATGGCGGACTCCGCCACTACGAATATATAAACGACTATATAGAGAGATTACCTAATACATCTAATGGCTATTGCACAAAAGAATCCAACCATAAATATTATCAGAATGGATTTGATGAAAATCTTGGATGGATTATAACTTTAAAATTACATATTGAAACTTTTCATGCAATTTTCTTAAAAGGTACCAATTAAATAATCTTTTCTTTTGCCTGAATCTGTCATTCTTCTCTCTGTGTCCGACTCCCAGTTTCTCTCCTCTCTTTCTTTCTGACACACTTACACACAAACACACACACAGATATATATATATATATATATACACACACTCGGATCAGACTGCTGTGGTGGGTTGGTTGGGTTGTTGAAAGCCTGTGGGGAGACTTGTCAGCTCTCATTGGCTTTTGGAGCACACCCCTTCCCTTTCCTTTGCCTTATCCCAGTGTGCTACAGCACGCCTGTCACTACCCACACACTCTATTCACTGTGTGTGTGTGTGTGTGTGTGTGTGTGTGTGTGTGTAGGTAGGTGTGTGTGTGTGTGTGTGTGTGTGTGTGTGTGTGTATGGAAGAGGCATATTCAGCTTTCTATCTGTGCTTGAATGTGAGTGGGCATGGGCAGCACTGAGTGTGTGTATTTTTTATTTTTTTTGTGATGTCTGTCACCGAGGTAGCAAGTGTGTAAAGAAAGTATTGTGTGTATTGTGCTGTGTGTGTATCTGTGTGTGTTTGTGCGCCTTTCACAGCTCTAGAAACTGGTGAACATCCTGCACTCTTCCCTCCTCCTGCCTTCGTGTCCCTCGTTGACCAAAGCAAATTTCCAAAGACATGCCAAGTACACACACACACACACACACACACACACACAGACAGACACACACACAGCTCAGTGTTGGCAAAAAAATTCTGGGTATTGCACCATGTAAACCCAGCAATGACAAAAAATATAACATATGTTTCTGGACACAGTGTCATGCATGATGCTGAGAAAGCCTC
Source organism: Dicentrarchus labrax (assembly GCF_905237075.1). NCBI lineage: Eukaryota > Metazoa > Chordata > Actinopteri > Moronidae > Dicentrarchus > Dicentrarchus labrax. The sequence goes on along the minus strand of NW_026136705.1, from coordinate 3,045,685 downwards.
AGTTGAATTTGATGTGATTTACTCGAGGAAATATTGAATTCAGCCGTATTGGAAATACTCTACTACAGTGGCTGTAGAAATTTGACTCCCTAATAAACAATGTAGGCATCCCACTACAAATGATCAAATAGTTAGCTAACATTAGTGGTCAAAATATTCCTTTTACATTATTCTCTCTATACTCTTTTAGTTTTTATACTTGTGTAACTAATTCCATAATACCTCCCTGAAGGGCTGTAGTGGAATAAAGAAAAGTCCTGAAGTCAACAGTAGCTACAACTACATGTATATACTACACTATACTACAAGTATAAATATGTTTATTCTTAATAAGAAGATTATTTATTGTTGATTGTTGTTGAATCCTGAATGGAACCAGTTCAAGAACCAGAGCTAATCTGGTGGAAAAGAGGGCACTTCTGGCCCATACTCCTAATAATAATTCCTGTTTGGAGCCACCATTGTAGTGTTTTTGAACCACTCATTCTTCCTCTACTTAATATCTTGTCATCACATTTTAGCTCATAAGTAATGCATGAACGATATATTGACTGGAAATGAAAAACTTATGTTAAATTACATTTTTAGCATTCTTATGGTTGAAGCATTTTCATTGGAAATGTTATATCTTCATCGTAATATAAACCGATCAGCCACGACATTGTGAACACTGACAGGTGAAGTGAATAACACTGATTATCTGGTTATCATGGCTCCTGTCAGTGGGTGGGATATATCAGAACATTTTGTCCTCAAAGTTAATCGACTTTTGACTTAGACGACTGGGTCAGAGCATCTCCAAACCTGCAGCTCCTGTGGGGTGTCCCGGTCTGCGGAGGTCAGTACCTATCAAAAGTGGTCCAAGGAAGGAACCAGAGAGAGGGTCATGGGGGGCCGAGGCTAACTGATGTACATGGCGAGCAAAGGCTGTAGCTCAAACTGCTGTGGTTGATAATATAACATTCATACATATTTCTGAGGGCCTATTTCACATAGGAGAAAAGCCTAAAGTAGCCTAAGCAGTGAAGGAGCTGCAGTACTTTTAGTTCAAATTCAGCTTTCTACACATGGGGCTTTGAGCAAGCGTGATTCATTGTTTTCTTGTGGTGACAGCAAAAACACCAAACCTAGTGGCAGCACTAACCTAACCGACCTTTCAGTGCACAATCAACAGTTATTGTATCCTAAAAATAATGGACAAAAAAAAGTTTCATGCACCCAAAACCTTCTTGATCGTTGTGACCCGACTTAGAAAAGAGGGGATTGTGGTTTTGTGCTCATTAACCTCCAACTAAACCTTCACTGAGCTCTTAATGTGCTCTGGTGATTGAAGCCATTTCAGGTCTGCGTCTTCAGTTACGGTTATCTTGAGAGTCACCATCTATATTCAGAGTGTCTATTGCACCGTTGCACCCTTTCTGCGTCAACTTAGTTTCCTGTGATTGTCTGCAGTGGTTTATTATTTAATAAGCAACATTTCTGCATCTGTCTGTATTTTTTAATGTTATTTTCTTAGGAATTTGTTTACTGTATGTATTACATACTTATTCTGTTCATGAATCAATGCTTTGGGCATCTCTCCATAGTGGTTTTCTCTTCTCAGATTGTTTTACTGGCCCTTTTTAACTCCCATACTTGGCTACTCAGCTTACTCGACTTGCATTTTGAGCATTTCCAGTCACTTAGTGTGTAATTAGCTCCTGCTTTACTGAATCACAAGTTGATTCCATGCTCATTATGATTCCAAAGTGAATTTAAGTATGTAAATAAAGTATGTAAAACTGTTTTAAAAGTGTTTTTGGGGGGTGAAAACTAGAGGTAAACTAAACTGTGGGATAAAACGGTGATTCTTATTCTTTACTAGACCTGCATGAAATGTAATCTGTTGTATTCTTTGATTTATTCCCAACAACAATAATAAGTACTGAAGATTTCAGCCCAACATTGCCTCTTTTTAATCAGTGGGATCTTCAAGTCAGTGGGTTATTCATGAAGCAGTTTTTAAAAATCTATTTTATCATAGCGAGATTTTAAGGTTTCAGATTTACACTTTGTGTGTATGTTTATGCATCAATCCATTTTCCTCTATGTGATGCAAACTAAGGTAAGCAGTTGAGGCCATGTGACTGCTGCAGCCGTCAGTCAGATGGGATCAGACTAATGACGGACAGAAAAGTGGAGAATCAGAGGGAGTAGAAGGAGGAGAATGACAGGGGGAAAGAAGAAGGAGAGGAGGTTTAAACTATTCTAACAGCAGGATTTATCCAGGAAGACTTTGATCCCTCACTTCAGCTCCAAACCTGAGTTGTATGACAAGTAATCAATCTGCAAATAATTAAAATTCACGCTCAGACGTCTGGTTTTACCTGGAGGGAGCAGAGTTATATGTGAGAGAGGTGAGGGTGATCGTAACAAAGCACATTTCTCACAAAAAGCAAATAAAACAATAGAAGAAGAGTCCTGTTGTGAATATCAACACAGCTCATGTGTTTGCGTGGGCTGGGAAAGATAGCCGGGGAGGAGGCGAAAAAGAGCAGAGGACTAGAGGAGAGGAACAGACGGGAGAGCAGGAGGGAGAAGAGGCATCTCTACACAAGGAGGAAAACATGCTCACACACACCTTTTGTTTGTCGAGCTTGGATTCATTCATCATTTCCATCCTTTCTCTCCCTATATTTATTCAAGAAATGTATCTTCTTTTACTGGCAGCACCGACTGGTTCAAATCCAAAAGATTCAACAACAATAACAACAACACAGCAAGACACATCGAAAGAATAAAAAACTACATCGCCAGTCTTCAGCTCATAAAACATTACATGCATCCGAATACAAAATAAGAATGAAATATAATGTCAGGTGCTGTAAATTACAGTAGTTGGTGCTTTGCTTTTGAAAAGTGCTGATGCAGAATTGGGAAGCCATTTAGTAATTAGATGGTTCTGCAGTAAGTGCTGTTGAGGAAACGGGTTAAGTTTTAGTTTTATGGCCTTTACTCTTTTTCCCTGCGGGGAGAGTTATGGGGGGGGGATGGTTTAGATGGTTTAGTATAGCTGATGATCTGCTGCGCTGTGGAGTTACCATACAGATATAGAAAAGGTGAGAAACACTTTGGATTGCAGCTCTGTAGAAGTGCAGCATCCCCTCTCTTTGCAGGAAAGAAGAGTTGTCATCTCGTTTCAGAGTGGAGGACATTGCGGTTCAGAAGAACTTGAGGGTGTCCGCTCTTTCCACCTCCGGGCCTTTTGATGGTGGCTGTCGATTCTTAGACCCCATTTACACTTCATGCTCCTTGGGGGATCACATCCGTCTCATCTTAAAAAAAGCTACGGGTAAACGCATCCAAGAAGCATTCGAGATATATTGAAAGATGGATGCATTAACACCTTTTCAACAACTGGCATGAATGCATCAAAGTCATATGAGACATAAATACATAATACTTAGTTGGCTGAGCAACGTTAATGTGTTTACACATGACCTCTGCATGTCACAGCCCTAAAGACTTTGGATTGGTTTTGCATGACTCTGTATTTGTTTCCACTCAGTTTAAGCAATGAAAGCTGGAAGAAAGTCCTCGGTCTTGTATTACGGAAGCGTTTAGAGACGGGCTTGCAGTGTTGGGCAGTAAGAATTTTTAGTTACAACCTTTTAACCTTACTTTTGTTTGCACCTCCCTACTGATTTGAAATCCAACAATCCAATCACAGCCTTGGATTCATTTTTGTAATTGTGGAGGGAAAAGTAATATAACTAATAGTGTAAGTAATTACCGTTGCCAGGGAGTAATAAGTAATGTTACTTTTAAAAAAAGAGTAATGAGTAATAAATTCTGTTTTTTTTAAGTAACTAGCCCAACACTGCTGGTTTGTGAGTCTATGGTGGTGCTAAGTCACAAGTGAAGTGGCACAATTGTACCCTGCTTTGAATATTGGCTTTTAATGTACTACTGAGCAAAGCATGTTTCTACAAATACCTGGTTTTAGTTTTGTACTGTAGCTACTAACATACAGCAGGCTGCAGCTGGAAAACCGACTACAATCTGCTCCCTGGATAAAAAAAAATACAGCCACAACACAACACCTTATCTTTCTGTGTGCCCTGGTGTTCAACCTGTGTGCGCTGACACCTCCAGTGTCCACCTAAATGTAGAGACAACACAAGGTAGTGTAGCCTCCTTTGCACTCTCATTACAAACACGCACGTCAATCCCTTTTAGCCTTTAGAAATCGTGTTTTCTTCTCTACTTGTCGAACACCCATCCAACCACCCACACGCAAACACAGGAACACTGACTATAGCTGTGGAAGAGGGGCTATAGTTGTGTTTCCATCTAACTGTCAAGTGAATTTTATGCAAATTATATGACATGCAAAAAAAGTCATTGTTTTTATCAGGTGGGTTGAAGTGTATAAATGTCAAAAAACCCAACATTTATAACAAAAAAATGTCTTAAGCACTGGGTGTCGAGGTTGAAACTAATAAACTTTTTAATATGTCAGTGGAGGTTATGTAACAGTTTTTTTCAACAACATTTAAATGACAAAAGTTTGACCTGCTTCTGCTGTGCAAACACGAGCTACATAGACATCTTAAAAGTTTTAAAAGTTATACCTAAACTAGACTTTTAAAAACTTACTTTTTAACTAAACAGTCCACTTTTGGTGCAAATATCCAACATAAACTCTAAAGCTTGAAGACTGAGGAGTAATCTGAGGGGTATACAGTATCACTAAAAGTGTCCTCACAGTAAAAGGCTTTGGTCTGTTCCTGCTCTCATGTCAATATTAGTATTTGTAGTAGGTGGACAGACAGGCATATAGTAAAACAGAGATACACTTAGTCTCTATGAACTATGGATGTATAATCCAAATCAAGTTTATTTTCTTAAAGGTGCAGCGTGTAGGATTGTGTAGGCACCTAGCAGTGTAGTTGCAGATTACAACCCCCTCGCCTCACCCAGTACGGTGGCCACGAAACTCACAAAAAACACAAAAGGCCCAGTGTTTGCAAATATGAAGAAGAGGACATGCTCCTTCTGCAAATAAAAATGGCTTATTCTAGGGTAAATGTTACACACTGGACCTTTAAAAATAACTTTCAGTGGACAAGATAGCTGTGCCACAAATATTATCCAAAAGCACAGTACAGTAGACCTATCTGCATTTTTAAAAACTTTTTCTTAAATTCTCTAGTTACTACTCTCTTCCTTATAAAGGTCAGAGCGGTCAACATTACATTTCCAACCTTCAAGACATTTGCTGGTAGCGAAGTATGACACATTGTGATGCATTCATGCATGTACACATGAACCACATCCCATCCATTCTCCCTTATTCCCTCTGCGTGACTCCCACTCTGTACCTCATTACACCTGATGTATTGCTAAGGTCGTCTCCCCGCACCCCGTCTCATACAAACACAGATCATCACACTCTTTCTTTCTCAAACTGTTTTTCTTTATTTGCTCCTCGCTCTGTCGCACTTTCTCCCCCATCTTTCTTACTTAATGTCCCTCGATGCTTTCCCTTCAGGTGTCATAATTAGCGGCGCCATATGGCACGCAGCACTGTAAGTGCGAAGCGTGCGTCAAATCCAGCAATCGCATGCGATGCGGATGGATGATGCACCATATGTTAGATGACATGGCCTTTTTCTGTGAGTTTGTGTGTGAATGTGTATATCCCCGCCTCTGTGTGTGTGTGTGTGTGTGTTGGTTTATCAGATGGGTGATGCCCTAAACGATTGTCCTGCTTCCTGTCAGTCGATAGCTTAAGTGAAGCTGTCACCTCAAGAACACATCCTTGCCATTTAACGCCCGTCTAGTGACACCGCACCTCCAGAAAAATATCACACAAAAAATAAAATAGTGTATAGTTGACATTTGTGTGCACTGTAAATGAAAGTGAGGGAGCAAATAAGTTATGATCTTACGGAAAAAATGACTCAATCGCAACTATTTTTCCGTCAACACACACGTAAATAACTGAATAATAACCAAAAATAAATTTAAAGTTCAAGTCTCTAAGTACATTAAGTGAAGAGTCGCGCATAGCTTTACTCTGCCGGGGGATTTCACTCTCCTGCATTTAGCCATTTAGGCTAAATGTCAAATTTACCATATTGCCCTTCATTACATTGAGCTCTGCCTCATTTCCCGTCTGCGAAAGTTTCCTCCCACTGGGCCGAGGAAAGTTCCCGGGCTCGAGCTTCCTGCGTGCAGCAGAAGAGATGAGAAATTTACTGCGAATGCTCATATGTTTTAAAAAATGACTCATTATTCATTCAGGTCACGTTGAAGATAGTTTGTGAGTTTAGATAGAGGGAGAAATGTTTTTTTTTTCCCCGAGTTTCCACCCTAAGGCATGATTCCTGCTGTTCATATACATTAGTTTGTAATGAGGTATGTACAGTATGTGTGTCAGTGATTATGTATTTTCCTCCTGGACAGATGTAAACTCTGTTACTCTTTCCAAGCAGTGGTGGAGAGTATATTTCCCTTAAGCACTGTACTTGAGGATTTCTATGTTCCTACTTTCTTCTTCAACTCTGCGGTTGAAAATGGGTTTTTCAGTGTAATGAGCAGTATTTCTCTCTGTATTGACTACTTGCATTCAACTGGATTTACAGATCTCAAAAACCGATGCATCTTCCCAGTAGTGGAGGACGTGTGTTTGTGTGTGTGTGAAAGTGTTGGACCACGTAATAAGCAGTGAAAGTCTCACTTTCTCTCTTCTAATATTAGACGAATTTAAACCTGCAATAACTGATTTTTTTGGTCATTTGGGGGCAACGGAAACAAGTTGTGAACACAACATTCACTGATGTATCATCACCATTTAAGTCGAAATGGCAAACATGTTCGTAAACAGATGTTTATTTATACACCCAGTGGTCCCATTAGCATTCATTTGATCCCATATTCACAGATTTTTGGTCTCAACAAACTCTTAAAGGTCCAGTGTGCGGGATTTTGTGGCATTTAGTGGTGTGGCTGCAGATTGCAACTCCCTCACTTCACCATCCCCTTCAAAACGTGGAGAAACTAAGGTGGTGAATGCCCGGTCTAGAGTCAGTGTTTGTTTTGTCTGTTCTGGACTGCTGTAGAAACATGGTGGCTGGCTCATTCTGATATGTAATACGTATAAAGTGTCGGTCGCCCAGGGCCAATTTTCTGCTGAACAAGTATTTGCTTTTGATACTTTAAGTCTATTACTTTTGCTTGGATCTGATCCTTTTCCACCACCACTGCTTGCAAGAGGTTCTCTGTCGCTTTATCTCTTCACCATGAAATTCTACTCCGATCCAGTTTTTAAAATGCCTTCCTTTTACTTCTCCATCTCCTTCCCCTTCCTCTGGGCACTATTTTTGCTGCCATAGTCGGTGTTCTTCGACACAGCGTTGACAACTCCGATCCCAGCCTGGAACTGGGGTGATTGTCATTCGGTGTGCGTGTCGACATCCTGAACATGCATGCTTTTGTGTGCTTGTGTTTGTCAACACGCGCAGAATTGTCAACGCACATCACCGTCAAAATCTTGTTCTTTTTCGTCTCCTTTTCAGTCCTCGAAATGGCCTCTCGTCTCCCTGTGCGTCTAGCCATCATATCTCTGAGCCCTTAATGGTTTCACAGCAGTGCATTTTACAGCCTTCCCTCCTGCTATTTTTCTAATGACGCCGCTGTCAAACTTGGTGACTCAGAATTCAACATAACCTCCTCTTTTTCACTTGCGTCAGCCACATTTTTCTAAACACAATTTGGAGACAGCCCGTCATTCTTGGGTATGAGAACAGGTTCTTTTATGCTAACTGTCAAATCATGAAAATCTTATTGCCCACATTTCCTTGTTTGCAAAAGACAGTCTTGACAGATTAAATGTATTTTTGGTCTTTGTTATTACATGCAAGGGCCAAGCAACATTGTCATTTGACATGTGACAGTTGCTGAATGGATGTTTAGGATGTCTGCAGCTATTTGTTTGTGTATATTCACAGTGACATATTATCTTTTTATATAATGAGTGTTTTTACTTGCACCCAAGAACCCCTTAATAACACCATGTCAGTTTCTTTAAACTTGAGTTCACCTTTAAAAGTTTAAAATGAAAAAAAAACTGTTGCATTAATTTTTATATGACAACAAGTAAACATTGGTTTCTGCACATTCTCTGCTAGAAGTTACTGTATCATTTATTTTCGACCAGACTTTGACAGGTTGACAGGCAGTCACACAATGGAGCTGAAAGTATTGGAAAAATGGCCAAAACACTAACTATGGATTCAACTTTTATATAAAATGGAAGCAATCTTGCTTAATTAAAATGTTTGCTGTTTTGTGTAACATCATTATCAAATTGTGTGTTATTTAAATTAAAGTGTGTAATTAGTTGGCAAGCTCGCTAACTATGCCATTAACTTATTGACTGTATATAAAGATAGACGTCAAGTCAAAACATCTTTATTGCCCCCTCGTGGCTGGCTGCAGTACAGGGTCATAACCCCAAGTTTGGTGTTACATGGCGAAAGATCCATTTGTAAAGCAACCTCAGAGGAGGGTTGTTGTTTTTTATATGCTTGGTTGTGCAGGTAAACATTGTTAACATGTTTTCAAGGTGTGCTGTCGTTACAGTACTTTATATAGTTTCTCAAAACATATTCTAATATATATTGTGGCAGAAAGAAGGACCCTGGACAAACTGCTGTCCATACTGGACAACGCCTACCACCCTCTGCACAACACCTTCACCAGGCAGAGGAGTGTGTTCAGTGGCAGACTGCTGTCCCAATCCAGCTCCATCAGACTGTACAACAGCTCTCAGTCAAGGTAGGGAGGACAATAGACAACAGTACAATTTCCTCCTCCATTTGCACTGTTTTAATTTGAATGTTAATTTTAATTTTAATGTATGTCTAATGTATGTTTTGAATAATCCCTCGGGATAAATAAAGTATCTATCTATCTATCTATCTATCTATCTATCTATCTATCTATCTATCTATCTATCTATCTATCTATTCTGTAAAAGAGGCAAAACATGGTTTCATTAAACCATTAATCATCTTTTCGCTCATCACATGCTAGTCACATTATTTCTGTGTCGCAGTGCTTCTATTTTGCCTCTTTCTCACTATTCGTAGATATAATTTTCCCTAATTAAATAAATATACTGCAAAAAATCTGCTGTGTGTGTGTGTGTGTGTGTGTGTGTGTGTGTGTTGCCCCCCAGTCAAACCAGCCACACGTCCTTGCCCAGAGTCAACTGTTGATCATGAATCTTAATAGTTTTTGGCAAACACACACATACATATACATACATTTAAAAACAAAAACACATTAAGATGCACTAACAACACACACACACACACACACACACACACACACACACACACACACACACACACACACACACTCTCAGGGTCATGGCTGCAGCAGCGGCTTGCATGCGAGTGACTGGATTACCTGCACTGCGGTGGCATTCAGGTTGTTGGGCAGTACAAGCAACGTGAAGCCTGGGGAACACATCACATCTGTCACTCTCTTTGTGCCTCACACACACACACACACACACACACACACACACACACACACACACACACACACACACACACACACACACCCTAACCTTCCTGCCATTTTGTTGTCTCTGGAGTGTCACCTTATCAGATTGTGCGATGCACTGAGGGCTTCATTAAAATCTAATGCTGTCCATCTCTCTCTCTCTCTCTGCTCCTTCTTCTTCTTCTCACCTGCTTTACTGTGTCACTGTGTTGCAATCCTCTCGCTGCACTCCTCTCCCATCTCTCTCTCTCTCTCCCCCCCTGTCTGTCGGCTTTGTCTTCCCCACATTTTGTTTAATTCATCCTGACGATAATGCGACCATACTGGAAGTCCGATCAGCTCTTTCTAAACGTACAATGTGGCTCTCTCAGCAGAGGTCAAAAGAATATTTAGCGGCTGAAGAGCTGAATAATATTTCCCAGAGTTGACGGATGCCCAAACGGAGATAAAAAAGACAGTGAAGTAGTATTTGATAGCATTTGTCAGGAGGCCAGAAACATGACTCCAAAATGAATACTAAACCTGTCATAACAGCAAAATAAATCTCAAAATATCACCAAAAACCTGATGCTTGGCTGTAACATTGCTCAAGTTAATACAAACATATTTCCATCATGTTCGCTACATTATCCCCATTTGAGGTTGACAGAAATTTGTGGCTTACCAATGGGGACGGACCAAAAAAAGTAACGTCCATCACAATCAATAATTGCTACCTTACACGAACATGCATCTTATTTTGTTGCCGGGGAAGTAAAATGAACCACATCTAAGTAATGGTGATACCTTTTACTTGGTGAATGTGTTGTGTTCATCCAGTCAGGTGCAGGAAAGGTTAATGCAGATGTCAAAAAGGGGAAAGAATTTGTTAATCATCTATTATACATCCCACAAATTACCTCCAGAAGGTTGCAAGAGTAATATGACTCAGCTAAAATATAATATTTTTATCTCTCTCTTCCTGCTGCTCTCTATAACCCCTGAAGTCATTTTACAATAAAGCTACACCAGACATTATTATACACCAAGGGCTCCATTAAACTCATACTGCAAACTAAACTGAACAGCCTCTCTCTAATAGGCCACTGTACACCTCCAAACAAGTTCTCTCCCACATCATACACTCTCCACAACATGGCTATAAAGGAAATTGAATGGCCTGTGCAATGTGTGAATCCGGGTGATGACTAAAAAGAAAAATCCAATGCATTTTAGAGCAAAAAGGCTGATTGTTGTGAAGCCACTTAGGGAACAGGTGCAGTTTGGTTGTTCATTGTAAAAACACATTTGGTTAAACCTCTTAAAATGAAGTTATTTTATAAGATTTTATAACAGCTGATGAATTCGTCTCATAGCAGCAACCATTTCTTCAGGTCTGATAAAACACGTCTGATGTGCTCTCTGCCTCGTTTCAGAATTGAGAAGATTTAATCACTTTTACAACGTCGTCGTGCTGGTTCTTATGACAGTTTCTGAGCACAAATGTTGCAGTCATAAAGACGACACAACTGCTACATGCAGACGCGAAGCCGGTTACAACTCCAAGGCCCGCACTCTGTTGAGAATTGCTCATAGCTGTTGTCATACCAATAAAATGTGATGCAGCAACATATCACAAAGCGACAGTGTTGCCCTGCACCTTCACATACCTTCAGTGCAAATATAATGAGGTCGAAGAGGTAACTCATACGGGTACAGTCTGACAAACACATGGTTTGGTTTTGTACAGCCATGTTGTAATATTGCAAAAAGAATTATGGCACAAAGGAGGAAATAAGATAAAATGTTTAATAAAAAGAACTTCAGTGTTAACTGTTGCTTCTCTGTCTTAAGAGTGAAATTTATAGTATCGTTATTTTGGTGTATGCTACCAGCTTATATTTAAAATCCAGTATTAATACTAATGCAATAGATTCAGCTAATTAAACTGGATACACGTTGTTTAGTAATATCCGGTTTGACTACTTCTACAAATATATAACACAATAGAAATATCTAATATAAGCATAATTAACAAGGCTATCAATACGAGCAACACTCCCATTTTCCCTCGGTTTCTCCCTGTAATAAGTAATAATAAGTCATAAAAATAATATATATATATATAATAAATAATGGAGGTAACCATCTTGGAATTCTGCTTGAACTTGAATTCAGAATAACATGATTTTCCCATTTTTCCTGATGGTTTGAATGCAGCAGGTCACACCTAATGGTGGCAGATTAAAGTTCATCTGGGTGAAACAGGGGTACGAGTTGAACCAATTTAGCTGGTGATATTAGCACTAGTCAGTCACAATGACTTCCCAGGCCAGCTGGCTGAGCTAGCTTCATCGCTAACCAGAAACCAAGTTTATTCAAGATTAATTTCTACCATCGACTCTTGTCTCAGGATTGCAGAACAGATATAACACCGGGCAGTGCAGCACAGCTTACAGGCTATGATAGCTTCTTCTATCTCCTTAAGTTTATCTCAATGCATGGCATTTTATAATTAAATGATTTAACTCCACAATATGTCTGATTTCAGAGCCTTTAGCTCCCAGTTTCTGAATCTACCTCGGTTGCACCAGCGTCATAATTACTCCCTCTTGCTCCAGAGTTTTCTCCAAGTTTCTGTCTTAATCGTGAGCTTGTCAGCCAGAAAAATGGTTACCCAGTCCTCTCTAGTTTACATGCTGTACTGTGCCAGCATCCTGCCTTAGCCCACCAGTTTCCTGATGAATCTCACTCGCAGCCTGCCAGACTTTTGCTGTTGTCTGCAACCAGTCTGTATTCATCTGTCTCAATCCATTACTCCTCAGCTGGCTTCGGTCTTCGCTCAACAAGCTCATTCTGGTCTCCTGTGCATCCCACTCTGCCGCCTGCTGACCTTCTCCATTTACCACTCCTCTAAGTGACTCTCAAATAAAGTTTCCTTTAACTTTTAACCTGTCTAAGTCGCTTTAGGTCTACTTTAAGGTCCAATCTAAAGCTCCTGTCAGTATGGGACTTACTTGGCCTCCGTGGAACTCTGTCAGCTGTTTGTTAAGTGAGTTTTCGAAGAGATGTCAAAGACCTGATTGCCAAACCACTTTTATAGCTGATGGATGCTGCTAGTTGACATTCAACCTGATAAGACCGTCCCAAAATGAATCCTCTGCAGTCTCTATAGCTGTACCTCTTTGTCAGTTACAATTATGGTGAAAACATTTAACTTGGTGAACTCATCTACTCTCCGCAGTAGTCATCTGGATATAGATATGGTTATGCTTTTTGAATTCAGCTGAAAATTGTTGTCGCAATCTACCGCATTACAGTGCCGAGTTCTAAAGTGCCAAATAGCTTTCCCATTTCAGCATAATAGGACAGAAGCTCTTATCCTCTTTGCACAAAATAGTTTCCTGTTTGTGACTTTATCCCTTTTGCTATCTGTAGCAGCTAGTTGGCAGACGGAAAGAAGATGAGTCTGTCACAGCATAGACTTAATCTTCATTTACTCCTCACTCTGGAGTTTCCACATTCATCTACTGAAAATGGCCTTAAAAGACATCATGACTGGATCTTAGCTTACTATCTTTGGCAGTATTAAATACAGTTTTAAATCTAAATTGTATGGAGCTGTAGATTATACCATTTTATGTAGATCAGGAACATCTGAGGCTGTAATTTAACTAATATCTTGAAGAGAAAGAACACTAACTATGCTGCATGAAAAACCGTTCGTCTTCAGAGTTTACTTTATCTACATTTCAAGCAGAAGACATAATAATTCCGCTACCTGGGTCTCTTTTGTCATCTCATATGAGGAGCTAAGAAAAGCACCCGTTCCCAAGGACTGCCAGGCGCTCTTCAAGTTTGAAATGGTTTTTAGAAAGCCTCGGGTTGGAAAATCTTCTCACTCTTACAGTTACAAATGAAACATGAAAATTACCATAATTGAGTTGCCAAGTTGTCGAAGAGCAGAAATAACTCATTTCTGTCACAGGCTGTATGGGCTGTATAGATAAACACATTTCACCTTAAAGCCAGGAACCAAAAAGGCTGTTAGTATGTCACAATACATAAAACATACACTGTCCTCACTCAGTATACTGTTTTCACTTTGTACAAGTTAGCTACTTTACTTGTTTTGCATTCGCAGGGAATAATAGATCTGAGCTGACATTAAGCTGACATTAAACAGTAGCCTTTCAAAGATGTATTAATGTGTAAAATGTGTTTTACAAGTTTAATTCCTTTTCTTCCTGCAGAAAGCTGAGATGCATTTATGGTGAAACAGCTTAGTCAGGGTTAGAATTAGGGCACTTTAGCACATTTTGTCCACTACAAGGGCACCTTTTATTGGCCATTTTAACATGTTTTGTCCTCTGGAAGGGCAACTTTTATCATGTTTTATCTATTGTGGCATCCAAAAAGGATGTTTGGGGACACCAGGGTGAGCAGCTGCTCCATTTTGATGATTTTGTACATCCTATCAACGTCACACATCTTTGATTCGACTTAATTTTGTCTTTTTTTTTCAGTGGGAAGGCATCAAATTCCTCCTTTAATTAGTGTGGACACAACTCATAACTGTTGTCTGGTTTCAAATGTTTTGGATAAAGGTTTAAAAAAGCTAGGTTGTTACTATACTGTTATTCAGATTTTCTTATTTTTTTTATTTTTAATTTGTACTGCTATTTATATCTTTCTTATGAGCACCAGTTGTTTCCACTGTTAAATTTCTTTCTGCAGCGCTGCTAGTTAAGCAGAGATTAATAGATCTTTTGGACTCTGGAGCAAAACTAATCAAATATTGCTCAAATTGAACGAGGACATTTGTTTGATTTATCTCTTCTACTGATCTTGATTTGCAAATATTATTTTAATTTCTGGGGCTGTCAAAGTGCCTGCTAGACTAAATCAAATCAGCGATAAGATCTCCTGATAGTCGTAGTTTTTAAATTAGATTTTAAAGGCTAAAATGAGCAGAGCAATTTTTATTATGCTGGCTGTCGTTTACGCACTTTAGAGACATAAGTATCTCATAAAATTCATGATTCATGATAACACCAAAATAAGTTGAATAAAGTCTTTGTAACAGAGTAACATGTGCTTTTAAAGGATGAATTCATCAATATTTGATGTGTTCTTTAACATATTGATGTATCCATAACTTTACCAGAGCGTGATGAGGCTCTGTGTACACAACAGTGCTGGTCCAAGTCGAACAGTGTTACCATGGAGGGTATCGGCGTCCAGTCCCAGCTGCTTCTTCTCATCTGTACTTAAAAAAGGGGTTTAAGAATAATTACAGTCGTGTGTGCGGACCTACGTTTTGGGTGTGTGTCTCCTTTGAGGGCTTGCGTGAGTGCTTTGAGTCTGATTTGCTCTCCTCTCGAGACTGCATGGAGAGGGTGAATGTTTTGGATAATGTTGCACTTGAAGGCTCTGCTGGTAATTACCTTCCTGAGACCGGCTAAACATGGACCGCTGCTGACGGCTGTCTTTTTTTCTTATTGTTCGTTTACAACGGCAAAAATACTCCACGATGGAGGGAGCAAAAGGGTCATAAAGAAGTTAACTCAATGCCACATTTTAAAAACTGCTTCTAGGCAACGTTTTCTCTTTCTCTTGCGTTTAGGAAATCCTACTTGATGTGTGCCCAAGAGCCCACTGTTGGTGTTTTTGTTACCCTGCAAGGAAATTGGGGTATTTCAGGAGCTATAGCAAAATCCTGTGTGTCCTTAAAGTAGTAGTGATCATATTTTCTAGCCACGCTAGCAGACTGGCTCAAAGTAAATATCTTAACAGCTTTCAGATAGATTCCAAGGAAATGTTGTACAGACTTAAATGGTTCCCTGAAGATAAATCTTCCTCAGTTTGGTAAAGTTTTTACTCATCCAATGGAAGATCTCAACACCGCGTACCACCTCCACCATACCACCATTTTGACCGACGTTAAAATACAGGAGCGTAGGTTGACCTTCACGCATTATTCTTAATGAGAAGATTATTTGATTGTGGACTGTTGTTGAACCCTGACTGGAACCAGTTCAAGAACTAGAGTTAATTTGGTGGAGAAGGGTTACTTCCTGCTCCACGCTTCTCTTCCTAATATTTCCCGTTTGGAGCTAATTGCAGTGTTTTTGAACCAATTATTTTACCACTATCTTGCTTAATCATGGACGTATGTGTACGCGTGACTACGTAGCAGAATGATATTGAGACATAATTTTACAGGAAATGCAAAATTTGAAGTATTTTAATTTGAAATTTTAGTTTGTTAGTTTTGTATGTTTTTTAATTAATTCATTACATTTTTAAGAACATTCATATGTTAGATTCCTTAACGTGCCGCCATAACATTGTGAACACTGACAGGAGCCATGAATAACACTGATTATCTGGTTATCATGGCTCCTGTCAGTGGGTGGGATATATTAGGCAGCAGGTGAACATTTTGTCCTCACAGTCGATGTGTTAGAAGCAGGAAAAATGGGCAGCGTGAGGATTTGAGCGACTTTGACAAGGGTCACATTGTGATGGCTATAGACGACTGGGTCAGAGCATCTCCAAGGAAGGAAAAGCAGTGAACTGGAGACAGGCTCATGGGCAGCCAAGGTTCACTGATGCATGTGAGGAGCGAAGGCTGGCCCGTGTGGTCCGATCCGTTCTCATAGAAAAGGAATCAGAACACACAGTGAATCGCAGTCTGTTGGTTGTATATATGACAGTTCTCGTTGCATGAGTCCTTTGCTTGACATTGCATGGCTTTTTCTGAACCAATATGATAAATTTTCCCTGGGCATTAAAGCTCTACTCTGCATGGCCAGCACCAAGTCTATGCTCCAGCTTCAGTTTTTACCAAAGAGCTTGTACTTGCCTCTTCCCCTCTCCTTTCTCAAACGCCATCCCCTCCATCATTATTCAGAGCTTGTGATGGGCAGCTTAGCCACGCAGTCAGAGTGACAAGTTGCTTGAGCCTCCAGAAAATAACAGACTGATACTCCGAACAACTAATACTTCTCGGACCGCCAAAGTCCTTAATAAAGTCAAGAGTCACCTGGGACAAGAGTTTGACAACGCCGATAAAAAAGGAAGCCTTGGTGCAACAAATTACATCCTTACTTTTCTATGAATAAAACAACGAGGGAGGACGAGATGCCAAGGATTGATTGAATGTTTTTTTTTTCCTTTTAAAGGGCTACTCTGACTGACAATGGTCAGGAATGAGACGGGGGTGGGGGGTGGGGGGGGCATGCTGTTGTTGTCATGGCAACCTTGCATGTGCTGAAATGATGGGCAGTCTGGATCGTAGCGGTCATCCAGAAGGTGGATTACGTACCACCGTTTTATGGCTTAACAAACACAATGTCAAAGTTGTAATTATGGCTCTTTATGTCTTGTTTCCTTTGTTTATTTTTACTCTTTTATGTCAACTCCATTTGGCTTCATTCAATCTGTGTGCGCTCTCACATTCACCCTCCTCCTGAGCTGCTTTTCTCTTATCATCGTTTGGTGTTTATGTGCGTTCTTGTGCCTCTGTCTGATGTGTTGTCAGCTCCCAGTTGACTTGCGGTAATGGAATTAGCTCGAGTTACAGAGCCAGCGACTTTCTGGAAGTGTTTTTTTTAGATGACGCAAAACAGTCACCATCTTTAGAACATAAACACATACTCAGACTTACACAGTCCAGACTCACAGGCCTGAAAATTTCTCTGGAAAACCATTAAAATATTGTTGGTACACATTATGTCCTCTGGCAACAGCCCTTATGTCTGGGAGAAGCTGTAAATGATTTTATTCAGGCCTCAGTCTTCATCACTTTCCTATATAAAGAGTGGAAATAGTATATAAATGATGATTTAATGACATATTTGTTGTGTTTACTTCACACTTCGATGATTACCTGACACCACTAGTGTGAGAAAAGCTGCTGTACATACCTGCACAAAAACATTCATAAAGTATAATTATAAGAAATGACTGACTGAAGAAGATTTAAAGGGTGTAAAGCTTATATATCAGCCTCATTAGTGGTAGAAAGTAAGTAGATTTACTCAATTCTTCAATTTAAAGCCACTTAAAACTTCAAATCGTAAAATATTTATGACAAAAATGTCTCTAACATACAATATTTATGACTAAATAAGCAACCCAGTAAGTAACATCTAAAAACATCCTAATGATGTTTTAAAAGTTCAGCTTATCTGCTTCATCAGAACTGTGTAGGTTTGGTTTGATACGATTTCACTGACCTGGCAACAAGAGCAACAACCCGCACGGAAATATACCCCATAACTGTTGCAACTTCGGCAGAAAATTGTTGCGTTCGTGTTTCAGGGGCCTTTAGAGGGTCGGTTTAACCTATATTACACCAAAAAAAAGCAGAAAGAAAAAACACTTTCTTATATTCTTGGTTTTATTTTTCCAGGTTTTGAGATTTGTTTCCACCCGAGTACATTGGAGGTGAATAATAAAGTTATTTGTGGTGCTCACAGCATTAAAAAAATACATTACTGCTAACATTTCCCTCAGAACTACTTTCTACCAAACAAATAGTCCCGACAATAACAGTAATTTTAGCCATTGACACTGTTTTTGGTAATTATACTATATTTAAACTGCCCACCAGCATATAAAGTATTTAAAAATAGCTCTATAACAACCATTAAAATGATTTAAAATACTCTTTATAGGTTAAGTTACATTTTTCTGATGTATATTTTATACATTTTGGGAAACACTCTTCTGTCTGTATAATACTAAACTATATGTCCTTGTATTAAGCTAAGCTAACTTCAAGCTGTATCTTCACATCTTAACTCGCTTCAAAAAGTGGATTTTCCACAGTTTGAAATTGTAATAATAGTATTTTTTGTGTGTGGCTACCTGTACTTAAAGGATATAAGTACCTCTTCCATCACTGTCCCACCACTTATGTAACGGACCATATGTAATTTCAAATTAAAAAATGCCTATTAGCCTCCAGTTTTCACACCGTACCTGCCATCTGACAGTCATTATATGTAGCTATACTCTAACCTTAACTTTATCATCATGTACGTGCAGCTGAATTAGCGAATAATGCTAATTTCTCCTCTCGGGGTAATCGGTGTAATTGCTCTCTTGACGGTGAAAGTGCTATTCTTACAGCAGGGAGAGGAGGACTGGTGGGAGAGAGGTGTGGAGAGGACTCATCGGATGCAGAGAGAAGACAAGAGGGGAACTATTTGTGTGGGATAGCTGCACAAGAGGTTGCTCTTCTGTGTGTCATTTTGCTCTAACAGATGAATTATACTGAATAATACCGGCTGGAAAATGTGGAAAATGACCATGTTTTAGAGGTTCTTTTTGCAGAGGACAAGTGACATTGTTTTAAACCTTTTTAACCAGGCAGGTGGATTTTCTTTTATTTCCGGCAGCGGCCTGGAGCAACATGGCGTGTGTGTGCTTTTATGCCCCTTCAAGCACTGGAAAGCTGTTTTGCCTTGATAAACGGCAACTTCATTGAATGTTGTCTTGTTTATTTTCTCTGCTGTATCTTGGAATTCATTTCTGAAACCTTTAACAAATGTGGTTTCATATCCTTTCTTAAAAATGAGTGTAAATGACAGCCTCTAAAGAAGCTGAGTTATACATTTAAATTAAATGTGGCATGCTTAGATACTTACTCTACTGAAAAATATGCTAGGAAAGTGCCACTTTACTGTCTTTTGTAGACAAGGCAACATATAAATGAACTCCCAATAATAAAAATTACAGCCCTCAAAGTATTTATCGCTCACAAGTTATTAACGAGGCATGTTGGCTTTGGGGTAAACAGCAAAATAATGAACAAGATTGAATAAAAGTAATCAACTTAAAATTATACTCAAAACAAAAGACAGTCTCTTAAAAAAAAAGGAATAATGGCGATTCGGCATTCACAACAAATGCAATTAAGGAATTTTTTCTCATCTTTAAATTAAAGTGAGTGAAGGTAACGATATTAACGCCGCTACACTTTGATGGTGATGGCAGGAATAGCATTCTGGTATCTTTATCATACATCAGTAGTAGTCTAATTTTACACCTGAACCATGTTGTATTGATGACGTAGATGCAGTAAAATAGAAATGTTTTGCAAAAATAGACAACCTTTACAATAATTTTACAAAAGGTGAAGAGCATGTCGGCTGCAGCCAATCAGAGAGGCTCACCTGCAGCCTTTTACAAACAGAGCCACAACAGCATATTGTCCGAGAGAGAGAGAGAGAGAGAGAGAGAGAGAGAGAGAGGGGCACAAAACACACTCTGTAACCTCGGGGTCATAACCGTCACAAGCGTCTTTTAACTTAATGTTTTTTGACACCCTTTTTCACTCACATGATGCCTTTTTTTTATCATTTGGCCAAAGGTTTGATTTGGCATTTGACACATTGGCCCCCAAGATGAAAAAAGGACAAGAAAACAGTCAAGAACGCTGTTTGTCATTTTATCAACAAAGGTTTTATCTGTAGACGCTCATCAAAACTTGTTTAGTTTCTATTTGTGCCTCTTTTTAAGTGGCAAGATTGGAAATGAGTCATCCTCAACATTTGTTGTGTTACGCTTTCAGAATGATGCAGACACTTCGAGAACAATTGGATACAAAACAGGATGCAGACTACAGGATTCTTCTATCCTATTATCTCAAATGACTTGAAAAACAGGGCAAAATTTGGCAGGGGCGTCAACAGATACAGGTCCTGAAATCTAATTTGCCACCCCATTATTCTACTCCGCACTGTATTTCAGAGGCTGTAGCTGTTTGGTATCATATGAAACTAGATGATGTAACACACCAATTGGTACCAACCATGCCATGCAAGCATGTGAGGAAGAGGGCTAAATAACGCTCCGAATTCAGGCACAATTTTGTAGATGGCTATTTTTAAAAGAACCTCTGACTTCAAGAGATCTGAATGAAAATGACCCACAAGTCTCTCCATTGCAGACATTATGCTAATCCCATGTGGTTCTGGGCAATGTGTTATTTTTTGCCTAGTGTGTTTGAATATTTCAGCATACTGGGGTTCCTAAGCAGGAGAAATTGGAAATGACTTAATACCACCCCTGCCCCAGTCAGTGCCCCACTTGTGCCACTCGAGTCGGCGTTTAAAACGTCTGGCTCCGCCCCTGGTGCTGGATGTTCCACGTGGATTTAGACCCACGCAAACTTGTTCCTCAGTTCGTGTTGTATTTTCAACTGTGCACTGAAGCTGCAAACATCCTGTTACACCTCATCCCAACAGCCCTCCGCAGTAACTGCCAGAGTCCGGTTCACTGAACCGTCTCCAGCTGAAACTGTGATTCACTGGACCAGCTGATGTTTTGCCACTCTCGATCTATCTACTGCAGCATTGTCTAATCTAATGCTCGAGACGAGTTTGTGTACTTGTGAGCAGAGCATCTTGTGGCCAATCTTAAAACATTCATATTCAGAGAAGTCCTTTTGAACTCTTCTTGACAATCCAGTTTTGCTTATTGTCGATTCTGAAAGCAGCTGACTGTGTCTTGAGTCACAACACTGCATTATTTCATTATTATGCTTTACTATATGCAGCTCATTGGGTGTGGCTGTTCTGCATCTGCTTTCACAAACCTGCAGCTCTACATTATAGGATCTCATAAATGAAGCAGACATTTACACGTTGCCATTATTACTCTATGTCCACGTCAACAATCTGGGAGCCTGAAATTGAATTTGCGCCAAAAAAAAGGGACAACCAGTGTAAAGGAAGAGCACAAAGGATGAAATGACTGGGTCAAAAGTGAGACACGAGGAGAGACGAGAAGCAGAGGATTTAGTTTGAGCTGAAGCTGAAATGAATGTAATTATGTGGTGGTAATGGGCCTGCTCTGGCCTCACTTCCAGGCTAATTCAGTTTGGAGAATGAGAAGAGGACATGAGTGTGAAAGCAGCATAGGTGAGAGAGATACTGTGTGTGTGTGTGTGTGTGTGTGTGTGTGTGTGTGTGTGTGTGTGTGTGTGTGTGTGTGTGTGTGTGAGCATGTTTGAGGGATTTTTTTTTTTATGTGAATGAGAAAGTGAGGTTGAGAGCAAGATTTGTATAAGAGGTGAGTGGCCGAGCTCGCCTGAAAAGGATAAAGGGATAAAGACATATAGAGCGAGAGAAATGGTAAGAGTCAAAACTGAAATTTGTGAAATTGAAAAGAAAAGATAAGAATGAGTGGAAAAAAATATAGAGAAAAGACAGAATCATAGTTTTCCTTTCCGTCTCTCAGGCAGAAATATCCAATCAAGCTCCCAGAAAAGGAGACGACATCTGCTTATATCTCTCGCCTCGCTGCGGTTAATGGACTGCAATTATAATTAACCTGAAATGAACTGAGTAAGAGGTTTCCAACAAGTTCAGGACAAGGTGAGCGTAGACGCACAAACAAGCACAGGGATGCATGCCAATTAGACAAACACATTTATGTGCAAGCAAAGTTTCACCAACTAGTCAACTATGTGTTACTATCTGCAAAAAGTTTTACATGTCAACCACAGTTTGAAATGCAATTATTTTAAGTCGTATCTCCACTACATGGTACGTCTCTACTCGCTTGTGGTACCTGTACTTTTTGGAAAGCCTGCAGCCTTTATTCACTGATAAACTGTACATTTACAATGAGACTGACACCTTCAACGCTCTCTTTTCTGCACTGCTCGCATTCATCTCTCTCTCTCTCTCTCTCTCTGTCGCCCATCTTTGAGTAAACTTCAAACTGCCAAGACGTAATGAAGATGAGCATCGTCTGCTCCCTCTCGCACCTGTCCTGTGGACATACAGAGGACAGCCTGCAGCAAGGACTTTGATTCCAGCTGCTCCTCACCGGCGCAGGGCAGCTTGTAAGGTCTGTAATACTACATGTGAATTGTACTAAACAAGTCAGATATAATGGCTGCTGCACAATAACTGTTAGATTCAAACAGATCCTAAATATGTTGTTGTTACAGCCCTCCATCTTCCCCTGGCCAGTCAAAAAAAAACCCCTAACACACACAAAAACACACAACTGCATTAACATCCACTCACATATTAATATGTCCTAATCACTGTTGACGTAACACGTATGGATAAGATAAATAGGCACACATTTTGCGCATAAAATGCAATAACTTGCTTGCACACACACACACACACACACACACACACACTTACACACACAGACACACACACACACACTCACCAGCCTGAGGCCAAGCTGAATACCAATCATTATATGTGCCCAGTGGAGGCAAAACAATCATTAAGGGTTCAAGATTGAGTGCAACACACACACACACACACACATACATATATGCATATATACACTTTGGAAAAATTTATCATAGTTTTTTGCTCTCAGAGACAACATACAGAGAAACAGATGTTGTATGAGTGTATATACACACAGTTAGCTAACAATGACAGGTCAGTGCACACATGGATATAAGCAGTCTAAACATAGAGTACGCTGGTGAGCGGGGGGGGGGGGGCATTTTTTAGCAGGTGATGACATTTTGTATGGCAGTCCTCTCAAGGTGTTTTGCATGTACACCTAATGTAAGCGAGTGTCTGAGAAAAAAAACGAATTTATGCATGTATTTGGCCATTAGAGAAGTGCTTGTCTTCAGTGTTTTGACAGAAGTTTGAACTATGAGAAGAAAGAAAAAAAGACATGTTTGGTTGGGAAACAACCCGAGAGATTGAAAAAAGCGAGAGAAGGTGATGGATACAGTGTGAGAAGTAAGATGAGGAGATCTTGCCAAGAAAACAGTGTAATTAAAAGGGGGACAAATGCAGTAACAACCATTAGAAAATGCATTTGTGTGTGTAGAATCTCATCTGATTTCAAAGAGTTTCCGTCCTCTGCAGTGTTAGTTGAAGGCGTAGCTTTGTCCTAATCTGAAATCAGCAAATGTTTTTTAAATTTAAAACTTAAATTTGAACTTTGCTGCTACTTTAAAGTCTAGTACATGACTCTCATAACCTAGCAATGCTGATAGCTAATGGTGTTTTAAAAAAGTAATATAATTTAATAATTGGCTACCCCATTATCCCTACTTCTGCCACTCCGTACTGTCTTTCAGAGGCTGTAGCGGGCTCCGTTTACAGCTAGAGTGACATTAGATGACCTAACTCATCTGTCGGCACCAATCATACCATGCTTGTCGGGATCCCTTGACCTCTGACCTCAAGATCTCTGAGTGAAAATGGGTTCTTTGCTCACAAGTCTCCTTTGCAGACAAGCCCATGCAGTTATGTGGTATAAATGTGTTATTTTTGCCTGTGTATTTCTGCATAGTGTTGGAATTGCATAGAAAATAGAAAATAGAATAACTAGAAAGCTAAGACACGTACTTCATGCCCCTCACGTATAAGTCAGTGCCCTCACTTGTGCCACCCCTGTCACAAAAGTCTGGAAACGTCCCTGAACTTAATGAGAACTGGGGAAACTATCAGTTTTGTTTCTTAGCAAAAGTCTATAGTAAAAGAAAGCTGCTCAAAATACTCAAATCATAGATCAGAAGATGTATCGGGTGCTCTTGGAAACAGAAAAATCCAGGTACTTCAAAAAAATGCTGGAATGAATAGAGTAAAATGAGGAAGGAATATACTAAAAAGCATTTATTGGTAATGGCTAAAGACCTAAAGTGGTTGAAACATGTTGGCTTTTTTAATTATTTAGCCATTACAATGAAGGCTTTTTAGTATTACGCCTTCCTCGTTCCTATTTTCAGAGTGCCTGGATGTGAGTTTACTGAATTGTCGGGGAGCTTTTTGAGCAAAGTCCATGAATATGAAGCACTTTATAAAAATGCCAGAACAGAGTGATGAGCATTCCTGCTACTTTAATTACATTACATTTCCCTAGAATTCATCATGGGAAATTAAAAAGCTGAGCGTTTTCAAATGTATTGCTTTCCGATTTTCCTGCCACAGCGGAAGGAAACAAACAGAAAAAAAAAATCAATTTCTGTCTGTAGTAATCCTCGAGGCATCATGTTGGTGCATTGTTATGTGAAACCACTGCCATGCCTCAAACCACTTAGCTGCCACACTATTTATATCTGAAAGGACTGCAGCCTCTCCCAGCCTGTATCTCTGTATCAACTTTACCCCCCTCTCTCATCCATTAGCAGATCTTTCCATCTCCCTTTTCCCCCTTTATTTCTCTCCTAATTAATTCACCTTAATTTAATCTCTTCCCTTCCCCCTTAATGTCTGTCTGTCCCCTTTTCACCCTTCTTTTAACCTTTTTATTTCTTCACTCTGGATGTCCCTGTCTCCCGTCTGTCCTCACATGCACTCACGTTATTAAAGTTGACCGAGCGCTTTATTGTTTTCTGAATATTTCACAATGAAAAACAGCGACTGGCTGCACTTTGCCAACACACTGTAAACAACATCTCGTATGCATAAGTGATGGACGAGTTTTAACTAATGATGCTTTTAGCTTCTCAACGTGGTCCTTTGAAAGCTCATTTGGACAGATTTCAAGATAAAATTCAACTTATAAAAAAAGATAAAGATAACAGATTTAAGAGAAAAACAACTTTTGTTAAAGGGCATTCAAGGTTTTTGGTCGTGGTGGTCAGGAGACATGATGTATGAGATACGACCAGTGCACTTGAACTTCAGCGAGGATGAGAAACACAAACTGGGGCAGAGTTGATTTAAGTGAAACTGTAATTCCACCAACAACAAGACCTTAAAATACCCCTTCCACAAGATGCCCTATCACTGCTTCTCTGTGGTTTCTCTATGGCTCCATCAAACTATCCTTTCTGTATTAAACTGTCATCAACAGCTGCGCATGAATTCTTTACAAATGTCCCAGGATCTGGCTGACGCAGTCGACGGGAGTACAAGACACATTACTTAGACATCAAGGATGACTGGTGATGACCTTTTTCCTCATTTTAGGGTTGAATATATTATGTAAATTGATGATTTAGTCTGTCAATTAGTCATTTTTCTCTAGAAAATGTCAGGAAATGGTGACACGGTTTCTTGGCCAAAGCTGATGTTTTTTAAATTGTCCAGTCAAGAGTGAAAAACCCAAAGATTCAGTTTACGATGATGTAAAATATTCACATATTTTTAGGCTCTTTTTTCCTCCTCTAGTACTAATAGATTTTAATTCCCATGTAAATGTAGGCCTATATTTTCAGAAAGATGACGTTGGCAGCCATGGTTGGCAAAAATAGCCCAGTTAGAAGCACCATTTTACTTCATTTAAATTAATCTGCTTTCATTAGAATGAATTCAACACAACACATTGAACACAATGCTCCCCCCTCCCCCCCAACAATTCTATAATTAAGCCCACAGTTTAAAACATGAGCATTAACAATGCTTAATCCTTAACCAGTGTCTTGTGACTGCTCATACTTCATTTATTACCTTAACTGGGAAAAGTTGGATTTACCAGTTTTGCATAAACAGCCTGAAGAAGAAGAAGGAACAAAAGCTGCAAGACGGCGACAGGAATGGAGGGACACTGTGGTTGCCTCTCCCTTTTTAGATACACTAGGCTTTATGGCCGGTAATGTTGGTAGATCCACAGATTTAAATCCAGACTGATAAAACAACTACTGCATAGACGCACATGAAATTCTGGAATGATTGACCTTAATGACTTTGCCGCCATCAGGGTAAAATTTCAGTTTGTCCAACGAATGGCAATCCCCATTAGCTTTAGCTGTACTTCATGTTTAGTACTAATTATGTGAGTGTTATTGTGGACTTTTTTTTCGCACAGTTGGGCAGTTCATTCATCACAATTGATCATATCTTAAAAGGTTATGAAGGTAATGTCTTTTGTATCCACATTACAAAATAGCTTGCAGTTCCTTCAAACATAGAAAAACATAATTACATTCATAGAATAACATATACAATAAAATAAAAAAGGAAATAATTGAAAGTCTGGTTGAATGTAAACAGCAGCGACAAGATAGTGTTGATAACATGGTTTCATCTTCACATAAAAAGAAACAGTGTCCGTCCACTTTGACCACCAAACATCATCGTAAACACAGAGTCAGATCACAGCCCGCCCGTCGAGTGCTGTTGATGTTGGTGAAGTCTCTGTAAAGGTGCAGGAACAACAGTCTCTGGTTTCCTGTTGTCAGCCAGGAGCAGCCTTAAGTTGGGCCAGCGTGGTTCCTATCCGGCTCTCTTCCTCTCTTCCCAGAGCAATCACACCACCCGCTGTAGTCCCACTGATCTGGTTGAGTGGATCTCCCTTAAAGTCTGCTCTTTAATCCTAATTGCCGGCGTTAAGTAGCTCAAAGCATTGCTGTCCCTAAATCTATATGAGTGCTATACATGCAGTCTTTTTATTTGGTTACATATTTGGCCAGGTCTTTGTTGCAAAAGAGACCTCAGTGGGATTCACCTGGTTACATAAAAGGTTAAACCTGACAATACAAAAATAAAACACATATTGGTGTATAGCAGTGGTTCCCAACCTGGGGATCGCTAAAGCTTCACAAGGGTTGATTTTAACTTTTAAAATATACACAGTAGGCCTATATCTCAACATTTTATTCATTTATGTGAAGAAAACCAAATGAAATTGTTATTTTTAATGTTTAGATTATTATTTAAACACAAGCTATATTCACAGAGCCTTCGGTTTCTGCTCAACAACCTCATCCTGAGTTAGACAAGGGAGAAGAAAGCACTGAATTTGTTGAAAAAGAAGCCTAAAAAGTATATATAGGAATGTTAAAAAATAAATAAAACAATACAATGAAGAATTATATAAAACGTTCCTAAAAATATCAAGAAAACAAAAGTATTCACAGGAAATTATCTGCTAGAAACTTCCTGCTGTTACTGCCTCCACTATTTGGGTTCAATGATAAAAACCACTGGTCTATCGGACTCAAACAGGGCAATATGCTTTTCTTTTTGGACCAAGAGTTTAAGTGGGATCACTGCAGGTGCACTGTCACATTCAGTTCTCTCCTCCCCCAGACTCCAAGCCCTGGCGTTCCAGCACAATAGTTGTTAGGCTCCTCTGTCACTCCATCTATCATCACTTCTTTAGGGTCTGACGTCTTCTGGCACAAAAAAGACGGCCGAATATGAAGCGTTGCTGCACATTGATTATCCACCATTTCCTCGTCATCAGCTGGGAAAAGAGTTCAATCTGAGGAGTATGTTGCTGCACAGAGTATTAACATGTCTTTTCTGACATGATGAAACCAGACCACACCTTGTGCATACAGGTAAATATCCCCGAAGTTTAATTTTAACATGAGCATATATTGACATTTGTGTTATTTCCTCTCTCTCTCTCTCCCTCTCTCGCTCTCTCTCTCCTACCTCTTCTCTCCACTCGTTCTATTCTTATCAAACCTATTATAATAAAGTAACTGCAGAAGCATTAGACCAAACCATTATGGATCATTTTAATGCCGCTCTGTAATGAATATGGCCAGACTAAATCAAATTAACCTTTCTCAGGCCTATCAGCTTCCAGATGCCCCGGATAGCTAAAGAAGATTCATATCTCCGCGAGCTCTCTCGTTCTCATTCGCAGTCCAGCGATGATACCGGCTCGTGTGTTTTCTAATCTTTCTTCTTGCTGCTTCACCTCAAAACAAACATCCACCAAGTCTGTTTTTGTGTGTTTTATCTTAGAGAGTTAAATACTTCTAACAAAAGTCAGCCCAGTATCTTTTCTCCATCGCCCTCAGCCATGCATCACCCTTTCTCTCGCCTCTTCTCGGTACATTTTCCTCCCGTTTTCATTTACTTTTTACATTTCTCACTTCATCCTTCATCTCCAATTGACTCGCCCCTTCTCGCGCTCTCCAGTGTGAATGACTGACCTCAGTCGATGCCGTGATACGCCAGACGATTCAGAAGTCGACTAAAATCGTTCAAAGACTTAAGGGGGGAAAAGCCTTTAGCCGTCTTCTCGCCGCAGGCACATTTCCCCCCGTAGGAAACTGTAAAACATGGCCTGAACTGACTCAAGCACCAGAGTAGAGGTGCTGGAAAAGGCAAAAACTGAAGCAGAGGCAGACTGTAAGAAGTGCTCACATGTGATATCCTCCATTTCATCACCACTGACATTTATTCTGGCAAAATGGCCGCTAGCTCTCTCTTGGAGTGGGCAAATTAATATACATAGCTGAAGTTCTTAAACAGATATATAGAGCTGTACTGAAAGATAAGGTGGTAAAAGATATAAAGCCAGAATGTCAGCAGTATGAAGCGTGCATGGAGGAAAAAATATAAGTTGCTTTAGACACAAGGGCTTGAATGTAATGGGATTAAAATAAGCAAATGTTTGGGTGTTTTTGGGGAGGAAAAACACACATTTACTCGTGGTTAAAAACAGGCCAGCAGAACAAAGTAGGCAAATTTATCCAAAAAGGGGTCAGGCAGGTTTAGGTTTTACAGAAAGCTGGAGAGCTAAGGCACAAGCACAGCAGGAACTTAACCGATATACATACTGCAGGGCTGACGAGGGGAAAAGGGAGAACAGGTGCCGCAGCTGATGGCGTTCGTTCTAGGCAACGCTTGAAATCCTACCAGAAGCACCGTGGCGTGTCGCAGAAGTGTCTCACTGCTCTGCTTCACGAAGAATAAGAATCTGGTCTATTTTCTGACAGTCAGACACAGAAAAGACAAAGAGAACCCAGTCAATTTTCAAAATAAAATACCACATGACATGTAGAGGATTGAATTTAACACTGGAGGCATGTTAGAGGAGATTTGAAGCAGAGAAACAACATTTTGTATCCTTTTGTGAGGACGAAATACGCATATAAACAACATATGGCAGGCAACACGCTCTGAAGACGCTCCGCTTCTGACACGCTCTCGGTGGGATTTGAAGACGTACGGATCACAGAGCAGAACCTCGTCCCAGACGCGGCCTTGTAAAGCCACGCCCTGTGGAATATCGGGGGTTACTGCAGGGCGGGAGGAAGTAGCGGGACCTGAAATGACATTAGTGTTTGTATGTGGCATGAAAAACAAAGCAGAGTTAGACTAGAAGAAAGAAAATCTGAATTCTCAAAGGAAAATAGAGCTTTAAGAAATAAAGATTGCAGCAATATGTCTCTGTTCTGCAATTATTTGCACCTACCATTAAAAACAAATGCTGGATGCATTGATGGATAGATACTGTAGGATTTTTTTGGCTTCAAGCACTTGGAAAGAAATCAGACAACACTTCCAGACACTTCATTAACTCTGACTAATTCCTTAAACACTGAGGGCTGCTTACAAAGCGAAGTGCTGGCAACCAACGCGGTTGAATGTTTCCAAAGTACCAGCTCTGATTTACTAATCTGTATGTACAAATATTTTTGGATGGCCAAACAAAGTGTTGGAATTGGATAATTTTGCAAAACCCTGGATTATAATGTCTCATAATTGGAATTGTCAAACGGGTATAAGTGACTGGGCCAAGAGATACAGTTGGAAGTTGGCAGATATTTGATGCATTTGACCTAATTACTATGTAGAGTATTTCATTATATCTGTTTATTAAAGTAGCTGTTGTGTTTCAGTGATGCACCTTTACCTGTGAGGTGCGTTAATGTCCTGGATGTTGGCACCGGGAACTATCTTTATGAGTTTGTAAGGGATAAGTCAAACGCTTATTTATTTTAAAAAGCTGCATATATGAGCCAATTTTTGCTATAAAAAGTGTATTTTAATATGTTTTTTAGCAGTTATGCTAGCTCCCCAATGTATTCTGTGTTGTATTTTGCATATTTTACCACATTTCTGTCAACTTAAATCTGAGACAGACCTAAATTTTAAGGCGTAAAGGTGCTTTAAATGTGCCTTTTTACACTTATTCCTAACCTAAAGCTAAAAAAGACTTAAAGAAAAGGCGCCAGGGCTTCTACTGACAACTATAATTTATTGTTCTAAGGGATTAACGAAGCAAATTCAGCCATCAGAGCTCAATGAGCATGTCAATGCACCTTAACTCCCTCAGGCATGCAGCTGATTGGAGTATTTTTTACCTTTCTATACCTGTGCCATTAACACACACCACAACACACACACACACACACACACACACACACACACACTGACAGACGTTAAAATAGAGCTGAGTGGTCCAGGCATCACTCCAGTGACTTCAATGCTGCATTTAGACTTAAACTGCTCTGGGTGGTATAAAACTGCTTCATAACCCTTTTTTTGTGTGTGTGTGTGTGTGTGTGTGTGTGTGTGTGTGTAGGTGTGTGTGTGTGTGTGTGTGTGTGTGTGTGTGTGGCTGCAAGCTGTTTTCATTCAGGCTTGTTTGGTGGGTGTATGACTGGAGGGAATACTGGCGGCGGGGGAGCTTATCTCAATTACAGTGGATGCATTTTTTTTTTTTTGCGTTGATAAGCAATCTGACAAGCCTGTTTATCTGCTGGAACATTACACTCTCTAAAGAAAACACCTCTAAATGTTGCTCAAAATACCTAAAAACCACACACTGATACTGTGAGACATTATTTTTTATGGGACCTGTTTGAGGGAATTTGGGGCTTGGAGAAAGAAAGAATAATGATGCGATCACGCTCACAATTTTCTCCGGTCCAAAGCCGAAATGGAAAAGTTGTTGTTGCATTTTGATGTTTTGTTGGGAAAAAAGCCCTCGCAGGAGGGCATTTAAAAGAAAAAGTGGATTCACATTAAGTTTCTGGCAAAGTGTCAGATTATTTTGGCTGTGAAAATGATTAAAAACTGATCACATTAGGCCTAATAGTAAAATATTGTTCAAGCTTATTCGACATTAAAGCTGTAAATACAAAACTGACATACATTATCAACTTAAAAATGGATATGGCTAATGTGTTAGCATAGAGTTTCTTATTTCCTATACATGCAAGACAAGCGTTTACTCTCCTTTTGAGCGGTGAGAGTGAAGCAAAACAGTAAGGCCATAGAACTGAAAACAACAAGCTGAAAGACACTAAAATGTCTCATTGAGCTGAGGGAAACAGAGTTATTGACCCTTCCTGAGTCCTGCACCTTTGGGAACAATGGTCAGTTTCTTTCCTGTACAATATGCTACGTGCTAGGACTGTGAATGTTGAAAAAGCAACCACATTTTTAAGATGGCAAGTTGCTTTTATCTTTTAACCATCTTTAACAGCAGGACTTAGGAAGGGTCAATTATCTACTCCTTTCACATAACACATAGTTTTTGAACCCACTTTTAACATATAATTATGATTTAAATCTACTTATTTCAACCCTGGATTTCAATTGGACAGTCTGGGGAAAGAGTAGGTGCAACAATATATAATATAATATTTAAAGAAAAAAATTTTTTTGGATGTGCGACAAAGTCACAGCAAGAGCATGACTGCATTTCTCATAACCCTCGATTGCTGCCTCAATCAGCCTCTGCACCTGCTTCATTCAGCCCTCTGCACCTGACTCTGATTAAACAGTCACAGCAGTTCATTAAAACGGCCTTTTGACCAACTGTTTTCCACAGTGTCACAGATTGTCCGCCTCCATTTATGAAGCCAAGCACTTGTATGACCTCATCTGAGACCCATAAGGACACTAATCACGACGCAGGAAAAAAATATGAATATGGATGTATTGAAAGGATTATTTTTTATTCTGGAGTGTTTCCTAACCTCAGGGTCATACGGAAGAAAGAAAAACATATATTTCTCTTTTTGTTTTAGACTTTTTTCAACTCCTTGACCTTTTTGTTGTAAAATACGCAACTGTCACTCATGTCCACATGTCATAAAGTAAAGACATTGCTTTAATATGGGTCAAAAATGTTAGGGAACCACTAGTTTAGACTTTAAATATGTAAAATAAGTGCTTAAGAGGTTTTAACAGGGCTGTAGCTTCATATTTAGAAGTGTAAATACATTTTCTTTTAACTGTTTCAGCCCAAACTGAAAGAGCTTCCAAACCCCCCATTGTTTTTAATAAATTAATATCCATATTCCTGCCACAGTCAGTCCTTCGGGGTCTCCCTATAAAACACAATAACAATGCCGAGAGCAGCTTTTGATTAAAATATCCTCCACATGTTGTATTCTCATGTTAATATACATGTGTGTAATAATAAACAATATTTCCCCCCATACCTTCTTTGTCTTTCGCCTTGTTTACACAGTTTTAAATATTGAGCAGGGCGCACCATTTCTGACGTTGAGCGATTGTGCCGACTTCATATCTGTCAGGAAGGCCGGCTTTAAAATTCATCACAAGTTTTTTTGGGGCTTTGTTTTCGCCGGAGCTTGGCACGCTCTCTCTTGCTTTTTTGGACTGGAGTGTCTGTGTTTGTTCCAGATTGAGAATTAGAGATCAGGGTGAGGCATTTCTGCACCTGTATCCCCTTCACATCTCATCTCATCTCACTCTCTCTCACTATCACTAACCCTCTCTTTCTTTCTCTCTATCTGTGTGCCTCTCAGACACACTCGTGATGTTTTATTTGCATGCACTGAAACATACAGCTGCTCCCAGGTAGAGGTTTTTTTTTGGGGGGGGGTAAATATATGTGGAAAAATACACCTGCTGATTTTATATGTGGTTTATATGTCGAGGCATCAAAACCTAACAATGAAAGAGGATCCTGTCAGAGAAATGTGAACTATTCTTGTATATATTCTTCTTTTTGTCCCTTTTTTATAGTTTATTTTGATGTAAACCATTAGTGACAAGTCAATGCAGTGTGACTGACTTTACATGACAGGATTTAATAGTTGGTCACAAAGAAATTATACCAGATTGTGAATATTGATTAATTGTATGGTTTAAATGTGTCAAAGCTACAGCTTTCTACATGATTTTCTATGCTGATTTTGACAGATAATTGTTCATAAATTAAATAAAATATATATTATTTGTAAATGTATGTATATTTATTTATGTTTTTATTATTTGTTTTATTTTACCAATGTATGATTTAGTGTGTGTGAGGAGGGAGGGAGGAAGGTTCTTGTATTTTTATGTAAACATGTATTAGTAGATTATTATGTAAAAGGCTGTCAATATAACATCCAGTATTCAAAAATAAAATATATTTTGCGTTCTGCTGCTGTTTTATTAAAACACAGATACACACGAGGAAATATGACTTAAGTCTTTGATTATGAAACAGTAGCTTTACAGCTCGTGTCCATATAGCGTCACATTAAATCATCCACCCAAATTAATTTCTCCAATTTAAAGACTCTGTGAAGTGAAGCCAACACTGAAGCATCTTAAACCTGCATTCTGTGTTAAGGCCAGCAGGGGGAAGCTCTATTGGCTGCAACAACACACTGATACCATGCAGTTTAATGGAGAAAATGAGCCATCTTCTCACTTGATTTATGAGTTCAGTAAACAATTTCCTAATGAGTTTATGGTCTCAATCTGTAGTTTCAAGTCTTCTTTGATACAGCATGATGTTCATTTAGTAAATTATGGTCCAGTTTATATAAAAATAGACGATAAAGCAGGGTATGCTTTAGGGCGGGGCTACCTTGTGATTGACAGGTCATTCTCAGTCTATCCAAACCATGTAAATATGAATCAAGATACTAGTACTGTGTTGACATTTATCTACACAAATCCTTTCAGAAACATATTTTAGTGAACTGTTGTATCTGTAATGCGAGATTGTGTGCGACCAGGCGAGCAACCATTAGTTATAAACTTGACAGGACAGAGGAAACAAAAAGAAACTCTTACTTACTTAAATATTCTTTTAGACAGCACTGATGGAGCTCAGGAGTTATCAGGAGGACGGCTGCTTTACTCTAATAATTTCACGTATTGACAGTAGATCTTGATCGATCCTGTCGGCGTGTCAGGAGATTGTAAAATCATTTGAAAAAACACTTGAAATTACACACTCACACAAACACTTAAAGCCAAATTCCTCACTCTTTTGACGTCGCAAGAGGCTAAAATTATTCCTGGCAACAAATCTAAGACAACCCGTCTTCCAAATTACGCTGGCAAAGTAGCTGACATTGCAGAGACATTAATCCCAGCTCCATGAATGCCATTACTAAACATGTAATGAATATGCATTGTACAAATATTTTGTGTAAATAAAAGAGATAAGTTGTTAGTCATTATTTGTTGTTCTGGCCCATGACTTACACAACTGGAAGTCTTATTTTGTCGTATTCTTGTGCCAAGTATAGAAATAAATTCAAATCGCTAGACGCTCTTGCCCAGTGAGAGATTATTTCTAACATGAGATGTAGAGTTATTGGTGTATTCCAGCTGCGGCTGACAACTGTTCCATGTAAATAAACATCCACGTCTATCGTGTTAAAACATTTGCAGATGATTTGGGCCGCATGCCGCATTATTCCTCATCCAATCAGGAAGTTGAAAAGTTGTCACCAAGTCATATTCACAGAGTGTGGAGTGATAAGATTTAAATAAAAGAATCTTGTTTACTTTATAATGACAAAGTAATGGACACATTGTGATGGCTAGACGACTGGGTCAGAGCATCTCCAAACCTGGTGGTCAAAGGAAGGAAAAGAACTGCAGAGCGGGTCATGGGAGGCCAAGGCTCATTGAAGGCTGGCCCGTGTGGTCCGATCCAACAGACGAGCTACTGTAGCTCAAACTGCTGAAACAGTTAAGGCTGGTTCTGATAGAAAGGAGTCAGAACACACAGTGCATCACAGTTTGTTGCATATGGGGGCTGCTTATGGCTGTCAGCCCTTCATCCTTCCTCCTCTACCTCCACTTCCTCCTTCTCTTCTCCCATCAACCGCTCAGCTGCACATTACTTCTTGTCTGTTGTATTAGACGTTGGCCCACTCTCAATGATTTTCTCTAAAAATGCTTGAGGGCTCTCTCGTGGACTCCTTTGAGTCTTTTATTCACACTGTGCAACGCTGGATGGTTTTAAAGTTAAAAAGGGATGACAGAAGTCACAATTTATGTATTAAAAAAAGACAGATTTGCATGTTTACATGGACACAGCAGCAGTCCTTTTTCCCCCTGTAGGCAACATTTCTTTTATCTGACATTACTAATAATATGCTATCACGGTGATTAGAAACTATCTACAGTAGCCTTTATTCCACACATACTGAGATATTAATTAATTTGTTATTTGGTGTGTCCACCCATCCTTTTTTGGTGGCATCTCTCAGCCCACCAGCTTTCCTTTTGTATTGTGTTTAGTGGACATTACCTATGCTAACAACAAACAAACAGTGACACACCTCCAATTTAAGATCAAGTGGGATTCATCATTGAGCAC
This sequence comes from Dicentrarchus labrax, assembly GCF_905237075.1. Classification (NCBI taxonomy): domain Eukaryota; kingdom Metazoa; phylum Chordata; class Actinopteri; family Moronidae; genus Dicentrarchus; species Dicentrarchus labrax. The sequence goes on along the minus strand of NW_026136705.1, from coordinate 3,009,913 downwards.
TCCTGGGTAAAAGCAGATTTGGGTGATGAAGAGCATTTGTTGCATCTGGAGTTGACTCCTTAACAGAAAATTAAGAGAATATATAATAACATAAAAAGTTTAATAATGCTGTAATCACTACAAGTGGATATTGTATTGGTAGATCGAATATTGCAACTGGGCCACTGACATTTATTTATTTATTTACAAGGCACCATGAGCGATATTAAACATAAATGTTACCATTTGATATATTATACCGCTTATTTTCATCAGCAGTACCTTTCCCGCCTTGAGTTGCCGCTCTCTCTCTCTCTCTCTCTCTCTGTCTCTCTCACTAGTTGATTACCTGATTTTGTTCACCTGCCTTCCCAGCTGCTCCTCGTCTATCATTAGCTCTTCACACTGTATATAGGAGCAGCTACAGAGGGCAAAAACAACAAAAAAATGGTGGATTTTATCCTTCCACTTGAACGTTGGTAATATTTTCACTGCATATCCGGTGGAAAATGTGTCTGTTCTCATCAGAAACAGATGAAATAACATATTATTACATCCAGTTTGAAAGAACTGAGGAAAGATAGAAGATAAAATACAGAGTTGAGACTTGAATTTGATCACTGAGACTCATTTTGAATACTCTGCAGGCCATTTATATGCCAATCAAATTTTCTTTTGGCTGCTATTACCGCAGAAGACGATTTATTTCAGACAAATGAAGATTTTAAGATCTTTAATTATTGGACTGAGACAAGATGAAGCAGTTGAATTAAGTATGAGAAAATTGTCAAACTCTCATATTGATGTTAAATTGAGTTCAGTTAAGAGAAATCATAGAAGATATCTTTTTAATTTTCCTTTTTTATAATGTCGTTCATTCAGAATACCAAGAATTCTCAGATACGTCCCTTCGCCAGACTATAAATAGACGCCTGTAACTAAAAGTTGGTGCCTTTCAGCAGGACACATAACCTTCAGCTGCTGCTCTAAATTTGCTCAGTAGGCTGCAGATTGTGTTTGTACAGCAGCGGGCAGGTGTGAATGAGTCCCAGCAGTGAACTGAACTGAAGCAGAAAGTCACTGACACACAGCCTGCTTACTCAGCATAACTCTCCTGAAAGAGAAAAGTGAGCAATAACAGTAAAATGTGACAATGAGGGGTGAAAAACTAAATCCCAAGTGCACCGAAAGCTGCTTGTTAAGTTGCCCACATCTTCCCTTTTGTGTAAGACCAAATTGTTTTTTTGATTCAGTAGATAAAAAAAACACACACACACACACACACACACACACACACACACACACACACACACACACACACACACACACACACACATCTGGAATTGTTCCAGTTTTCCACGACTCAGCATTTGCATTTCTTCAAAGCTGCACAGCTGTTCACTGCGTATAGAGCGAAGTAACTGTTGTGATTTCTTTAGAGTTTAAAAAATCTGGTTGTATTACCATCACTGACTTTAAGAAATACTTTGAAAACTAGAATCAAAAAGCTACTTTATTATGTTAGTAAATGTAATGAGTTTGCTTCAAAGAATAGATCTTAAAGATCCAGTGTGTAACATTTAGAAGGATCTATTGGCAGAAATGTAATATAATATTCATAGGTATGTTTTCATTAGTGTATAATCACCTGATATAAGAAGTGTTTTTGTTACCTAACAATGAGCCAGTTTGGACACAAATATCTCCTCCACTTTGCTGTTTGAAGTGTTGTGAAGCGAGGGATGTGACAAGAACAAACAGATCAAGATCATATTGTGTTTGGAAGAGGCACAGTTTGGAACATGGCCAGATTAATGTCTAAAAGACACCAAGTTTTAAATCACTCACTGTTAATGTTGTTGTTCAAGCTCAACCCTGATTCATAATGTAGTTAACTCCTGTGGATCTCTGTGTGAATACTGCAAACCAGTACACCTCAAATATGTCACGTAATGCAGTGGAAGAACACTTGCATTGTGCCAGCCTGGCTTTAATGGCTGCTCTTGTTTCAGCTCTTGTTGCGACTGTATCCCCACCACTATTGAACAACGGGTAGCAAGGAGATGTTTTCCCAGAGAAAGACACTCCACTCTGCAAATATCTCCTCCACTTTGCTGTTTTGAAGTGTTAAAGAGAGGGATGTGACGAGCACAAACACATCAAGATCATATTGTATTTGGAGCACAGTTTTAGGCGTTATCTCACTGTTTACTGCATTTAAGCTCAAACCATGTTGCACACTATAATACGACTCTTATGGATCTCTGTGTGAATATTGCAAACCAGCAAACCTCCAATAATCAAGGTGAACAACCTTTTAGTAGGCAAGTTGTGCAGTGAACACTTTTAACCTGCCAGCGCAGTTTCAGTGGTTGTGGTTCCTCACGTTGGTACCTCTTTTTGTGACTATTCCCATTGCTATTGAATGTTATGAGTGTCAACATACAGCTCTGCAAAGGTTTCGTGTGTCACAACTTGACTAAAGACTGAAGCACTCTCAAGCCACCGTTCTCATAATATCACAATCAGGGTATTGTAATGACTCCACTTTACTCTCATTGAAGGTTTAATCACATCTTGATTAGTTAATTTCTGCATTTCAGTGCAGCATGCAAACATGAAGAAGTTGAAATAATTTAGTTCATGAGTTTATCTTGCAGGATATGGTGTAGAGGTTATGTGTGCACAATTGTTTTGTCTGCACTGAAAGAACTTTGCAGGTTATATATCATCCTGTTCCTGTATCCTGTATATTAACTGTTTCTATTTAATACCGTGCTGCCAGGGGCGTCCATGTTCAGGATATTACTGGGGGAAAAGACCAGACCAGCGGGAATCACTCGGGGCCTGCTCCATCGGCAACGGATAAGAAGCTTACATTTTGAAAGCATAAAGTTTTTACACACAAATGGGATTAATTTCATCATAGTGCAGAGAAGCATTGTAGCTTAGAAAATGTTCTTTCATACCAGATAAATCATCCAAGGGAAAACTGTGTCAGAGAGCGAGCATTCATGTTTTTGTTTCGGCCGGCTGTGCTCGCCGAGGCCCGGGGACACACTCTGGTCTCGGTTTCTCCTCTTACTCTGTTTTATGGAATTTGTTTAAATGTTAAATACTGAAGGTTTAGATTTGACTGAATATATCAGATCGGAGAAAGGAGCTGACATTAGCCTTTGCTTTTGTTTGGCTAAAGTGTAAACCAAAAACTTTAACTTTCGGAAGCACATTTATTAGCTGAAATCACTGCTGTGTCCTCCACCACTGCTTCCACTCTTTGTAACAGAAGGAAGAAATACATTGTGCATTTATAAGCAGAGGAAAAATGTCAATCTACATTTTTTGGCTCCCATTTGAAGGGAGTATGGTAATATTAGTCCTGTGCAAACAGAGCTTGAGACTAAACAACCCAATTTTGAGTTAGATTGGATTTACATTTTATCCACCGCCACCATCTATGGTCTCTGCAGCTGGAGATAGTTTGACTTTGTCTTAATCCTGGAGCTCTGTACAGTATAAGGCTTAAGCCTCTGTTTAGACTCTTGGACTGATTGAGACAATTTAGCGTAAAAACATCTGATAACATTTCAAACAACATCGGCCAGACGGTAATTCAGAGTGGTGAAAAAGTGAAAGCCAGCGACATAAACTGATGATAAAGGCTCACAGCTGTCAAATCAAATAATGTTTTGATCTCAGCTGGTCTCCATCAGGTTCATGTACACAGGCTTTATCGAGTTCAAGTCAAAACAGTGTTTCAAACTATTCTTTGGACCTGGGCCATGAACCCTTCTGCTCCAATCACGATGGTGCCGGAGCTCCGCTGAGCATCCTGCTGTTCGGCTCTGTAATGCAAGGGTGTAATTTTCACTTCAACTTCTACTGTGGACAGCTCAAGCTGCTACAACCACAGTCCTCACTAATGAGAACAGTGCGTTCTTAATGGGATGTTATTCCTGTGGCATATGCTAAACCCTCAGCCAATTAACACAACGTCCTTACCTGAACAGAGTATTACCAAAGAGGCTGATTTTCACATGTCTGAACTAGAAGGAAGTATTCTTTACACCGGCTTGCTTAAGCTGAAATACGTTGCTTCAGATACTAAAAATAGCGTTGTTATAGCGTCTTTCTCCACCAATAGAAACACTTGTTTCACCTTAACAGTGCTAGCAACTGACTTAACTGTACAACTGGCTGAGAGGTTGATGAATGAACAACCTCAACCACGTTTGCTCAGCTATACTGTAGATAAACAGATATTGCATGAGAATTTTAACAACATTTGGTATAATCTGGTGCTCATTCTGATGTTTTTGTCTGCCGATACAATAGCCGATGAATGGATATTCATGGTCACCAGGGAATTGATCCTTTTTTGGTATTTTTAGTGGCCTCCTGCTCTTCATAAGCACATGCATGATCCCCAGAGGATATACGTTTTACAAGCCACAATCAGGCCAAAACATTAGATACAAATATTTTAAACTCTAATGGGCAAATTGCTGGAGTTTACTTAAGAAATTCATGCTCCCAATGTGATAAATTCTCTTTATTTTTAATGATACCATGGGTTTTTGTTTTGTTTTTCTAATCAGACTATCCTTTGGAGCCACTTACTTTTTATATCTTAAGAGAGAACAGACTTACAAATGGAATCACTGTGTGATATCGGTCATGTTGTTTCATCTGCACTTGTTCTGGCTGATGCACTAAAAAAAAAAAAAAAAAAAAAAAACTTAAAGCACCCATTTCTGTTCTCACCATGAATAATGCAGCAGGGAAATTTGATATCCAAAATAACACAAACAAGACACACGAGAGAAGAGCATTCATTTTACAGCAGCGCTAAAACTGTTGCAGGTAAAACAAGGACGTGGCCAGGTTGTGAGGACACACACGCACACTAAGAAAGAAGCCACGATGTAAAAAATAAACAGCGTATTGTGATAAGAATAAACACAGCCGGGTTGACTGCTTGTGAATAATTAGTTTACACATGCTTGTTGTAATGGGGAGAAACTATTGGCAATTAAATGTCATTACTTTCAAACTCAGACATTAAGTGATAAGCTTTATCTGATGCTTCGTGTGCCTGAAAGTGTGTGTGTGTGTGTGTGTGTGTGTGTGTGTGTGTGTGTGTGTGTGTCAGCCTCACTGTCTCTCCCCAGCTCAGCGTGAAAGACCTGCTAAGTGTCTTTTTGGCGTCATAACAGCTAATCACTTCATCGTGTCCCAGCGCTCTCACTCACTCAGACACACTCGAATCCACACGCTGACCCTATTTCCTCCCTCTTCTTTTCACCGGATTATTTCTCCTGGCATAGCGAGACTGGTATCATCATCATTATTTTTTTAATATCGCCACAATCCTCAAAATCCTCCAATTTAATCCCTAAGTTGTGAACTGTAAAGCCAAATAGAAACATGCCTGAGAGAGACGGGGTTGACTTCTAAAGCCGTAAAACTTTGGATTGGACAGGCAGACCCTGGGACTGGATTGAAAGGCTGAATTAATTTGTAATACTTTGTCATTTCTGTGTGTTTTGTGAGTGTGTTTACAACTGAAGTACAGTCATTCTTAATAGACTGAGAATACATAATTAATCATTTCTGTAATTCCAAACAATGGAATTTATTTGCTCTTTCCAAAACAGGAGTATCAAATGTTTTATTACCATTAACTAAAAACAGTATTTGTTCTTTTGTAAACCTGTTTTTGCAGTGTGAGCGTACAAACATCATTTTTGGTTTACCAAACTCAGGCCACGTGTAGAGGTGGTTGCTCAGCGGGTTTGCGGAATTAAAACTTAACGTTAATTCATAATTAATTCCCTCTTTCGCTCAGCAGCAAGTGAACTACTTTTAGGTTTTGAACTTGTGGAGAACCACAACCCCCCTCCTGCAGTATATCAGTGCACTGGTTGAAGGACTGAAACTCGCCCAAATAAAAGTGTTTCTTAGCGGATAAAAAGATCAAGGTTTTTGCCATAATTTAATGTACAGAGCAGATCTATGCCCCAAGCTTTCACTATGAAGGAAAAACACACTATCTGGTTCTAAAAGGATACAGAGGATGTTTGTGGAGGAAATGTTGGATTGGATTATTGTGCCTGCTGACCAAAGGAACCAACATAGTACAAATGGTATGGAAGTACTGCTGTGCCATAATAATGTCAATTTTCTTTTCCATTTTAGGCGTCCAGTAACTGTTCAATTCAAACATCCTTTAATATTTCTGCCCGGAAGGCTCAATATGAATTTAAATTGGTTTCAAAATGTCAACCTAAAATACATTCAAGCACGATAAATGTGATTCCCTGAGTGCTGTCTTACAGGTTGTAACCTCCTCCATTGTAAATCAAAATGTTCAGCAAAGGGCATTGATATATTATCACTAGAGCTTATGACACACCTGGCTTCAAAATAAAAGCATCTTCAACAGCACCCCACTGTAGCAGTATTGTCTCTCTACACAGCAAAAGAAGAATTATTGCTGCACGTGAAAATAAATGAATTGAATTGAATTATTATGTGTTTGTTGTTTCCATTAGCAGATTTTTGAATATAAATTGTTCTACTTATTAACAGAATAAACTGAATTATTTAACATTTCTTTTATGAACCATTATAAACTTCTCTAATGAATTACTTGAGAATAAATCACAAAATGACAGTAAAACAAATAAGTCACAGGGTTCTCATGTGCAGATTGCCCATAATTCATAGCAGTATGTGTGTGACTATGTAAGGACGTATCCATATAGTGTTGCAAAATGACTATTAAAACATAAAATAGTACAAATGCACCATTTATTTGAAGACATTATGTCCATTTTATGTAGCTATCACGAGTCTTGATTTATCCGTGGCAGTGAATGATACAATTGACGCACTGAGGCAGGACAGTATATGTATGTGTGTGTGTGTATATATATATATATATATATATATATATATATATATATATATATATATATATATATGTATGTGTATATATATATATATATAGCATCTGGATTTAACCCAGTGTGTCTAAAGTTGAGATTGATTGATGCTGTTTTCCCTTTTTGAAGTTTTTGCCGCTTTGCAATAAATAAACCATTTCTTTCCAATTTATCACAACTTTAGAACACTCACTGATGAAGGAGAGGCAGTCTGAGGGACTATTTGTAAAATCCATTGATTTTTGAGTTGCTTCTGTCTGGACTCGTAGATTTGTTTCTAAACTGTCTGGACACCAGAAAGGGTAGAATAATTAGGATGCATGATGGTAGATAAATGGCGTGTGTGTGTGTGTGTGTGTGTGTGTGTGTGTGTGTGTGTGTGGATGAGCATCCAAAAAGAGAATGAATGATGGCAGGAAATGATTGGACATTACTGGTGTTTTGTTTTCATTTGCTGTAATTGATTGAAAGGGCCCAGTTTGTGCGCACACACACACACACACACACAGACACACGATTACCAATGAAAAAGTCACATTTATTTTGCCTCGATTAGTGATAAAACACATTTACGTGATAAGTGATGCAACATTTTGGGCGACTGTGGATGGATGGCTGATCTCGGTGTTGTTGCTGGTTGTAGTTGCGCACAAAGTTCACAAAACATCAATACTCTGATCAAATTAACACGTGTTTCTGATCATGAAGAAGAGCCGGTGTCCCTACAAAGAGACACACTTTGTCTTGATTGTCCAACTTTTCCTGAACTAGAGCCATAATAATCAAAGCTCGGTAAATGCTTAAGCATAGTGGAGCTCAAATAAAGGAAGAGACAGCAAATTGAAGGGATGACGTCAGTTATACAGCAATAATTATGTAAAGTTTGCAGGCATTAGCCACAATAAGCTACTGTCATACCAGATGAGATAAAGCAGTGGCAGCAAAACCTCCCTAGCAAGTTCAGTGTGTGGACCTCTGTATTTTTAAAGCCCTGCTGATGAAATACTGAAGTCTGTGTAAACATATAACTAGTTTAGCACTGAATGTCCTCGTTATAAAGGATTAAAAAAAGAAGCCAGGGTTAGAGTTATGTTGTGTTTAGGTTTAGGGTGTTACGTGTTTTCAGTGCATTAGTCAAAGTAGACCAATAATGTATAAGAAAGTTTCAGAATCCCTTTATAGTGCAAATTTGGCACATATAAAAAAAACACATATTAGAAACACAGCCGCCAAAAAAGTTTCAACATTAACTATTTGTTTAATCATTTTCCGTTTCCGTTTTATTTTCTATAATATTTAGTCTAAAAGCATTAGTCTCCCTCAAAAAAACATATTGTTACATACGTATATTGTATGTTACATATTATTATCAAATATCCCTAAATAACCTATTACGGAGGAGATGACTTCAGTGTCCTCCCTGGTAGCTTTGGTCCGTGGAAAGGAGACGTGGAAAAGTGGAAAAAGGCCAGAATGGAGGCCAGTCCTCAACCCTCAGAAATCTGCTGAATGTCCAGATATTTTTCTGCTTACGTAACAGCAGGGAGACAATTAATCACAATAAAGTTCAATAAAATAAGCTCCGTTTCTCTTTTTTCTTTAATGTTTCTGTCAGGAGGATAGCTATATAACTCGATTTAAACATCAGCACTATAAGAAATCCCCATCTAATGATTACAGTGACCTTCCAGTGCTTGCCTACAGCCTGAATGAATGTTATGCACACGTTGGACTCCAAATTTATTCTGCTCAGGAGCTACCTGAAGGCACTAGTGCTAGTTTCCAGCTGTTAAAATTAAACGCAGCATAAATTCAATCAGTAAGACTCTTGATGCCTCATTCATTCACAATTCTCTTTCAGACTTTGGCATGATGCTGTTTTAATTTTTAATCTTTTCTGCTCTCGGCTGCTTTCAGCTGTCGTTTCAGTGCAAAATCGTTGCCACCTTCCTCCACCCACTTCTATATTCCTCATTCTTTCTTAATTAGCTGCCCATTTACCTCCAGTACATCATGTCCATGTCATGTTGAGCCTTCACATCCAGATCTAATTATATTTGTTTGTTAAAAAATGAAGTCTGTCCTGATTGAATTTCATTTAAGTTTTTCAGTTATTTCTAGAAATCAGTCTTGTGGTTGCAAACAGCCCTAAGTGAGAGACTATAGTTTGCGTTATTTGCCTGAAATAAAGTGTTCCGGTTGTATGTTTACCTAATTTTTTTTTTTGGTATTTGTGTGTATTCCCTCTTGGTTTTTCCCTTCCCTCAGTTCAAAGATACTTTTCTCTGTGTGTTACAAACCCTTAACACACATATTTTCATTTTGTATCCATCCAGTAATGGAGCTGTGATCTGTTACCCTTGGTCACCGTCTCTGTTACCATGAATCATAAATAATAAAGTAATGAATAAGTCATAAAACGCATATTGTGTGCTTTGGTAATTTGGTTGCTAGTGATGCATATAATTTGTAGCTAATGGGCTAATACATGTAAAAGCAGCAGTACGAAGAGATCATGGAGCAGTGAGGAGCAGACGTGGTTATACAGCAAATTAACCCGACACAGACGGGTTTTCAGCTCTCGTATTCAGAGTAAAAGCCCAAATGTGGCAACTGCACATTCTAGGCACTGCTCGGATCAGATGTCACCAGCTTATTAAGTCGTAGCGAGATAAGCCTGCTGGAAAATGAAAATGTGAGACCCAAAAATGAACTGTTTCTTTCTGAAAGGGAGCTAAAATGAAATCTTTCTGTGTCATGCTTTCACAGGTGAGAAGATGGAGGCATCCTGTAGCGAAGGAAATAAAATCACCAGCGAGACAACAACAGCCTGCGAGTGAATCCCATTTACTTTTCACGTTTTCACGCAGGGGGGATCTGATTTAAATGCACACCTGTGTTCTGCGACTGGTTCACAAAAGCACATATATGCTAACGTAAAGGATCAAACACACATTGATCTGTTGGCATGAACAATGGATTCATCTAGCTGGACTACAAACACACACACACACACACACACACACACAATTTAGCATGAAATCAAAGGAAAATATGGAGGTACGTGAACATGAAATCAAAGCACACAGAGACACGTTTAACAATTATGTTCGTGCTGCTTGTTTCTGATGCATCTCAAGACCAAAATATTGTTTTAATACATTCCTACACTGTAAATATGTTTAAGTTTGTTCAATTTAAAAATACAAGTTCCTCAGGCTTACTTTAAAAACTGAGTGAAACATGTGATAAGTTTGTTTTCAGTACTTTACACGTTAAAGACGACATTTTTATCGTGTATGTTTCCTTCCAACTTAAAAAAACAAAGGGTTTTAACTTGAAAACAATTAATTCTTAAAGCTAATATGCTATTCGTGGTTCTTTAGAAGTTTGATATGTTGAGTTTAGTGAATACTCAATCAACTCATTATTTCTCAGTCAAAAGACTTTAAGTTATAACAACTCATATTTATAAATTTTTCTGAGAATTAACATTTTGAGTTTAAATGACTAAAACATATATATTTGCATTAAGTTAGTGATAAAAGATTAACTGTATGTTTTACAGTGCTGTTGTTTTTTTAACAAATGTACTTTCTTTCACTCTTCCTGTTAAAATCGAGATACCCGAGATACCCAGAATATTGACTTAACCACGAGAACTAGTGTACTCTAGTGTAAAATGTAATCTTTCAAGATGTAATTTATCTGTTCCTTGATTTTATTAAAGACATAGTAACATCACTGCAAACAGGAATACATAAACAAACATCAGCAACCAGATAAACTAAAGAAATTTCTGATATCAACATAAAATAAATGCATGTACCAACTACAGCTGTGTGTGTGTGTATATATTTCTTTTAATTAAAACAATCATGAGCATAAACACAAGGAAGACTGAGGGGAGTTTATATGTAAATAAAAAAACTGTATTTTTAAGTAAAAAGTACCAGAACAAAGTGAAGCAGCCTCGTCTGTGAACTGCTGCGTGTGCTAAGGTTGACTATGAGATCTGAGGAAAATGAGAAAGCAGAATTTTCCAATTAAATTTTAAGTACTTACCAAGGTGGGAAAACATCTGTAATAGAACTTAGGAAATAACAAGACACCGAAACACAGATTAATACAATTATTCTTCAGCTTAAGCAGCTCATTAAGTGACTAGTCTACAAGTTAATATCTCACATCCTCAGGCTTTTTTTTATACAAAATGCAGTCAGAAAAACTAGTGAAGTGATTGACGATAAAAATGTGAAAAGAAATCAGATTTAATTGCAGGTTTTACAAGAAGAAAAGTTCAGTATATCAGTGTCGTACCAGTGGCCACATGTCTCCAGCTTGTCAAACACACCTGCTGATACATCCCATGAGAGCAGAAAGGATGTGTGTGTGTGTGTGTGTGTGTGTGTGTGTGTGTGTTTATATATGCACATTGTTCAATCATATGAAGAAGTAAGTCGATGTCCAGTTCAAAGAAGATGTTCATTAGAGAGATAATCACAGTGCCGAGATGCAATTTGTCTCAAAAACAAGTTTATTTTCAAGGTCCTCTTCGGTCCCAAGAGAGATCTTCCTCTCTGAGAGAGAGAGTCATCAGCTGAAATGTAAATTATTCATGAGAGCGATCACACCAAGGTTTCTTTCAAGATCTTTCACACAGGCTCATTTAGGTTCTGAGTACAAGACGAACAAACATCTGGCTAATCAAACATTCAAACATCTTTTCTCCTTTTTATCAGCGAGTTCTTGCTGTTTGGGATTTTTGGCAAACCCAACAAGGGCGGCGACTCGCATGACCAGATGTGAGATGAGACTTCATTTTCCCTAGAAGTTGTTGGAAAAGGGGCAAGGCACTTGGCTGGTGAACTATATAATGTAGTCAAACTCTCACCGAAGGACAAAAACATTTTCGGTGTTGTTCTTTGCTCTTATTTCTCTCCAGTCCACTACACGAGGCTCTTTAGTCCAACCGATCGTGACGTCACTCATTGGTATGTGGAAAACCGCTTTGAAGCCTCGAGTTCGGCGTTTTGGCTGCCGCCGTGACAGTAAAACGGAGCCATTGGACATGACTGAGTTTGGTGCGCTGAGCTGGACGGAGTCACTGAGAATGAGCTGTCAATCAAAAGGTAGCCCTGTACGTGACTTTATTGTCTATTTTACTCTAAATTGGACCATCATTTACTAAATGAACATCATGCTGTATGGAAGAAGATGTTAAACTAACGACTGAGACCATAAACTCATCAGGAAACTGTTTACTGAGCTCATAAATTAGGTGACAAGTCGGCTCATTTCTCCATTAAAGTGAATGGGATCGCCAGTGGAGCTCCCCCTGCTGGCTGTTACATAGAATGCAGGTTTTAAGACACTTCCACGTTTGACCCGGAAACTCTGTCCATTATAAATACATTTATATAGTTTTTATAGCAGGTTTCACCTCAGGTATGGTTGCAGGGTGGATGAGAAACCCTTTTAAAACAACTTAATACCGAAATAACTCACAGGATTGTTTCACATCCAACATAATATGAGCTTATAATTACTACTTCACAATAAATCACTAAGGTTCAAAGTAGAACATTTTAATAAGAACTGAGTGCTTTGAGTTTCTACATCTCAAAATAATTTTAAAAAAGAAGCATAACTACTTGACACAGTTAAACTCCTTCGACTGGGCTGCGCCAAAGCAAATGCAATGTAGTGTTCATGTTTACGGGGTAAAAGTTCACTGAAGATGAAACTGGATGTTTACACAGCTTCGGGGTCGGAGGCATGACAGAATTAATGCATTTAAAGCTAAAGGAAGATTTTACGCTTGTACAGTCTCATTATTCACAGAGGATCTCGAACCAACGATAAAAGAACAGCTTTGAGCTTCGACTGCAGGCTCCAATGCTAATTTGTTCAAGCTGAGTGATCAGTAATGCCAGTAAAGACAGATTATATCAGGAAACAGAAGCCATATAGGTGCCTCTTTAACTAGCATTACAATACAAATGAAGCCTCCAAATATTACTGCTGCTATTAACCCTGCCCCCCCCCCCCCCCCCCCCACACCTCTAATCATGTATGACCCAACAGGGTTCAAGATAATTGATACATCAGCTCCCTGCATCGCTAATTGGCATTAATGCAATTAGTCTGAGACACACACACACACATACACACACAAACACACACATACACACAATTGTGGTGCTAACAACTCTTGTAATTATCAAGGTGACATTCGCACACACATAAATGAGAAAGGAGCTATAATTGAGATTCATTTTGTGCGAACTCTGTTGAGTCAGACAGACAGAGGTGGACCTGCCCTGACGGCATCCATTAACACAGAGTCTGTATCATTTCCTACACTAAAGGTTAGGCTAGCCCAGTGGTTCTCAACCGGTGGGGACACTCTCCCGGGGGGGGCGGGAGTAGGCTACAGGATGGGAGGGGGGGAAAAAAATCACGAAAATTCCCCCCCATGTCGAAATGCAAGTGATGGGACTATTATAACACACAAACAAATCAACCATTTCAAATCTACCAATACAGGGGGTAGTATTTTGAGCCTGTGACGTGACGTCACGTAAGTGCTACATAGCCAGTGTTGCCAACTTGGCGATTTTCTCTCTAAATCTGGCGACTTTCCAAATCCTCCCGGCGACTCTTTTTGTCAAAAGCGACTAGCGACAAATCTAGCGACTTTTTCTGGTGTTATTGAAGACTTTTGTGGTGTTTGGAGACTCTGACGTGAAAGCACGTATCACTCTGCAGTTACTGTGTTCAACGAGCAGCGGGTGCTGCCATGAGCTCCTCCCCCGTCCAAAAGCACTCACAGGCGGTCAGTCTCTCAGTAGCCTCGCGCAGCAGTCCCAGCCTGCAGTCCGAGCAGAAAGGAGACACACACCACTCCGCGTCCAGGCTGCAAATGAATCGCGCAGACATTGCACCAAGAATTGAGGACCTTTGCAAGGCAAAGCAGGCTCAGGTCTCACTCATGTGCCTACTATTAGGCCTAGTAATAATAACAATAATAAAGCATAAATTCTATCAGAGGTCTGGTGCCAAGGAGGGGGGGCCCCAACTGCAATGAACCAGCTTTGGGGGGGCCCAGCTTGCAGAAGGTTGAGAACCCTTGGGCTACCCTAACTGCTAAACTTTAGCACTACTTTATTCTGCCGACATTACTTTGGCATCTGCAGTGAAGAGTCCCACATACTTTAACCTCATCAGTGGACAAAAGCAGTAGTTTTCTACCACCTTGCTTGGTCATATAGAGGTTTTAGTATTACATTGGGACTCCATAACCCATTAAAAACTCAATTTAAGGGAGTAAAAGTCTAAAGAGCAGAAAGTTATAACTTTTGGGATATTACAGTCTGAATTAGGGCGACCCATTTTCAGCTTTTCCTGCTAGCACCCCTCATCAAACCACTGTTCCTGACATTTACAGCGTGTTGACTGGAGCTTTGCTGGTTGTCTGAAATGTATTGGCGCAGCAAAAGTGAGCATTTTCTTCAGAAAACATTGCATTTTCTAGTAATACCTGTATCTATATTACCTATGTCTGTTATTTTACCAAATGTATGCTGAGATTAGTGGAAATTGTATGCGGAAAAAAGCATGGATACTCCACTTTAAAGCATGTGGAAGTATTATTTTCCAATTAAAAACAATATAAATCAGAAGTACACAGAAGAACAACTGGGAGGAGGAAGGGAGGAGCTCCACCTACAGAAAACTGCAAGAAACATGACGTTACAACCATTTTAATTGACAGGAAATGCATGCAAATAAAATGAATAATACCTGCTCAATGACACAAAGACTCCCTGTTTCGTTGTCTTATCTCCTTCCTCCTCCTCCTCCTCCTCATCCTTCTGTCTCCATCTATAATCCTCCGTAGATGAGTGTGGTAAATGGAGGGTAAAAACAGGTTTCAATTAAATGCATCAGAATTCAAGTCACATTTTTCCCTCAGCAGCTACTGAATGAGATAGAGGATCACACACCGAGACACACAAACACAGATCTTAAAGGCTATTTGCTGCAAGCATTGCATTGTGTTCAGCCAGGTTTCTATTAAAATGCATGTCATGTCTGCGGATGATTACAATCTGTGTCACTATGTACGGAAAATTGACTGTCCTGTGGAGTGTGTGTGTGTATTCATGTTAGGGAAGAAGAGACTCACGCAACTGGAAAGGCCTTTTGCTTATCTATCTGGAGTCTGTGTGTGTTACTGTAAGAGGGACACGTAGGAGCTCTTGGGGGGGTTTGCAGCATTACGGCGGTGGCTACTAATCCCTTTTGTCTGTTTTTTTGTCTCTGCATTTGTTGTGAAGCCTCTCTGTGGCCTGTGTGTGGGTGCATAAAGGGCTTTATGCCTTTTAATTTTGTCTGCGACCAACAATTAATCTCATGGTTATTTCTTAGGATTAAAGCAATTCATCGTTCAGTCTGTGAAATGTCACAAAATAGTGGAAAATACGCCCAGAAACCTAAAGATATTCAACTTCCGGCTTAAAATCATTTAGGAAGCTGAAATCAATAAATCTTTGACAATTTGCTTGATTAAAAACTCAAACATTTGGTTATCAGCACTATTATATAGCCTAATGGATCCAATTATGTTCTGGAGAAAAACAAACACGATGACATGCAGTGATTTGACTGCTGATTTTGTTTTCATTTAAAACTTAAGAATAAAAGGCAAAAAGCAAACACAATACAATTATTCATTGATTTGCTTTTTCTTCCATTAAACTTGTATTATTTCACATTATTTTGTGTGTACAGTGTATAGTTTGTGTAATTTCCAAATTGTACGAGGCTGTCTTGGCTAGACGTCAATTGCATCAGAAACTTTTACTCGGATAAAAAGTTAAATAAAAAAAAAAAACAACAAAACTGACATTTCAAAAAGTTAAATGTTATCCTAAATGATGGATGGATCTAAAAAATGTGAAACGTCTCCCAGAAGAGCAATGTGTGTGAAAATGTCCTGACCTTTGAGGGAGGGGGGGTAGACAAAATAGGTCTGACATGTTTTATATGTCTTCCTTCCTAAAATTCACCTTATAGTTTCCAAATTGCAGACGATTACAGCTTCAAAAAACAACCAGAGTAATGAGTAAAAGGTGACTCATATCTATAATAGTGTCCCAGGGAAAAAGTGCTT
The DNA here is from genome assembly GCF_905237075.1 of Dicentrarchus labrax. NCBI lineage: Eukaryota > Metazoa > Chordata > Actinopteri > Moronidae > Dicentrarchus > Dicentrarchus labrax. The sequence goes on along the minus strand of NW_026136705.1, from coordinate 2,993,809 downwards.
CACTTTCATGACGATTACTAATGTGTGTGTCACCAATTTCAGACGGTGGATGCCTCGTTTTGGTGTGAAACGCTGGTACGCAGGCTGTGCAGCTAAAAATAAAACACCTTATCTCCTATGCACCCGGCTTAAGACAAAAGGTGCAGACAAGATGGAGGAGAAGGCAGGGAGGGAGGGCAGAGACACGGGAGGGACCAATTGAGACACAGGAAGAGTGAGGGAAGACAATGAGGCTATTTATGTTGCATCTTTAAAACAGGTGAGTCATCCTTTGCTTTTATTTCCCCCCCACACACATACAAAAGGGAAAAAGACAGAAGAACAAGGGATATATCCGGAGTTAAAAAAAAAAGCTCCAGGGAAGGAATACAGAACATTATATTATTATAATAGTATTAAATAACACATCAGCTTTCATTACAGTATTTTAAGGGTACAAATGCTCACTCAGTAACATCTTAAAGCCGGACTGAATCTCAGATGAGTTGTTTATCTGGTAAACACAGCGACTGAAAAGTGATTGAGTCTGGCAGTCGGATCCTGAACTAATTGGCCAATTACGGGGAGTCATTTAAATGATAATAACACAAGCTCATACCTTTTTAAATTCAGTCCGACTCCCAAACCTCCTGAATTATTTATTTTATGTGTGATTAAAGCACTAGTTGATGCTGCCACTAGGGGGGCGCCAAATAAGCTATTTAAAGCATTTAGTAAACAAAAATATCAACATGTTTTATGACACAATACCTTAATAAATCTTTGTGTTTGTGGGATTTTACTTTAATTTCTTCCAGCTGTGAACATCTCCTACATTTATTTAGTGCATTGTATTGTGGGAGAATAGTGTGCATCAACAACACGCTTAATAAATTGACTATATTTAGTACGAATTCTGTCTTTACCTATTTTTGTACATTTTCAGAAGTTTTCATAGGTTTCTGGGAGTTTTTGTTTTTATCTTATTGAGTTTATGTAATTTTCTAGTATTTTAGTCTAGTATCACAGTACAAATCATATTACTGTTCTCTTTTAGTGATAGTGCTGCCTTTTTTAAAGTTAATTTAGTCATTTATAATTAAGTTATTCGTAAAAAAGCATTAAAAAACATTTTAATTTATTTGCATATATTCATATTGTGTGCTGCCCTCTACTGATCGGGTCTAATTCTGCAGTATTTTTTCAGCTTTAGTCGTAATTTTTACATCATTTTGTATGATTTTGTTCTTTTTTTCCCTAATGTTTCATTTTAAGAAACCAAAGTGAAATCTAAAAGTGGAAACAAGACTAAAAAATACAAGAAAAGGGAAGTTTTTGAGTGTTAACTGTCACAGATTGCTCTCATTATACCAGAGGTGACTCGTCTTCCTCCGCTGGTTGAGTGACCTTCCATCGGCGGTCTGAACAGCGGGGTCTCTCTGTTTCAACTGCGGGCTGAAAACTCATCTATTTGAGGAAAAACCTCACGTTATCCTCCCTCTCCCCGCTATGAGTCATATCCCTTCTTCCATAACCGTCCTCATCGACTTCGAACCCTAATAAGTTCTTATCTTTGAGAAGAATAATCCCTTTTCTATCTCTCTTCTGAGCTCTTATTCCCTCTCATTTCTTGTCCCGGTGCCGGTCTTTGTCACAATCACTCAGGGGGTCAAAGCAATATGCGTCAGGTCAACGCGGCTCTCGGACCCCGTTCACTTCTTTGCTGTCGGTTGCTCGTAGCGGCGGAGGAGTTTAATTTAATTCCCCTGTTGTAAGTAACCTCTGCTAAGTGTTTGAAATGCTCCGCTAGTCCTTAACTTTTTAGAGAAGAGGAGAAAAAATAAACTATTTGGTTTAAAAAAGAAAGCAAATAATTAAATAATTAAAGGTTATATATATATATATATATATGAAATTAGATGTCACACTCCCACCATGTATATACCCAAATATATACATTTCTATTTATATTCTTTACATATTTGGCTAGATATTGTAATTTAATTATTATTTCGGGTCAGCACAGAAGAACTTTAACTAACTGTTTTTCCCCGGGGATCAATCAAGTATTTCTGATTCTGATTAATTCACCAAGTGTTACAATATTTGTTAAATGGGCTTCAATGGCCACAAAGTAATCCTCGTCAAAGTACGTCCACTAAAAGTTCTTGTTTATGCCATTTTAAGTGTCTTTCAACATTATGGAAAGGATCCCCCGTAAACCTTTTTGTATAAGCAGAAACAGCTGTTACATCTCTACCAGACTCCATAGACAAAAACGCTAATTTTACACAAAATCGTCACACAATTAACTTTATTCAAAGTGGATAAAATAAAACTATATTTCTCAGCCTTTTAACTGGTTTGGTTGAAATAAATCCTTAATTCACTGACGTAGATGATAAAAACAGCTGTTTCAGTCACTGTCCTCAAAGCCAACAGTTGGAGAGACTGAAGTTAAGGAATCACTTACATTATTATAATTAATACTGAGGGAGACATTAGTCTGTTGGCTTCATCCTGAACTTCTGTATCCATTTACATGATAACTCATCCAACCGTTGTTAAGATATTTGGTGGTCTGATGTTAAAAACGCCCACAGGAGAGCCCACAATAACATCAACATGTGCAATGTGTAAATCCAATTAATTTCAATCTGTTGCAATCACAAAACTGTCTGTTTTAATTGATAATAAAGTAATTTTCCCCCATTTTAGGAGAATATACAAGATCATATTAACTTCTCATTGCTTTCAGGGGGGGAGAAGACTGCACAGGTGTGTATAATAATAGTTAAATAGGCATTAAACACACACACAAGTGAACCTCTCCTGTCTACAAAATAATTTTCCAACAACAGATGGAAATTGGGATGGGATTTGCTGCCATGACTCAAACACTTAAACCTTCCTTGTATGCAATTAGATATTATAGTTTTTATAGTGTTATGGACACACACACACACACCTTCTCTGTGTGTCTCAAGCTGAAGATTAGGAACTGCTGCTGTGTGTCTGCAGGCCGGAGGAAGAATATTAACAATGGACCCGACTCTCTCTCCGCATGGTGCAAACAGCAGAGCATGACTCATCCAAATGGAGCTCATAGTGACGAGTTGTTCTGTGAACAGTTTGGAGTGAAATAGCCCCCTTAACATCTTTTAAAGTCCCCATGAAGCAGGAAGCAGAGGGGCGATTTGCTTCCACACATTTACGTGTTTCCTGGAGGAAAAACATGCAGCTATAGGGGAGAGACTTGTGGATATTGATTAGTGTTTATTAGGGATGAGCAAGTACACTATTATCTGTATCTGTAATATGAGTGGGCGGGGCTTAGATCATTAGTGGGTGGAGATAAACCTGAAGTTGTTCAGAAGTTGCTAAAAAAAATACAATCTCAAAGGCCGATTGTCCCAGTTTGACTAGAAATACAGAACCGGGTTTGCATCCTGGAGGAGTCAGCCAAGTTAGCTTTCCATCAGGAAACTTTGTAAATGACCTCAGTATTGTAAGATTATTCCCTGAGCTTGATCTGTTGCCCGCTAACAACAGATAAAGTTAGCAGCAGTTGATTACCGGTTAGCTACTTTAACAAGTTGTTAAATATATCGGCCCATCAGGAAACTGTAAATCAGATTTTAACCATAAAATAAGATCCGGTTTCACCAAAATCAGTGAGTTAAGTTATAAAGTTGTGCCTGGCCAATGTATGTAGTAGAAGAAAACTCAGGAACGGCGGCGTCACAAACGAAAAAGCGTTTAATTGGACGCACAAGTAGTATACGCCCTCGAGTCCAGGATGAGTAATAAACAACTTTTTCAGGAAAATGACAAACAAATTATGATTATTAACACCGGAAAAAACTAAAAGATTACTTTGTTTTTGCTAAAGACGTAGGTGATAAAGGTGAAAACGTGTGCAGACGTCTCTCGCATTGTTCCTGTCCTCTTCCATTATTCCTCCGTGTCACTCAGCGGGCCGAGACAACACTTTTCAAAGCCACCGTGTCCCCGAGTCCATGATCCTCCTTTGATTGTTGCCAATCCAGGGTCTTAGCCCCGAACAGCGATCCATTTCATTCCCAATCCCTAATTCCCCGGCTGTCACCTCTGCTCCGCTCTCCTCTAATTTACAATTCCGGTCCAGGTTTCATCAAACCGGCGGGGTTGTCCCGATTGGTCAAATGGAGCGGAAGTGGCAGACAGGTTGAGCCAAGGGGAAGGTTGAGGATAATTTATTTAAATGGGATGCAGGCGGAGCGACAGCACGCTAAAAAACACGCTTGCGTACACACAACAGAGGCCACTTACACTCCAACCTGGTGGCTTCCCATGACGATGCATTTTCAAGGTTGAGGCATTTGTTTGAATTACTTTAGAGTGCGTCGTCGTTGTTCTCTTTCTCCTTCACTGACATTTGGAACAAGAGACGGGAGAGAAAGCGCCCTTTGCACGCTCTCGGGCCGTTGACTGTAAACCAATTAGTTCCTGCAAGAGTTGGTGACGGACCAAATACGATTGGCTGTTTATGCCACAGTTGTAAATCAATTATTCAATCAGGTCACATTTTGTCATTGGCACTAAACGTTCCTTCTGGCTGGATCGTGGGCAGATTGTGATAAGGATGCAGGCATGAGTGAACACGGCGGTAGTGGATTGGTAGTTTCTGGTGAAATTCAGAGGAGAAAAACATATATATTGATTATTGTTAGAATCAATATGATCCTTTTTTTAATTAATGTTTTTAATAATTCAAAAGTTGTTACATTTCTGCTGCAACTTCCAAACAACTATATATAATTATTATCTTTATCTGCTTTGCTAGTTGGAAAAATTAGAATATAAACATGCACGTAGTTCTTTGTGTTTCTTATTTTAATGATAATCAACATTTGCATTATTTATATTCTTAAAGTGGTTGTTGTACCAATTAAGCACTGAAAATTTGTGATAAAGAGCTGCAGGGATTTAATTAATACGTTGAATCCATAATTGGAATTACAAGAATATAAAAAAAGCTTTTATTAAAGACATTTCCTTCAATATCATGTTTAAATTATATTCATTTAGCAAATATATGTTAATCAATTAATTCATTTTCAAGTTTAATATAAGAAACATGCATCATACATTAATTTTCATGTAAGTAGGTTTAGGTTATTAATACAACAAACCAAAAAGCATCCACAAATCCAACTGCATTTCTCTGCCAAACAGATCAGACAAAAAGTGTGTGTGGTCAGTCAGTTAGGGATGTTTCAAAAACCAGAAGGTCCACCGGGCACAGCTTTGTAACGTCATGTCTACATCACAGTTTGGTGTTTTCCAATCCTATGAGAACATTTTCAGAGCATACTGCGTGCCATACGTTGTTTACTTGTGTATTTTGTCCTTAAAGAGGAAACAAAACTGTGTATTTCTCTGCTCAAAATCTCCTTGAATAACTTGATTGACTTAATCTGGTCCGGTGCCACAATGTTGATCTAGCATGCACTGACTTGAACGGGCGCAAACAGTTCCGGCGTCTAAGTGAGTAAGTAAAGCTTTATTAATATAGCACTTTTTTAACACAGAGTTACAAAGTGCTTCACAAACAACAACAACAACAACAATAAAAAATAAACACACAAACATACATATGGGTCTATATATATATGCATATATACATATAAATATGTACATAAACATACCCAATCAAACATACATAGGGAGCATGTAAGTACAAACATAAGGAAGATAAAACAAGAGGGAAAGATAAATTAAAAGAGAGACGACAGATGAACAAGGAGGAGATCTAGAATAAGACCTGTAGAGGTGGGTTTTTAAAACAGTCCACAGATTCAGTGAGTGATTGGGGAAGAGTTATTCCACAATCTTGGGGTTAAAACAGCAAAGTCACAGTCAGGAGGAGTTTTATCTTTAACAGTAAAAGGGTCTCCTGACATAAATAAGATCTTTTATGTTATTTCTGTTCACTGGCTGCAGTGCAGTTCTCTCTGTTCCAGGTCCTTGTGGGATTCCCCTTGATTTTTCCAATATTCTGATAAGCTTTATCAATCACTGAGTTTTCCCTCCACTTGAACACAGACAAAGGAGAGACTCAGTCGTGTGTGTGTGTGTGTGTGTGTGTGTGTGTGTGTGTGTGTGTGTGTGTGTGTGTGTGTGTGTGTGTGTGTGTGTGTGTGTGTGTGTGTGTGTGCTCTGTAAACCCTGAAGGGGAAAGATATCGAATGAATCTACACAGCAAAATAATCGATTTCTAAAAAGATCTAAACTGTGATGTGTTCAGGGACACTCCTGGACCCCTTTGAGAGAGTTGGCTTTTCTCTCTGATGGAGGAACAACAAAAAACAGCCCCAAATTGATCAATTAACAACTTTAAACTTTCGCACTGACGTAAACAGCTAGAGCGAGACAGGAGAAAATCTCTGCATCATCTAATTTTAGTTTATTGGTTGAACTGCCCTTCAGGCTCCTTATCTTGAAGAACATGACAGCTAAAAAAATCAATACTTATGTGGCCATAAATAAGCAATCTGGAGAAATGACACTTTAATAGAACAAAACATGACTTATCTGCTAAACTTATGGCTGTTGAGCAAGTACACGGACAATGACATGACAGGCACACCAGCAGTAGACAGTTAACACATCATTTAATTATTCAAACGTGTAATTATATTGATATACTTCATATACTATATGTCATACAACCATAATTGGGGCCAGAAATGCGGAAAAAAAGAAAACAGCTTCACTAACAAACAGAAGTTGTGCATTTAGCTATGTTTTAGACACAAAACTTTTGAAAAAGTGGAGTTTTAATGTGTTTTTTCCTGCTATTATTAGTGGGATCCACTGTAATGTTGTTTTTTAATGGTTTTTCTTGAGTTACCAGTTACTCATGGTGGTGGTTGATGGAAACTTGGACGTCCTGAAGGTCAGGGAGGTGATGGAGAAGCAGTGTCTTGCTCTATAGTAGGTCTGAAATACAGAATTGTATTAATATTTAAAGAACAGCAAGCAGAGACTGATTGGCTTGAGGAACACAATCAGAAAGATCAATAGTCGACTGTGGGGATGTCGGACAGCATGAGAAAGTGGAAGCGACAGAGAAAATAAAAGGGCAGAACACGAGGGGACAAAATCAGCCTTATTGAACTTGAACAAACGCTGGTCAGCACAACAACGTTAACAAACTCTTGTGTATTTTCCCTCCATACTTCATATTCATTCAACACCAATGGAGCCACGACATCGTGAGGTCACCCGTTGGTTTGTGTTGAACCGTTTCGAAGCCTCAAGTTTGGCGTTATAACAGTAGTTAAATAAAAAGTATTTTTTTAGCAAGATTTATTTAAAGTATCCAAAGTAAAAGTAATGTCAGTCTTTTACTTTTATATATGACGTTTTTGGTGGTGCAAAGTTTTTAGTTTTTAGTTGCAAGATGGTGGTAATAGTACTGATGATATGTGATGGTAGTGTTATTGTTAATAACAGTATATAATAATAACAGTATATAATGATAATATTAATAATATTTATAATAATGTAATAATAATATGTATATATAATATGATGACTGAACAGATATACATGTATGCACATAGATCTTATACATTAATATTGATTTAATGTAAATATGTATTCAGCCTATGCAAGGTGTGCATACATACATACTGTAATATATATACACTATATATATATAATATGTACACATATATATATATACACAAGATATAATATGATATATAGCATATGTATAATAGATACTTGACTATACAAGAAGATATACATACAATATAGATAATATCTTATATATTGTTATATAAGATAACTATAATCTAAAAAATAACTATATAAAAGAAGTCAGTCTTATCTCTGATGGTCCTGTTTGTTTATGTAGGTAACATAAAGGCATTGGTATTAAATTGTTTCATAATGAGTTAAAATCTCAAACTAGAATTTGGGGAACATTCATGAAGCTTATGAGAAGCCTAGTTTCTGAAATCCTTTCAAAGCTAAAAGTTTTTGTTTTTTTCTAAACTCCTGAAAATCTAATATTTTAGTAAATTCATGGTTTTCACCAAAAAGTGTGTCAATGTATGTCTCTATCGGGCGCTTCCTCCAGGAAACCCCTCCTGAAGACCTCATAGTGCTGGTGAAAGAATTAAATTAACTTATTTCGACGAGTGTTCTTTCATTACTGCCTCCGATTCCCCACTGAGGTTATTTATTACCCACAGAGGCAGACATACAAATGCACACAAAAGCCTCAGAGAAATATTTGCATACACACACAGAGACTATCACACACTCTCCAAGTCCTCATGCCACTCACTTTACCCACCTGGCATTGCTGTGTAACAGATGGGCGACGTCTATGAATGGCAGAATAAAATATGACAGCCAATATCCCGCTGTGTGCACACGCTAGCAAATCCATTCACTTTGCTCTGCGCTCGTTCACTGTGACATCCACTCACTCACCGTGTGTGTGATTTGCCAGCTGTCAATTTACTATTTAATGCTATTCCACTTTTGCAGAGGGATTCGAGTATTTTAGGAATGTGTGTGTGTGTGTGTGGGTGTGTGTGTGTGTGTGTGTGTACAGGAGGGACACATTTGCAAAAGTCCTAATTCTGATTCAAGGAAGGAAAAAGTCATTAAAAGTAATGGAACATGCATATTGCTGCAGAAAAAAACGTAAAGTGCTGAATGTAAAAAGCTGCTGATGCGATGAGGAAACACATAAAACTCAACCGGGGAGAGTAAAAACAAAGTTTCAGCCTCTAACTTCTGCCTGGGTACATTCAGCATTTAGTAGTCACAGGTATTAATCGTGCATAAATAGCCATTTTTTACAACATCAGACAGCGATGCTGTTCTTCGTATCACGCAAGATTCAACACTGGGAACACAGCCAGATGCAGAGCTTCTCCTGATTCTTTGGCGTTGAGTTTGAAAGACAAGACTGAAGTAACATTGTCTCTGGCCTCCATGCTGCTTTCTACTGTTTACAAAAACCTGTTTCCTAAAGTGTTGTTGTAATATTCTCATGTAAAATCACAATGAAAATAAATAATAATAAATCAGGAAATAAATAAGGAAAAAGGTTTCTACTGTTTACAAAAACCTGTTTTCTGGTACGTCCGTGACACATCAGACAAAAAACAAAGCAGTCAATTGTCTATTTTTAGAGGATTTATCTATTTTAAAAACTGCATATATGCTGTAATTTTGGTGTAAAAAGGGTTGATATGATTTCTTGCTGGATTTGCCTCTTGCGTACTTCAGGGAACACTCAGGTCCTCGTTCAGGGCTGTTGAGTTATACATGGATAAGACAAGATACATTTGAACATCCTTAATCCCGAGGGAAATTCTTGTCCCAGTGTCTAATAGAATAACAAAAAGTAAGGAAAAAAAAGTAAAACAAGTAAACTAAAATATAAAAGTACAGTTGGCAATGATATTATTCCTCGTTCTGTGTGAATCAACTTTGAGAACAACAGGTGAAATGTTGAGTTTCACCATTTTCAGTTCACAACAAACACATTAACTATGGTCATTTGATCAGTGCACAAACTATACCATGGCTTTCAGGGGAACTTTGAAGCAACTACTCGCTTTATGTGAGCACATCTGAGCTTATGACCACATTAAACCCTCCACACATATGCCTGTGTGCAAGAGTGATGCAGGTTTACTATATTCTATATTTTATCGGCATGGAGAGGTCAAATAGCAAAAACAGCCTATAAACACAGAAATATGTGAGCATTATATCAAAAGCAGAGCACACCAGGCTACCAAGGGATGCTCATCAATGGTTAAAGTTAACCATCACATATAGATGAGCACAACGATTTCTCAGTGCAATTAAGACATCAAATGGTCACATATCAAACCTCCGCTACTCAAACCTTTTGAGGTAAAAAATGAGTGAAGTTTATAAATGAAAGCTGGTATCTTTATTAAAGTGAATTAGTGATCACTTTAGCCCAATTTGACGTACGATCCAGGATGATGAAGATACAGAAAGACAGAAATACATCGCAGAAGTAGCGTATTGTGAATATTTTAGAGGCCCCCCAAAGTTCCAGAGATCGTGTTTTCAGGGGAGCTCATGTCTTCTTGAGAAGACTCGAGCTCAAGTTCACACCCTGCATTTGATTCAGTGTTGCTGTTAAATAAGAAAACATTTTTAACCTTCTAATTGTTGTAAAGCATAAAGACAAAATCAATCACCTCCCAGAAAAAGAAGAATCCACAGTTCTCCTCAGCAGCCCTGAGAGGTAATTATAATTCTTGTCTCTCTTTCTCTCTGCTTTCTCTATTGATTTCACTCAAACTATCTGATCAAACTTTCTCCTACGCTTCATTGCTTTGATGAAGAAGACCTTTTGATATCAGCCGAGCCTTCAATTCCACAATTGTTTCAAACCACACCGCCTTTGTGATTCACTTTTATTTTTGATGATGGCCATGTTTTCGTTTAACTCGCTTTTATGTAACGTCTTCGGACTAAAACCTGCTCCACAGAAGAGAAGTTGTCTGCAGACAAGGTATGAGACAGGAGTTGATGGTTGATAACTGGACAATAAATTCAGGATTCAGGAACATGTTTGTACCTAGCTGAGTGTTTGCAAGCTAGCTCTATTTCCCCTTTAGAATACTTTTCTATTTAACTAAACGGTGTGTCAGAACTGTGTGTCTGACAGGGTGGTCTGCAACACTGGGGCCCCACAGGGGACTGTCCTCTCTCCCTTCCTCTTCACCCTCTTCACCTCAGACTTCAACTATTGCAATGAGTCCTGCCACCTTCAGAGGTTTTCTGATGACTACAGCAATAGTTGGTTGTATTAAAAAGGGTGATGAGAATGAATACAGGACTGTGGTGGGCAACTTTGTCAGTTGGAGTGAGCTGAACCATCTGCAGCTCAATGTGACTAAGACAAAGGAGCTCATAGTGGAGAAAACACCTGTGACCCCTGTTTCCATCCAGGGGCTCCCTGTGGACACTGTAGAAGAGTATAAGTACCTGGGGGTGTACTTTAATAATAAGTTGGACTGGACCAGAAACGCAGAGGCGGTCTACAAAAAGGGCCAAAGCTGACTCTTTTTCCTAAGGAGGCTGAGGTCCTTTAACATCTGCCGGACGATGCTGAGGATGTTCTATGAGTCTGTTGTGGCCATTACGATCTTTTTTGCTGTCACATGCTGGGGCAGTGGGCTGAGGGTCGCAGACAACAACAGACTAAGCAAACTGATCAGGAGGGCTGGTGATGTCGTGGCGGAGGAGCTGGACACCCTGACGACCGTGGCAGAGAGAAGGATGCTGTCAAGGCTTCAATTTCCCTCTGGGATTATTAAACTATTTCTGATTCTGATTCTGATTAAACAGAGCAAATAGAGAGAGAGAGACACCCTGAAACTAAAGAAGCTAAATGGAATTCAGCCCCCATTAATTTAATTTTTTAAGCCTTTACTTTGTGAAAAACACCTATTGAAACTTAAAAAATTCAATTAACAGGTGGGACCATGAGAGCTCCCCAGTAGTGAGGCAAAAACATCTCCATCGCCACCTGGTGGCTTGACTGCAGTATAGATCATAAAGCCTGCTGCCTCCATGTTCGCTGATGGGACGTGGGCCACACAAAAACAATCAAAAGGAAGATTTTATCACGTTGATGTTTGTTCAACTGTTAGTTTTTCTTATAAGTTTGGTTTTAATTTGTTATTTGAAGATATCAAAAGGTGACTGAGTCAGCCGAGTGCAGGGGAGGGATCTCGATACTGCGGCGCCAACCCCAGTGTCTGAAATGTGCCAGAACTCACCGGTACTGAGTACTAGCACTTAAAACTTTTTGTCCACAAGCACTCTAACTTCTTATTGCGTACCACCACCTCTGTTGAGTATGGGCGTACCCACCACTGAGGCCACCACTGTCAGTATTTTTCCAATAACAGTTAAACAATTGCCTAAAAAGAACTGCTTTGATTCCTGACACCCCTTTTTTGTGTAGTGGAGATGCGACGTCCATCTTTAATATATCGACGAGTGGAACAAAACTGACAGCAGAGTCAGGGTGGATGTCAAGCAGGGTCTGTACACACTACAAAATATGCCGTTTGTGTAGAAACTTACCAACGAACCCCTAAATGCAGTCACACAGGAGCACGCACGCACTTGTGTGCACACACTGAAGCTGACAACAGCTGTGGGTTATTAAGAGATAAAACAGATCAAGGGTCAGAAAAACCACTGCTGGCTTTGACACGGACGCAACACACACAAACTCGCAAACAGAGCTTTGCCCTCTCAGGTCGACTGAGGAGGTCAGGAGAGGACCCGCCTGGCTGAGCCGAGTGCTCGTGATTTTTGAATCGGTTTTGCATAATGTCTGCTGGGGGAATACAGTCTTCATTTTGCTGCACAGGTTTGTGTGTGTGTGTGTGTGTGTGTGTGTGTGTGTGTGTGTGTGCTGTGAATTTATGTAAGACAGGGTTTTCTCAAAATTTCAGTCCACTTTTGTGTGTGTGTGTGTGTGTGTGTGTGTTATTTGTTTGCATAATGTTGCATAATGAGGGACTAAGAGTGGGTCTGTCTCTCGGTGAAATTTCATTCCTCCTGGTGATTTGTGTGTGTGTGTGTGTGTGTGTGTGTGTGTGTGTGTGTGTGTGTGTGTGTGTGTGTGTGTGTGTGTGTGTGTTATTTAAAGAAGGGATTATAGGACCACCAGAGACTCAACACCTGATTAATGCAGAGAGATGGATTGAAAAGTGGATTTGAGCCAATGGATTTCAACACCAATCAGCACATAGCAACACACGACGACACACGCACACAGAAAATTGCTATTAACCACAAAAATAACACCCTTATGCAACACTCACACACACAAATAAACACAAAGAAGAAGCTCCTGTGAAGACTGAAACCATAGAAAGAAAGTATAGTCTGTATTGACACTTGACAGACAAAAAGAGAAATAACAAAAAAGGACAAACATCAAGGAAGAAAGTACAACACACAATAAACTACAACAGCAGTAAGTCAGCAAGGCAATCAGTCTGCAGCAGTTCCAGGGAGACAAGAATAAGTTTGCATTCATATATATATATTTTCTGGATATACTGAAGCTGCAGCAGCTGGAAGAAGTTTCCAAAGACCACTTGACGTCATCGAGTTTGTTCCAAATCCTCTCCCACAGAGCGATGCATGCATTGTCAACTCCTGTCAAATCAAAGGGAATGTCAGAAACACAAATAAACACAGAGCTTGCATGGCAACCTGAAGAGACGGCAGCTGAAGGGGGGAAACTATAAAGGAACGACTGCGATGCTGAAAGGCCAAAAACTGCTTGTACCAAACCAGAACTTGCCCAGAGAAAAGATGTACAAGTTAGCCTCTAAAAATATGCCGTTGATCTTTATTTTTATCACGTTCTTTCCAGAATAGATTCATTCATAGTATATATTCTATGATATATCTACACTGGTGGAGCTTAAGTGATAGATAATGCCATTATGGTGACCAGGTGTCTCTCTTTATGTGGGACTGCACAGCCAAAACGAAGGAGATGATCGTTAACTTCAGGAGGAAAACATCCCACTTCACCCCGGTGAAAATCCAGGGATTGGACATTAAAGTGGATGATAATTTTAAATTCCTGGGTGTACACCTCAATAAAAAACTGGACTGGACTGACAACACCCATGCTCTCTACAAGAAGGGCCAGATTCGCCTCCACCTGCTGAGGTCCTTCAGAGTAAGCAGGTATCTCCTCAGGGCTTTTTATGACTCTGTGGTTGCTTCCGCCATCTTCTTTGCTGTGGTCTGCTGGAGAGGGAGCAGTACGGACAGGGACAGGAAGAGACTCAATAAACTGATCAGGAGAGCGAGCTCTGTCCTGGACTATCCTCTGGACTCCATTGAGGAAGTGGGTGAAAGGAGGATGTTAATGAAGCTGACATCCATCATGGACAACACCTCTCACCCCCTACATGACACTGTGGGGTCCCTGAGTAGCTCCTTCAACAGCAGACTGTTACACCCTCGGTGTAAGAAGGAAAGGTTCCTCAGGTC